>NC_082347.1:33106022-33421214 GCF_027477595.1 Haemorhous mexicanus | reverse complement strand
CTGCTTAATTTAAATTATTTTTTTTTCTTTGTTAGTATGAGGAATAAATCCGTGTCTTGTTTTTTATATCTAATGTAACACCAACACTAGTAAAAAATCCTCAGTTGCATTATTTCCAGACATGGATTTCATAAATTAGCCTTCTAAACTCATAAATGGAAATGTAATCAAGAGGCTATTGTGCTTTTTGGAACAGCAAGGCAGCCATAAATGCCATTAGAGTTCATGATGCTCATGAGTCCTGAAGACAATTCCAACATTAACAAATGTCATTTGTGTTCATGTCCCCACTGGCATAAACAAAAAGTTCTTGTCATGATGGGTGAAATGTGCACTTCAAACCCTTGTGCTGTAGTGCTCCCAGGACCTTGGGTGAGATACTGCAGCCCTAGACCAGGACCCCACAGACATCCTCTAATAGGGCAGAAAGGGTGGCAGAGGGTCCTGAGAGCAGAACTGCTGTGGATGCTGAGCCTGAGTTTAATCTCTGCCTGATTCAGGTACCACTCAGCATCTCTTCTCCTCATGTCACTGGAGACTGCAGCATAAAATACTATTGTGGCATGTAAAGGAATCAAACCTTTTGTAAAATTGGGTAAGATGGACTTAAATACTGAGTTCTGGGACACTTCATTGATCTTTCAACATGGAATTAGCAGGGAATATATTTCCTTGTGTAGGCTTGTCTCTGGAGACTATGGTTGTGGAAGACTAGTTAAATTAATGGAGGACAGGATATAAATCCAGTGATTAATTATTTTTGGATGGTAAATCAATAACTCTGGTTGTGCAGATTAAATTCTTTGCATCAGTTAAGGCTTTATTTTATAGCATAAAAAGAATGTAAATAAAGAAATTAAAATTAAAAAGTGAAGCTTCTTGTAAAAGTTTCAAAGGGAAATGTGTGTGTTTTCAAAGCTAGATGTGAAATACAGGCAATCTAAAAATTAACTTCAATTTAAAGATGGAAAGATAGATATAATGAAGTTTTAAATCTGTTGATACCATTTTACCACCTGGCATAGGTTCTGCTATTAAACCAATGTCACCCCCTGAACTGAACAGAAACATCAGAAAGAAATGTGAGCAGAGTAGAGGATGGAAAAAACACCTGAGATTTTTTAATTTAGTGCTGAAACCAGCATTATTAATGGGAGGAAATAAATACCTTCTCCACCCTTTCTGCCTTTCTTGCAAGCCTTTGAGATCACAGCCTCCACCAAAGTTATCAGTCAGCCTTTGGACAAGGTTTTACTGAAGGTTGGAGAAGTAAACTGTGCCATAAAAAAATTAATGTTTTCCACCTGCAGGATTATTTATTTTCCCACTGCTGCCACATATGAATATGTGCTCTTTCTGTTCTTGACTCTGTTTCCTTTCTTCCTTCTTTGCATCTTATTAAAGAAAAGAATCTACTGTGAGGAAGAGTGTCTGGCTGTGCTGCCCTGAGCCTGTGACCAGGAAGGCAGCTCTGAAACAACCTGTTGGTGCTGGGTGTTTGCTCAGGCAGCTATAGGGATGTTTACCAACCCTTGTTTCTCCTACAGAGACACTTCATGCCATGATCTGCAGCATCAGAAGTAGCACATTTATCTTTGTTTTTCTTTCTTCCTCACTCTCTGGTCTTTTTTTGTCTCCAAGAAAACATATTCACACTCATAAGAGAAGTAACAGAAGAAGCTTCTGTTAGCTCATTTGGAGTAACAATGACTTGCAAGAGGGCAATTAAGGCCACCTCCACTGCCAACAGAAAGACACTCCAGGAGGCAGCATCACAAAAAATTTCTCTGTACCTAAATAGAAAAGAAAAAAGCGCTAAAGTTAAAGTTAAAGCTTTTCTTGTTCGTTTAAGTTTTAAATGTTTCAACTGTCTGGGGTTTTGTTAGTTTGCCAGGGATGCTTTTTCTGTTGCTTAAATTCTGTTGTTACTAAAAAAAGCATTTGCCACAGACCTAAGCTGACCAAGCTTTCAACTCAGTGTTCAACCTTACTTAAAGGAAGAAATATTTTATTCACTCTTAATCCTCTCCATTTTTTTTTTTTTTTTTTTGTTCTATTAAAAGTAGTGCATTAATTGACTCTGCTGGATCACAGTGGGAGTTTAGGGGTTTAACCTTGATTAAGGTGGTTTTGTAGTTTCAGTAAGATGCCTGTGGTTTGGAACATTCCCTCACTGTAAAGCAGAATGTTACCTTCAGAAGAGTAAATTTGCTCTTGTAACTCTACTGGCACTATGTTAAAGTGGTACCAACATGGCCTCTCAAAGAGATCTAAAGAAGGAATCTGGATGTCCTCAGCAGATGAAGTTGTGGTTTAAGCCAGCTGATAACTAAACACCACACAACTGCTCACTCCACCTCTTCCAGCCTCCCTGGGACAGGGAGGGGACCAGAAAAACAAAAGAAAGCTCCAGGGTTGAGATAAGAACAGGTTAACAATGGAATTATTATTATTATTATTATTATTATTATTATTATTATTAACAAAATCAATAATTTTAATTAAGAAGAAAAAGCAGCAAGAGAGTGAAATAAGATTCAAAAAAAACAAGTGATGCAAATGCGAAACAATTGCTCATTACCAACCAGCTGATACCCAGTCAGTTCTCGAGCACCCACCCCCAGTCAGCTTTTCCCCATGCTGAGAAGGGTGCCACATGGTCTGGATTGGGGTCAGCTGTCCTGAGTGTCCCCTCCCAGCTCCTGGTGCCCCCCAGCCTCCTCACTGGCGGGGCAGAGAAGCTGACAAGTCCTGTGAGTGCTGCTCAGCAACAACCAAAACATCCCTGGCTTATCAACATCATTCTCAAAGCAAATCCAAAACATAGCCCTGGACCAGCTACCAGGAAGAAAATTAACTCTATCCCAGCTGAATCCAGGACACTGGATAATTGCTTTTTTGCCTAAAATTATCCTCAAGTAAATTTAAAGAGCAAAGCAGTCATATTGCTGAGCTATGGTGCTATTAGCCAAAAGCCTCTTTATCACCAGTCTGATAAAACAGCAGCAGAGTCTAAAAGATGTTTTGCAAAAGGACATCCTCTGGTCCCTGAAATTTGCATAAAACATTAACAGGCCAAGATTTTTTAAATCTTCCCAATAATTCCCACGATTAAAAATCTATTCCAGACATTGTTGCCATCCATGGGAAATTGTCAATGAGCTTTGCCTTGAGGTGCTAAAAATAAAAATCATTAACCTTTAGCTAACATACAAATCACAGGTTTAAGAAGTATTATAACTTCTGAGAGTTGAAGATGAAAGGCATGAAATGAAAAAGCTTTTTGCTGATTTTTTACCATTAACACTTTAGCTTTGACATCCTCTTGATAGTCTCTGAATGCTTTCCTTTCCTGTCTCCTTCCTTTGTATTTTGACTTGTTCTCTCATTAAAAATAACCACTCTGTAATGATTTCAACTCTATTTCTTCTTTCATTGAACATGTCAGGTTGTGACAGATGTGTGTGTTTCTAACCTGAGCCTTGAGGATGTAGAAATTTCATGCAAATGCCCTTAATTACATGCAGCACATTTGAATAGCAAACTCCTTAGCAGAGCAATGCTCTCCCAGCCCATTTTTGCCACAGAAGCATTCAGACTGGGAGAATCAAACCTTTTATGTGTACCCAGCAGTGCTGCAGACATTGAATGACCACTGGATTCTGAGGTAGCTCTCTTTGTTCTGAAGACAGTTTGCTATAACTCTATTTTGGCTGCATGTGTCCCCCTATTTCTACTGTATGAAATGCACAGGTTTTATGCATGTGACAGCTTCCCAGGAGTTCTGATGGCAATGATGACACTCCTTCATGTCAGCAGGCAAAAACTGGCTGATGCTGGAAGTGGAAAGTCCATCCAGCACACAGGGAGTTAGAGGTTGCATGGCTACCAAATTCTCATGCCTGAGTGTATTGTTTCATCCACTAAGCTCAGCCTTGGTGCTTCCTGTCAAGTGATTACTTCTTCCATAAAAACAGAGCCCTTTTTTCTTATTGCGAATTTTGTTCTGGGTCCCTTTCAAGATTGGGAATGAAAATGACAAAAATATCATATGAGTTAATCCTTTTTATGGTGGCTTTGTCTGCATCTACCAGATGGATCTTGTTTTTCCAAAGCATAGAGCTAAAATTTGGGAATCTGATTGAGTGAATCAGAAAAGCTTGATGCAAAGAGCCAAGAAACGTAGAATCAAAATACCTTGGTATGTTTTGCTTGAAAAAAGAATTTTTTAAATTTTCACCAATAGTTTTCCATAGGAAGCTCAGAAGAAAATTTTGGAGTTTAGGAGATTTTGTTGTTTTGTTGCTTTTTTTTTCTGGTAGAGTACCATTTTCTAATTGTCTATAATGAATGTCTATTAAGCACTTTCATATTTTAATTATTCAGGTATGATAGGTCATTGCCAAGTACCTTCAGACACATGGATGCTACCATGTCTTCTTGGGGCTTCTTTGAAGCAAATTCCACTTATCATACTTTGGTTCCTGCAGCAGGGGAATTTTGGGAGATATAAATGGTTTGGGACCCTGTCTGATGTAAATCTGACATCAAAAAATGACATAAATGACATAAAAACCAAAATAATCCCAGTGATATTTGGCCCTCAGCACCAGCCATTTTGCTTTACAGATTCACTGCCAGTAGCATGAATATAGGCACAGACATTATTCAGACCAATTACATTCAATAGTTTACATCCAAATTACATCAGTAATCACCAATGTGAAGTTTTGTCCAGGCTACCCTCATCTTTAAAGTTCACCAAAGCTGTCCAGCAGTTTCACAGCATGCTTTCTCATGAGATTTCCCATGCCTGGGTCCCCAGACAGGAATTCCTTCAGAGCTGCAGTGCCTCATCTTTGGTTCTGATTCTGGCTGGAGCCTAAAAATTCATAAGGAGCATGAAATGAGGAGGAAAGCTCCACTAGGATGAAACCATGATGGAGGATAAAGCCATTCACACACAGGTTAGGACTGTGTCCTTGCAGACTCCTTTACAGAAGTATAATTACTTGAAGGAGAATTAGGCATAGGTGTGGAATGTCTGTCTTTGCTCCATTCTTTGTTAATTAGATCTGTAAGTTGTACAGGCTTTTCTTGCTATTAACAGGCACTGCCCATCTCATCTTTGACTCTGCATGTCTGCAGTGTGCTCTATCCCACAGCTTAGAACAGGCAGAGGAAGTTTTTGCTGGATTTTTTAAAGCTCTTTGTATACTCTTTGTGGCTTAAAGAACAGAACAATCCAGCAGAACTAGTGCAGAGTATACACATGAAGAATATCACAAAAGGACAGAGAAGTGTTTACATTTGTAGCATCTTGGCTTGTTTTCTCTTGCCTTACTGTTTCTGTTTCTCCTTTCATTTGCTTATGTTCTCATTTAGTTCAGTCCCACAGGTAAGTGCTTGTGTGCCATCATATATTCAGCCTCTCACAGCACAGACAGATGCTTTCAATCCCTGACTGCACCAAGCAGATCACAAAATTTTACACTCAGATCTGACATATTAAACAGCTATGGTGCAATTCCTCCATGACATGATGAGAAATACTCACTGCCACCTCTGCAGCAGCTGCTCTGACCTGCTGTCTGGAGCAGCTCATCCTGCTATATCAACTAAATTGGGCATCCTGGGACACAAGTCACCCAAGCCCAGTGCCTAATATGTGGCTGAGTGTATGCTTCTTATGTACCTTGTTAGTGGTTCTGGGCACAGAGGAAGCATTTTCTGAAGATGTATCATTAGTTCATTGCCCATTAATGGCTTGCCTTATGTGTAAATGTCTCTGGACAGTCCCATGTGTTTAATCTGCTTCCTTTATCATTCAAAGATATTATCTCTGGCTCAGGCTTCACTTGGCTGTGGTTACACTCAAGCATAAGAGTTTTTCCCATGACCCTTGTTTTGGATTTAAGGCATTGGAAAGACCTCAGCATTTCTAAAATATTGTTACCAAATCAAGTCAGAAAAGCAACCAGAACTACAGATGGGAAGTTACAGAATAATAGTCCATGTTAGCCAAGCAAACAGGAAACCCTGAAATACACATACAGTATAATCAAAATCAGATTAGATGTGATAACTTTTCATGTAGGGGACTCACGTTCTCTTTAGATTAAGTAGATTTGCATAGGTGTCATAAAAATTTGAACTAATATATTAGTGTGCTGACAAGTTTATTTAATTTCTCAAAAGCCAAGAAATTCCTTGTTAAGGCCTGCAGAGGACTTTAGATCTCTGATGTAGAAAGATGCATGGAAGATGTTTTGTTACAGCTACAGCTGTGAGAAGAAATGATCTCTAAAATAAAATTATGGGAGTCATGACTTGTCATGACTTGCATCAGAAAGGAAACCACTGGTCTTGTTCTGCCTTAGCTATGTTTATGCTAAAGGTATTTATGTTACTTTTATACTGGTTTTATTCAAGTCCATTGATCTTTTAGTGGTGTTGAAGGTCTGACTTCTTTCATGCTGCAAATACCCTAGCAAATATTTACATTCGCTTTTAAAAGCCAGAATCTTTTAAGACAGAGGGAAGATCAAGAAAAATCACATCAATTCTGTAGTGAAAAATTGGATGCTCTCATGTTGTTGAAGAAAAAACCAGAAATACACGATTTCTCTTATTGACACCATCAGCTTTTTAAGGCTGAGTCCTTCAAAATAAAGGACTTCAGCAATGGGCTAACCATCTGTGCAAACAAATCAGGAGAACCTCCCTGTTGCCAAAAAATGAAGGTGGTTAATATGGTTCCAAGATCTAGATAAGCAAATAAAATGATCACTTAAAAAAAAAAAAAAAAGTCACAGTTAACTAGGAACAACAAGATCAACAAGATTAATTCACCTTTTTATTGTGTATTAGCAGGGTAGTGGAAGGAATACAGCCAGCTCTTGCCTTTCACTAGTGTGTTTGTAGTTTCCAGATGTCAGGTGTTAATTTCCTAAAATGTGTCAGCTTCATCACTTGAAGCTGTCTGGAATTTGCTGACCATCTTCCTCTGCAGCTGAGGACCTGGAGGATTTAGTCCCTTCTCTTTGCTTCTCTGACTGTCACCTGCTGTACCAAATAAATTGTGATATGCCATGGCAGCTAGGGTTTTCTCCCACAAAACTGCCCCTTGAGCTGCAGGAAGAACCTGCTCACATGGTTAGTTTGGTATTTCTTCCTCTATGACAGCATTTGGCAAGTTGTCCAAACTGAAATTTGTCCCCTGGACACTACGAATGCCCCCTGGATGTTTGTGGAAATGTTGAAAGTGTTGTGGCTCCTTGCACATCTCCAGCACCATGATCCCTCTGCCCTGCCAGCTGGTGCCTCTGGAGCTCCTCAGAGGAGCCATTCCCCTGGTGCTGTGCATCTCCAATGTTCCTTCTGGCTTTGTTTGCAAAATTGTTCAGTTTTTGCATGTTCAAATATCAATCCAAATGCTTGTTGGCACAGATGGGCTGTTTACTCATCGTTCTAAGTCTCACTCAGTCCCTTCAGGGCTGATGGTGAAGCTGCAGTGCCTGGCTGTGTCAGGCCATGAGTGATGTTTGCACAGGGACAGGCTCACAGCTCCATGGGGTCTTGCTGTTTTTCCATTTCCCAAGGCAAGATCTAAGGCTTCTCCCAGAGCAGGGTGACATTTGTCTTCAGGCTACTCTAACGCAAACAGGAGCCTTTTGAGGAGAGAGGAAGGTGCATTCCAGAGGAGCAAAAAAATCCACTTCAAAATGAAGACAAGCAACAATCTTCCTGCAAGAACTTTTGGGAAAAATAACCACTTCTTCCTACCTGAACTCCTGATCTCAACAGGCAGCAATGCTTTAGAAGCGTCTTTGCTACACTGTTTAAAGGAAATAATTCAGCAGGAAAATTTTGGCAAAGTGAGACAGTGTCTGAAACAGAGCATTTTCAGTAGATAATATTTATGGAAAAAATCAGAACTCCAGCATTTTCAAGAGTAAGGTTGCATTATGTTTGTCAGGAAAACTACAGTAGTCTCTTTTTCTGTCTCTATCCATTTTTTGAAGGCACATGAAAATGTCTTTCTAGATCAGATTATTTTCACTCTTTTTTGTTTCTTTTCAGATAAAAAATGTTCTCACTGATGTTTTCATGTTTCTTCAGAGAACAACACTAATTGGCTTCCATTGCAAGAAAATAACTCTCCAGAAGAAAAAACAGTGTCTGTTGTTCCTCTACATCAATTTTATGTTTCTTAGTTGCGTCAGCACAGAGGGTGACTGATTCTTTTTCTTGAGAAGGGGTATGGTTCCTGCCTAATTTTTATTTATTCATTGCTACTGAAGGTAGATATGAAATAAATAGAGGGAGTTGAAAAGATTTTAGTTGGGGACTGTACTCCTTTTTATTTGCTTTGCTCTGAAATAAATTGGGTTTATAATCTTTTTTTGTCTCCTTCAGGCTTAGTTTACTTCACTAGTCACAAAAAGGGAACTGGAAGGAGACTGAATGGGCCCCACATCTAGACAATAGGAACATGGAAGTTCATGGGTGTAGCAAGATACTTTTTTTAAACCTTTGCCTTGAACACTTCAGTGCTGCTTTGCAGAGCAAATACCACCTAAAAACAGTAGTTGAGAAGGATAATAACCTACCATTTTGGTTGTGAATCCCCAAATTATTCTCAGAGGAGTTTGTCTTCCCATTTGTGATAGAGGCTTCTTCTACCCTACAAAGTGCAGTGCTGAAATGCTACTACAGACCCAGAGAGCTCCTGAGCTGTGTCAGCTTAGCCCAGACTCTGCCTAGACTGAACAGTTTCAAATAGGTACCAGAGGATACAGTCGTGGTATTCCCAAGAGCTAGAACTTTTTCTATAACCAGTTGGATAGCAAGAGAATAATAATTTTTCACATAACTCTTGGTCCATATTTTCTGTTTTAACTCCAGGTGGCCAAACAATGGTTTGTAGGCTTGGATGCCCCAGGTCAGCTGTGGCTCTGTTTTGGGATTATAGCACTCAAAAGGCTGTAAGAGATTTCCTTCAGCTGCACAATGCTGTCACAGAGGTGTGGGGACAGCAAGTGCCAACTCAGCAGCACAGTCTGAACCTTCAGTCTTGCACTACTTTGATTGCTTAGGACACACTGAAGTTAATATGGGTGTATTTCTTACTCAGCCTTTTGTGGGTCTCTCTAGGAATTCTCATAGCTCCATGTTTTAGAGCTGATTCTTATTCTCAGATTTTTGATACCACTCTCCAAGGACTTTTGGAGAAAATCTCTAAACCCAGGCACTCAAATAGTACCACTCTCTCAGAAAAATGGGCAAAGAGTACTGGACCTTGGATGCTTTTCCAGATACTGTGGATGCCTTTTGTGCCTCTTGCTACATTCTGCATTAGTCAGCAAACAAATGGGACTTGACATGCAAGTAAGGAAAGGACCTGCTTTATTCATTCATTGATTCAGGGTCAAAACCTCAGGTGTCATAAACTGGAGTGGCTCTGACAAAGTCACCTGCTTTTTTCACATTAGTCTCAGTGAATGTGTTTTGGTTTGCATTTGGTGAATATTTGGCCCTACTTTTGTAGACCTGCCAGCTCCAGAGGAACTCAAAGATTCCCCAGTTTTTTGCGTTTCCAAGAGCACACCTGAAAGGAGGAGAAAAAAGAGATCAAGGTACTTCTAAAATGCCCACATATCTAAATCCCACACAAGCTGATGGCTTATTTGGCCATGTACTGATGAATTATGAAATTTGGGTCCCATTCTATTTAGCAAACTGATACAGATGTGTCCTTGCAGCTGAGAATTGTCACCAGGCTTTTCTCCACGCAGGACCAACCAGAAATCAGCTCTGTTGTGACACAGGAATGTCAAGTCTGTCAAAACAAGGGAATTTCTAAACGACAAGACAGGACTGCTTCATTTAATGTCTGAGAATGATGAAGGTATTTTCAGCCAAGGAAGATGAAAAATTGCAGCCATGTCACCAACATCAGTCACCATTTGTGCTCTAGGGTAGACATTCAGAGGAAGGACTTGTTCCTGAACTAAGCTGGTGTTCACTTCATACCCTAAAGCATAAAATTAGATAAAACTTTTAATTTTATCCCAGGTATTATAACTGCCCCTATCCAATGCTTTTATCTCTGCTGTGGCATTTTCATATCTCATTTTTTCTACCAGTAACCTCAGAATAACACAGATGATTTTTGTTCTCCAGGTGTATGGCCATACAGAAGCCTTGTGACCAGCTGAATTATTAGACAGCACACCACAAAAAGCTTGTTCTTCATCTCTCTAGGGGAAGAAATTTGCTTTGTGACAAAGGTAATTATTAGATTTTGTCTTCAGTTCAGTAAAGTACCAGAAATGCCATGAAGTGCATTTGTGGCTCTGCTATTCTTAACATTTTATGTAGGGTGAATAAAAGGACAAAGCTCCAAGCAAACCAGAATTTTGTAATTACATACACACAAATTACCAATATCCTTGAGCATCAGAAGCATTAATGCAGTGAGAAGTAAGCATAATTTCCTTTAAAAACAAAACCTGTATTGAACCTCTGCAATTTTGAAGACAATAGTGAAAATGAAGAGAGATGTAAATCAAATAAATATCATATGGAACATCCTTGGGAAATCATCTTAATCACTTGGAATAAATCCTCAGGCACACATTGTGTGCTGGGTGATTAAAATGGGAAGGAACAATTACTGTTGAAGAAGTGGATCAGAAAATAGTTGTTTCATAGGTCAGTCTGAAAAGACCAAAAAAACAGCGGAAAAAAAAAACCCAATTACAGAACAGAAAAATAGTATCACTTGCTTTAGTACAAAGTTTTGGCAAATTCAATTCAGGTTAAATGAGCAACAGACTACATGAGAGGGAGTTAAATTGGAGGGAGTTAAAACAAAACCAAGTAAGCAAACAAAACCACAAATACAAAACACAAGCCAAAGAACCCAGCCCAACTCTGTAAATGTTCCTGATAGGACAGCATTTAACATCAGAGTATCTTCCTCAGGCTACTGAGAATAGCAGTATCAGCTGGATATTTTATAATGAGCCTAGACAAAGAAGAATAATTAATAGATACTAAAAGGTTAAATGACCTGCATAACTACAAGCAAAAAGACATTTTTATATTCTTTTTTCTCATCTGAATTGACTACTTTTTTGAGGGAAAAACATTGCTCCTGTTAGGGAAAAAAAGACATTATTTCTCCTGGTTTGCAGAAAGGTTTTGAACACAGTGTTGTAAATTCTTTAAAAACCCAATCGAGGCAGTGGAGTATCTGGTGGAGAAAGCCATGTGATCCTGGAATATCTGGTGGAGAAAGCCATGTGATCTCCCTCGTGGTGTCCCTCAACCATTCTCCCCTGTGCTTTTGTTTCTGTGGAGATCTGCCAAAGTACACAAATTGGGTTTTTCTCAGTGTAAAGCACTGGGAGATCCTTGGATAATTCCTCTCTGTACATATAGGGAAGGTCTAAATGATTCAGGAGGGTCAGGCTCACCAGACTCCTGAAGTCCTTTGGCACCTTTGCAATATCCTGTTTTCTCTGTGTTCAGTTCCTGCCTAGATTTGATTGCTAGCAAAGCTTGCAAGGCCTGATTTCTACTTTGACAGAATATGTTGCCTTCGTGCACAGGTGTCAAGCAGTGGCTGAGGGGCACTCAGGCTGCCCAAACTTGCCTGAGGAACCTTGTGTTGCTGAGCAGACATCATATTATATGGAATATCCTTTTGGTCAGTTTGGATCAGGTGTCCTGGCTATGCCCCCTCCCATGATGGGGGGATGCTGGAGAGACAGTGCTGATGCTGTGCCAGCACTGCTCAGCAATAGCTAAAACACTGCTGTGTTATCAACACCTTTCCATCTTCTGATGCAAAAGCACAGCCATCTCAGTCAGGCCCAACAGCCCTGTGATGGGGAGCTGACAGCAAACAGACAAACTGGAAGCATGGAAAAAACCTGAGTGCAGAATTGGGCCAGGATGCCAAGGGAGAAAACTGCTTAAGAAGCACTATTTGCCAGAGAGAGATCCTCAGCAGGAGTAAATGAGAGAAGGGACTGTATTATCAATGCTTAACAATAACCTCATATATGGCATGGAACAAATTTATTCAGAGTATTCAGTTTTTGAGACCATTTACATGACATTTCTACAGCCATACCTAAGCTGTTAAAAGGAGTAGAAATACATGTTCTACCTCACAGTGCTACATGAGCTGGATCTGTCAAGTGAACACTTTTATATTTTTTAACCTTTCTGCTTCCTTCTTTAATGTCCTCTCCGTTCATATAACTTTTTTTTTTTTCTGAATTGCAGGGGCAGCAAGGTTATCAGCTGAGGTCACTACCCTAATATACAAGGTGCTGCACAGGAGAGGAACATTGCTAGAAATCATCTCCTAGCTACACAAAGGTGAACAAAAGACAAAAAGCTTGGCACTGCTCATAGTCTGGCAAGGTCACCACCAGAATCAAGTTCAACTAAACTCACTTTTGTAAAGAAACTTGACACAATCAAAGGTTGAGATCCCAGAAATTTCACTCCTGAGTATGCCCGAGCTATATGCACAAGGTTGGAATAGGGAGTATTTTAGGTCCCCCATTGTCAGTGTCACTTTCTGTCATTTGTAATGCACACTGGCAATGCAGGTCTTCACTTTATGTGGGAGCCAAGCTTTCCACCCATTTTTCCATTTCACCAGGCTTCCTTAGGAGGAGGACACTTTGGAGCAAGAGAAAACATATACATGAAAGCATGTCAAAGAAACCTGTGGGTGAAGAGGGAGGGAGGAGAGGAAGGTGATAAATTGAGCTGGACAGCAGCTGGCCTTTGAGAAGGTGGAAAGTACATAATCTCTGGTATTTTCTTCATTTGCAATGCTGAATATTCTGTTGCATTAATCAGTGGCTACTTGAGCAGCAGTAGCAGCAGAAAAAAATGGAATTAAAAAAAAATGTCTAGACCACCACTGTGAGGAATTAATCAGTCTTTGAAGCATAGTAATGAATTAATTTGCTACAAAAAATATGAAATAATAGAAATATGTTCCCTCATCTCTTTACTCCAGAAGGGTTCTAATGTGTGAGTTCTCATTACTATTCATTTTTGTCAAATAGAAGGGTTATGCACCTTTACTGGATAATGTTTAAATGTCAAAAATATTTGCATTGCTGCCTTAAATTAGTGATTCTTTTTTCAGTCATCTAACCCATTTGTATGTAATGCACAGATGTAATTTGAAATTGAGGCTATAACAAACTGGGAAGTTCCCAAGCCCTGGGCCAACACAGTAATAGTCTGTCCCCAAGCCTTTGGATCATGCTTATTTCTCACTTGAGGAATTAGGCATGGACATATGTTAATTAATATCTCTCCTCCCCATTCAAATGCTGGTATGGCAGAGGCATTAAGGAGAAAACAGGAAGGGTCCACAGTGGGAAATGAGTTTAATCATTAGCATCTGCAGATGTAGCCATGTATTCCTGACTGCTGAAAATTGCAGCTTCACATATCTTTGGGGTAGTTGCTTCCCCAGAGGTAATCTTGACACCTGGCTAAATTTCTAAAGGAAATGTTCTGGTTCTCCAGTACAACATTGAGTTGAATGTGGGGGTGATTGCATAATATTCTACAGCCTGTGATGAGAGGAGGTCAAACAAAATCAGAAGTGTCCCACTGTCCTTAAAAAATATATCTTCCTCTCAGCAGTTTAATCTGTCTATTCAATGTCAAGTAGCATTTTCATTTTTATAATTTATAATGTGGTAGCACACGAAGTTTGTGGTGGACTTGCTCAGTTTTAACCTCCAGGAAATTAGACAGCAAGATTTCTGCTCCAGTGCTCTTCTATTCTACACCCTCACTTGGAGGGAAAAGACAAAGCAATATCTGTACAACAGAGAGGAACAGGCAAAGGGAGAAAAGTGGGAGGAAAACAATCTGATTGAGTCAAAAATACTTCAGGAGCCAGGAAAATAATCAGATCCATCAAGGAGCCTTCAGGAAGGGGTTAAAGTGATAGAGCTTTTTGGTGGTAGATGACAAGAAAAGAATAAGATTAATCATTCATTCATGGTCTGAGTCAACTTAATGAGACTGGGGTGGATGACTTCTGAAACATCAGTCTTGACTGAGTTCTCTGAACTAAATTCAGATGCCCTCTCTGGTGGGGCAGTGTGACAGCCATGAGCAGTTTATGACCCTGGCAAAGGTATCATTACTATGGAAGACCGACACATGATACAGGTAAAAGTCTCTGCCAAGTGCTTTTCCATCCTTGGGGGTTCTTGAAGTGCCAAATGATGTTTCAGCAGATTTGCTGCAGTGTGCCTCTCTCCTTTCCTCAAGAAAGACACTGTGTTGGAAATACTCCAAGCACAGGGAAAGTGATCAGAAAGGAAATCAGATTTTATCACTAGAGATCAGCTGTAGCTCAGGCTGAGTGTGCTGCTACTGTAAGTGGTTTGAGATTTATGCTGGGCAAGAGTGCAAACAGCAGCTCCTTGCTATTTCCAACGACTGCTACCAGTTTTATTATTCCCAGGCAGGTAAGGAAAATGCTGTGAAAAATACCAACATTTCAAACATGGACTGCTCAGATAATGCATATTACTGCCTCAGAGTCCTCTTATTGTCTATCTTTGCAAACAGCTGGCAACAGCCCTTAGTAAATGATATCATCTTGGTGAGAGTGAGAGCTGAGGGACCCCCAGGGTGCAGAAGAATGTTTGGTACCCTGCTCCACCACCAGCCCCTTTGGCTTTGCTATTTTCTTGCTCCCTGCTCCAGTTCTTTCTCAGAGAACATAGGATAAAAAATATTTCATTCCTTAACAAGTAAACCATGTGCTGACTACAGCTGAGTGACACTTCTCTTGCCCTTTCCAGGCCTCTGTGCAGGATGGGCAGCTAAGGACATGCAGTGACACCACTTTATCTACATTTCTATTACTTTCAATTTTAGGTTTCATCTCCTGCTGCAGAGCTTTGGTGGCAGACAGACATATGGTGCTGTAGTATCTCAGAACCCACCTGCTGTACTAGCTGCTTGGCACCACCACTGCTGCTACTCCTGTCAGACATAGTATTTTTGCCCTTTAAAGTTGGATTGTTTTAAAAAATCAGACAGGATGTCACCCAACAGCTGGTCTTTTCACAGGCACCAGAAAATTAATCTCCAAAGTGATTCTTGCTTCCATCAAGGATTTTGTGATAAACAACTGTGTAAAGCAACAAGATCTGGAAGGGGAGAGGCTACAGCAGCAGGGTGAGCATGGCCATGGGCAAGTGTTGTGGGCTGCCTCTGCTTTCCATCACTTCACACGTCAGTGGTGACCAATGCAAAGCAAACTCATTAATCCTGCTGCTAGAAAATTAAAATCCCTGTGTTGAAATTGCATATTTACTCACATCTCAACTTGAAATAATTGCAGGGCACGACAGAACTACTGTTGATTACTTTGTCTGATCACATCCTTAATTAGTGTTACGCAAATGTAGTGAGTAATGTTGAGACTCCAGGACAAGGAAGCAGCAAACAGAATGAAGCACCGGGCCAGTCTCTGAGGAGCTTTAGCTCTGTGCAGAAACCCACTGACCCAGGACAAGTCAGCCACACTGCAGATGTGTTTGAATACACTGTGGATACTTATTTACTGAGCCACAAGAAGATAATTCCATGTTATGCCCTGCTCTGAACCTTGATGAATGAGAAATCCTAGACAGAGTTATTTCAAACTCTGATAAATATTTATCTGTCAGAAAATAAAAATGAGAGACTTAGACCTTCATCTTCTAACTCGTAAATGACTAATGAATTTTAATGTCCACAATTTCAAGTCTCTCAGAAGACGTGGCAAACAGAAAGTCCCAAGGATCTCTCTGCTGAAAAACCCAGCCTTTGCTGTAAGAGTGAAAAGTTTCTGCCTTTTAACTTCCAGCTCATTTTCTTTTCATGTTTATGACAAGTTTCCAGGCAGAGTGGCTTTGCCTGGAAAAGCCTATCCCGTGGATAAGGTGACCAGTCAGAGGAAGACAGTAACTCCTTTGTCACACAAGGGCCACCTTCAATTTTACATCTACATGGTGATATAGGAATGCCTGTGCTTTGGACCAGTTTTATCAGTGTCACAGAAGGTGTCATCATCACCTACAGGAGTGACTGCTTCCCTCAGCAATGTGATGACAAAGTGTCTCAGTGATTTCCTTTGAGAATGAAGTTTGAATTTTGGAAATCAAAATCCATTTATGCTCTCATGCGTACTCCCAGATTATGAGAGCATTGTTATGAGATCACCCACAAGAGTTAGGAAACAGATCATTAGAGTAATTCACTCGATATGGTTATGCCAAAGTTAATTCACTTTTCAGCCATGTAATAAGATCCCACAGGGTCATTACTTCTTTGCTACATCATCAAAAATAATGAGATTCATTTTTCTCAGTTTATGTGGAAATAGACACTGCCTCTTATCATCCCCAGCTGAGTGAAATTGAAAACTGCAGCAATTCCTTTCTTGAAGTTTTCCAAGGTGAAAAACCATTATTTAAAATGTAAGATCTAATGCATTAATACAAGAGGCTTGGATTGTCTCACCCTGGCAGTTGAACCTTTTATCACTAGCAGGATGCAAAGACAGATGAACAACCGTGAAAATAAGATTTTTTGTATGTTATTTCTGAAAAGAAAAAACAAAAAAAAGGTATTTGTCAGGTTCATCAGTAAAAGAAAAAGAGGACAAAATATTTTGTGTGCTAACACAAAAATTGATTGCCATCATATGTAGTGTAAATCAGAAAGTTTTGCTTATGTGCTTGACAAGCACTGTCTTAAAACATGAAAACAAGATACAGAGACTGTAAGTTGCTTGAAGGATCCATGAGTTTAGGAAGGGCATATGCTGGGCTCTTCATAATGATGCCTGTGCAGGCAAATGTTCCTTCACCCAGGGTACCACTCACTATTTTAGCAGCCATCCTATCACATAATAGGTGGGGTTTTAACTTTTTAGATTCTTTCCAATAATATGCACCGCTCATCTCTCTGAAGATGCCTAAATTACGTTAGACCAGCTACTGCCTGATGATTTTTTAACCAATATGGATCAGCTGATTCATTGGAAATAGAGGAACTATAAACCACTGACTTTTTCAGTTAAGTAAAATGTCTGTTAGAATTTTTTTTTTTTTATTACAGCATCTCTTTTTATACCATTTCACACCGGGCAGGACTGTGTTCAGGAGCCTACAATTCATCCCAGAAGTATATAGAGTCTGACACCAAAATTTACACCCCAAGCACTGTCAGGACAGAGAGAGATGATAATAGTGTAGAAAACACAGAAAACCTTTCAGTCTACATAATCAGACAGGAATGGGGAAAGGGATAAAGACAACTGGAAATACACAGAAAATATGTTTTGTTCAGCAAAGTCATAGCAACCATGAGGAAAAAGTCTTGATTTCCTGGCTTTTATTTGTCCTAAGTGTTGTAAGGTCTAAATATGGGGATGCTGCTGACAGAAAGGTGTCCACTGAAGGAGAATGTTATTTATATCAACAGAGGAAGTCAGAATTTCCTGAACAAAGAAAGGTGGTTTCACAGCAACCTAGGGGGACTGCTTGTTTCTTAAAAGGGACTCCATACAGATCTCATTGCCCCCCTGCCCACACAGGAACCTCAGTTCCTGGTCTGGACAGGTGCTATGGGTCTTGCACCCACCAGCCCAGTTAAAGTAGTGCTAGCAGATGCTCAGGAGGCTGTTAATGATGTGTCCTGTTGGCTTTTCACAGTGCTGTGATACAACCCATGGAGGGACTGAAAGTACACAGCTCCTGTAACACTTCTCTGAGCCAGAAACAGGTTTATGGAGCCTTCTTCTCATCATTTAATTGTGATGAACAGGTGCTAAAAGTTGACTTGCTCTGACAGAAATGCAGGGAAAAGCAGCTGACAGCCAGCCCCCTTGGGAAGAAGCCATCACATTTCCAAGCCCTGCCTGTCTCGGCGCAGCGCAGCCAGCGCTTCCGTACTGACAGCATTCCAGCACCCCGGGCTCCTGTGCTAGCAGCAAGGAAACCTTATGCAAATTCCACTCTTGTAGGCATCTTGGTGAAAGAGGCACTGTGCAGGAGATTGCAAGTCAGGAAATCTGACTTTGAATGGCAAGTGTCTCCCCTGTGGTACATTAGCAAGTCACGCTGAGTTTCAGTAAGGCTGCATCAGTTTGTACTGGTTAAGGAACTGATTGCTTCAGTTGACTTATTATACTTCCTATCTTAGGCAATAGCTGAGCATAAAAATCACTCCTTGTATGTCAGCCTAATTAGAAGTGACTAATTTAATGAATGAAATGTAATTAATGTTCATTATACCATGCAAAGATCTTATTTCAACAAGCCAGATAGATTTTTCTTTCTCTTGTAATTGTAGCAGCCTGGTTGCATTTGATCAACATAATAAAAGTACAGCTGCAGACTATAAGGGTAAGACTATATACTAAAGGTAAATAACTTGCAGGCCTTCACTGGGAACATGAATTGCCTATTTGCAAGCACTCAGTGCATCAGGCATGGACATTCTTAACCCTAAATTAGGTTTGATTCTATTCTAACCGAAGCTAGAGTAAAGAAGGATCAGCTTTTTTCAAGACAAAGAAATTTCATTGACATAAAAATAGTAAAACCAGAAGGAATCAGATCTTCCTGTCTCCCAGTATCCTATCTCAATTCAATGGATTCAGAAGCATTTCTGTCAGGACTGAAAAATTAAATTACAATAGGGTGTGGAACTCCTTATTTTCAGATGCAAAGACAAATAAATTTGGTCAAAATGAAAATCATAAACCACCTCCAAAGTCCAAAAGAACAATGAAGTAATTGACTATATTAATGAATAATGTGCCTGAGCAGAACAGAGTATAAAATGAATATGTATCAAGGTTATAAATAATAAATAATAAAGTCAACACAAGTTATATCTTTTGAACTAAGATGAAAAAGGAAACACTTAAACATGCATATAAATATAAATAATGTGGAAAATAAGGTACCTCAAGCTGTATATATAATGACAGCTCAGATTCAGATAGCTCAAATGACACTTTATTTGTATTAATTTTCAGCAGTATGGAGATGTCTCCCAGTATTTAAGGATAGCTGCCTTACTGAACTTTAGTAGTGCTCTTGTACACACCTCCATCTCTCTAATGCTCATGTTAGATATGCTGAATTTACTCTCTCTTGATATATTACAAAGAATTTATCCTTAATATGCATAAGAAGAACTTTAATTTTTTTATGGCACATAATAATAATAATCTCCAATATCATAGCTCTCCCTGTAGACTAAAACAAAACCCTCAGATGCTGAGAGCTTTATCAAGCTTTCAAATATCAAGCTTGAAAGCTTTATCAATCTTTTCAGTGTTCTTGTTCTCACAATTATTTGAGGCATTTTGCTTCCTTATAATTTTCTCAAAGTAGAATCAGAGCCAGAATAGCCTCCCTAAAACACTGCCAACAACTGCAATTCAATCATAAGCATAATATTTGTTAAATAACCTATTTACACTTAGGCAACACTAGCAAAGTAGGCAGCTCTCCAAAGTGCAAAAAACAAATTTGGTGCTAAGGAAGCTTCTTATCTCTGCATGAACATGACATCCATTAAATTGACTTATCAATCTACTTTCCCCTGGAGATAACAGCAGAATGTGTACAGACTACAGCAGAATCAGGTTTGTCCTTTTGGGTGTGCAGACTCTTGCTATTACAAAATATGGTGGCATGCTAGGGAAAGGACTGTGGGTAGGGCATCATTCCACTGCATGGGTCCAACCTGTTAAATAATGTTATGAACAAAAGGGGAATCCACTGAAACATATACAGTCTTGTCTTAGATGGAGTCATAACTGTATTACTTGTGTTTTGATATTCAGTTTATTTGATATCTTTATTTCTCACCTAAAAGCACATACTTAATGCTACAGCTATAGCTCACCGTGTGGCAGGGATCCCATCAGAATCAAAATCTCAGTGCCAGTCACCTGCTTCATTTATTTCTTGCTGTGAGCCTAATGAGAAAACAGCCAGAGATGTCCTGAGAAGCTGAGAGGAGAAATATCACTTTTCCAGAGGTACCCAGAAATTCCAGCTGTTCTGAACATGGGAGACAGAAAGAGCAGCTGAAGTATCAAGAAATATCATTGTGAAAGGAATAACTATCTCATTCTTAGTGTGATGGATTTAGATTGTACATGTCAGAGCCAGAGGAAGGAAAAAAATGGGAATTGGGCAAAAACTTACCCAAAGCCTGAGGAATTAAAGTTTATCTAATGGCTTCAACAGAAATTCCACTGCACCAGTGTTATTTACACCTTCCCTTGTGAGCAAAGATCTCTCAGAATGCCCAAGCAAAGCACATCCCCAAGGTTATTTTACTAACTCCTACATGTGCAGCAGAATTGGAATTTCAGCGAATTAAAGAGCTACTGATGATCATTTTGGGAGGAATATGTGATACAGAATATAATGGTTATGCAGGAAGACGGACATTAAGATAATGGCAAGCTTTCAGTGAGGCAAGAGAGTGAGGCAGCACTTCTCATGGAAAAGTGGATGCCTATTCCCTTTTCTGATTATTTATTTGGTCTGCTAAGTCAGAAGAAACCATTGTGGTTTCCTTGAAAGGAAGAATTCCCTTTCAGGGAAGGGAATGAAATCCTGCGATTTCAATGGGGATCAACTGGGCAAGATTTGGGCATTATTTCTGCACTTCAGGTCATGCCATTGGCTTTTCTGGTGTCCATGTTCCATCAGGTTTTTGGTTGTTTTATTCTTTTGAAGTTTCAATTCTGTTTATTTTCTGTATCTTTGCTTCCCTTTCTTTCCTGATTTTAGGGATTTCAAAGGGAATAATTTGGGAAAGTTTTGGTCCTTTTACCTACAACACATTTCATCTCAGTACAATAGGTTATAGCCACTCTATTTCAAATTTCCTGGATTTTTCAGTTTCATTTTTGATTGATCATATCACCTTTCTGGAGTCTTGTTGAATAGTGTGACAACTCAAATCAGGATTTCAGTTCATCAGAAGAACATTAGCTGTAAGAACTCTGACTAGACAGCACGTTGAAGTTTAAGGATGAGATTATATTTTTAATGAGTAAATAGCACAGCAAATACAAAAAGTAATTTCACTGTATTTGCCAGAAAAGTGTCTTACAACAAAAAGACTAAGGATGGTTGCTCAGCTGAAGAGAGACAGAAGTCTGAGCATGGGAATCCTCATGGAAACAACAGTCATCCTGGCATTGCTCCCAGGCAAAATAAGCAAAGTGGGAACTCATCAGGTGTCTAAAATAAAAAATTATTATTCTTTACTGCTACAAGCCTGGTGGGTGTCCAAATTCCTGTATTGCTCCTTCCCTACCTGCAGCTTCATCCCAGCTAATATAAAACACTGCCTTTTCCTGTTGTGCCCTAATCTTATGACTCTGTAGCAGCAGGCACTGAGCCAGGCTGGCTTCTAGCAGCCCCAGTTTTCAGATATTGTTTGCCTGGCTGTTTTCATGCTCAATTCCACTCACTTTATGGCAGATAAAGATGTCAGCTCATTCTGTTCTTGCTGTGCCAGTGATCACATACTGCAAACCCTTAGGTTTAACTCCAGGACCCCAACACACAACAAACATTCCTCTTCTCTACAGAACCAGGATGAATTAATGCATTTTTACAGACACCAGAGGCTGTGTTGTGTAGGTGTGCACTTAGCCACCTGTGTCCAAAGGAAAATTTATATCCTTTGCTCTTGGTAGGTTTAAGAGGTAGGAAATCACACAAAGGCTGGGGAAGGAAAAAATGGAAAACCTGGTCTCAATTATTTTGGCACCATTTATCATTTCTGCTCTATATATATATTTTTCCCCACATGAGCTGTGGCTTCTAACACAGTCTAAGATGAAGCAGTACTGAGTGGCACTTGATCAGGTTAGAATAACCAAATTACAGGGATGGATAAGGATTTCTAACTTTGTATTGCAGTGGGGAAAAAGAAACAACACTTTTGTTTCACTTTCAGACACTGTAGGGTGTCAGACTGTGCTTCTTTTTAGGATATTCAGTGAGAGAATTGAGTGCAGAGGTAATGATACCTCAGTGGGAGATGTGTCTCATGAAGGAGAAATAAAAACTGACTGCAGACACCAAGGTGTAGGTGAGAGAGAACCCGAATTGTAAGTGTGGATGTGTAAAAATGAGGAGGAGGAGGAGAGAAGTTTTCTCTCTTCCCAGATGCATTTTGTGCAAATTGTCCAAGGATTCAGGCCCAGCTGTTGTCAGCAAAATCTCACTTGAAGGAGAAACAAGAAAGGTTGGAATACCCAGAAGTGCCTCCACTTGCATATGTGTCAAAGCCCTAAAATCTTTCTAAAAATGAGTTTACTTCCCCCTGTACCTGGGACCATTAGAGGTATTCTGAGTACTTTTCTCAGCTTGCTTCCTTCAACCACAACTTTTAGCAGTCTTAACAGTACCATGGTGATTTGTTTCAGAAGAAAAGGGAGAAGTTTAAGAAGAAAATACATGTATATACCAAAAAAAAAGTTTCTTCTTGTGTCACCAGTGGTGCCCACCAGCAGTGCTTGGTGTTGATCCAGCTGCCATGTGCCTGTCCTTTTCCCATCTGAAAAAAGTAAAGAGATTTATAAGAAGTCAGGCCAAAGGTATGCCTTGGATGGAAAATGAGTTTTCTCTTCTACCCTGAAAAGGGAAGAAGGCAGAAAATTTCTTTGTGGGGTTTGCCATGCTTTTTATTAAATATCTGCTGTCATTAGTGTATACTTTGCCCAATTTCCAGAATACTAAACACAAAAGAATGATCAGAACAGACCTGGCTACTTTCTTGCTGGGTATCTCAGTGCTTTTGGGATTTTCCCCACAGTCATTTTGATAGAAAGCAGATTGTACAGGCATTAGTGTAGTTCAGCAGGCAGGGCATGACAGCCAGGCTTGCAGAACAGTGCCTGCTCACAGGGTGTAGGGCCTCTAGAATACTCCTTTCAGCACATTTCAGTTTAGCTTTGTTTGGCAGCCAATAATTCTTCACTGTTTCCTACCACGGTGACATGAGAGTCACATCCCTAGAGAGATGGTTTGGAATTATTCCTTAAAAAGAGACAGTCTCCAAGTAGACATGATGAAATTTCAATTTTTTTTTTTTCTGGCAGTCTCCACCCAAGAATATTAATAAATTTGTTAAGTTTTTCCTCAGATGCTACAGTGCCTAAAGCAGGAAGAACTCATGGTCCTTCCCTCCTTGGACATGGCAGTAATTGGCTTCCAGCCCAGACCTGCTGGGTGCTCCTGTGAACCTGGAATCCCACTTGGAGCAGGTCCCAGGAGGAGCAGACTCCTCTCCACTGCCTGCTGAGAGCTTTGCTTCTTCAGGCACACACAGGAGCCCTTTCCCTGCACACTTAGCAGGGGTCAGCATAGAAAACTGAGGTGCAGAAATTTGAGTCCAGAAATTTGATTGCAAAGGCCATCCCAGCTGCCTCTTTGCAAGACCAATATCTCACTGCAATTTTGATGTCTCCAGAAAACATTGTGATAAACATATACAAAAAGCACTTTTTATTTCATGCCTTTACAACCATCAGTAAGGATGTCTGCTTTTCAACTTCTCCATCATCTTGCTGTAGATTGTATGGTAAAAACTTTTTTTCTATAGAGGAAAAAAAAAAGAGGAAAGGAAACAACAGTTTTAAAAACACTTTTAAGTCCCATTTTTTCATCAAAATAGCTCATTTATCCTTTATCCTCATTATGCACAGGATAGGCATATATAAAACAGTAGTATTCTGCCTTTTGAGGCATGTTGTATATTTTTGACAGCCTTAGCCCACAGCCTTTGATTAGATAAAGGCCTTGATATTGCATTACAGCAGAATTACCTACATTATGGCAGCTGCTTGTTGCAATTGTGTTGACATGACTGGCTTCTCCTGTGAATGTATTCTGGTCTTTCTAATCTCTTTAGCATCAGCAGCAGGACATTTTATTTGCAATTGATTTTTAAATTTAGGAGTAATTGAAGTTTAAGTGCAGCTACCTTCTTGCAACAGGGACAGGTTGATACTGTTTAAATTCTAATTATGCACTGATTAAAAGTGATTGCATTGCCAAAGAAGCAAGGGCTACAATTTGTTTCATTCTTAAAGGCTCAGCAAAGAGAATTAATTGCATTTCCAGGAAAACAGATCAACATAAAAAGGAAGCAATTAAGAGTTCATTGTTGAATCATAAATTTCCTAGTAATTTTTGGAAGGTAGACAAGGTAGACAACTTTGAAAGCAGATCTTGTTGACAAGGAGGATTAGTCATTTAATGATTTTGGTACTTGCTGGTAGAAGCTTTACCTGGCATCACTCATACTGAGTCTTGCTAAAACAGGTAAGGCAGAAATGGGCTTGTTTTCATGTAGTTCTGTCTTGTAGTGATCTGGTGTTTGGTTTGTTTTCAAATTTGATAATGAAATGACAGACTGCAAATTGTTGTCATGTAACAAGCAGGATAAACAAAACCGCTTACACTTTTCCTATGACCAGGAATCATTTCTTAAGCATCATAAAAAAATAAGAAAGCATGAGGGAAACAGGGCAGCAACATTTATTTAGACAACAGGTTGTGTTTGTATAGTGGGCTCTCCTGTTGCATCTGATTTCTCATTAATGGACTATCAGCATCCCCAATGAAGTGTAAAGGCAGTACATGCCTGCACCATGGAAGCAGTTTAAAGAGGGTTTCTTTAGGGTTTCTTTCCTCTTTCCTTCTCTATAGAAAACACTGGATTTATTCATTCCTACCATCCTGTTACTAGCAGGAAAAACTTCATGCATGGCCAACAGAATCTGCAAACAGAATTTGCAGTGCCCTGGCTCAACTCAGCACTCTTTCAGACAGATGTGTCTCAGCACTGCTGGTTCCCCAGGAGAAAAGGAACTCCATTCCTTTCATCAGGCTTTGAGAAATCTCCCAGTATTTCACTGCCAGTGCAGGAACAGTGCCACTCTTGCATTAGGATTTACTAAGGCAGCAATTACTAGTAAACTGCATCAGTATTACCCAGAACTCCAGAACAGCACACACACAGTTTATCCACCCCTTCCTCTTTCTAGGATATTGAGCAGTATGGAGTGGTTCCAGTGGGTAGAACAAGTGGTCACTGGGAGATTACTGTGGTACAGGAACTGTGAATTCTGCAGTCTTCTTCATGTTACTTTACTAAATGATGGATACAGCCAGTTCCCACTTTGGTGATTGTAGAGAAAGTTCCAGTTCAAGTTTGTTTTTAACCTGGCTTCTTATGAAAGCTGGGCTCACACATTACTCTGTGTGTCACTGAATTGCTTTTGAACCTTTTTAGCCTTCATGTTCCCAGAGTTGCAGAAGAGATGAGTTGCCAAAATAACTTAGTTCCCATACAATTTGCAAGTTCAGTCAAAAACAGCAACCCAAATTTCATCAGCACCATTTTTTCTGCTGTAAGGGAAAAAGTCAGAAAAACAGCAGGGGAGAACATTAAGATTACATAAGGAGAACGGAGAAAATCTGGGTTTTTTCATTGTAATCCATTCACTGGGAGATACATATCCCTAGCAAAACAGACATACAGAAACCTATATTCTTTATCTTAAGCTTGTCAATAAGTAGTGAAATCAAGCACAAGGGTTCATCTCAAAATAAAAGAAAAATTTTGGATTATGGGCTAAGGCAAGTCTTGACTCAAAGTAATAATTAAGGTAAGTATTGACTCATAGCAATAATGAAAAGTCACTATCAAAAAGTGTGTAGCTTCAAGTGAAATGTTAGACTTAGCAGGATCTATGCACAGCAATTCCACTGCAATAAAAAGCTGATCCAAAAGGTGAATAGTTAAATAGTGTTTAACAATAGTCCTTCAGAAAGCCACTGTCATTTTGGGTGACTCTGGAAGTCAGTGGGTTTTCTTCAGGCACATACTGGCTGTATTGAAGAGAAACCACCAGCAATTCTGAATTCTGGTCATGAGTTTAGGTAGCAATTTCTATCTCCTTAGTGACATTCTATTGTGGTTGAAACATAAACAATTTCAATGGCTCTACTCAATACTTGCTGATACAACTGTCTGTTGTATGATTTTTCCCAAACCTTTCTTGAGCTGTAATGATCACCTAGGGAGCTCTGAGAGCAGTCCATCCTGGGCATTGGTCCAGGATATTACAAAATAAAAATGACTTTGCTATAATTTCTTTTATGTGCATTGGTTTCTCAATTATGTGATTTATAGGAACTTTCAGGCTCAATTGCTGCATTTGAGAAGATGCAGGAAAAGAGCAGGTCTAACACAGGGTGGCGTGTCAGCCTGAATGTCTTTAGGGATGAATGCTGTTCCAACCAAAGCCCAGTGAAATAAGTGGACTTTTTTTTTTTTCACTGCCTTCAGTGGGATTTGTGCAGATTCAGAGGACATTCACAGGTTGCAGAGTACTGAATTAGAATCATGGAAATGTTAATATGTAATATATGCATAATCGTAGAATAGTGGTTAGAAATCAATATTGGCAATTGTCTTATGCAAAAGTCATAGAAATGTGCTACTCCCAGGATTTAATGTAGAGTCAATATTAAAAAACCAAAACCCAGGAATAATGGTTTTTTTTGCTCCAAGAATTAAGAAGTTTCTAAGACTAATCAAAACCTTTCACACACTCTTTTTTCTCATGTTGTAAATGGATCAAAGTCTGAAAATGTAACTGAAGTTATTATGTTTGCATGAATATTTTAAAATCTATAAACACGACCTTTACTTTGTAAGCAACTTCTGTATGGAAAAAAATCCATTTCCCATAAAGGATTCACAGGAAAAGCTGTATGTTCAAAATGTACTTTCTATTTATTTCACCTCATTTGGTCGTCTGAACTTCCTTTTCAGGAAGGAGGATAACTGAAAACATCTGCTTACTCATTCAATATTTTCTTTAACTTCTTGAATTTCAGTAATAAGGAGATAAATTTGACTCAACCTAACCTAAGGATGGATAAAGACTTTTGATACAGTTGTAAACTTTCTGCAGCTTCAGAGCCAACAGAATGTAACAGAGATGTTTCCCACATCCCTTTCTTCATCAGATTTTTCTTCTGTGACTAAAATTTTATGAAGGCTTCAGCAAACATGACTAAATCTATTAAAGAGACATATCTGAGGTCATGGTACCAATATCACTTTGTGATGAAGCAGTTTCTCTTTGCAGGCAGTTGTGGGCACTGACCAGCCCAGTGGAGGGGTCAGCCTGGTAAACTTTTGCAATCTTCCTTCTTGTTCAACAGCCTTTATTTCTGTTTGGAGAATCTGTTTCCTGTTAAAATGTTTGGGTAACCAAGTATAGTCTCCTTCAATATTGCCAGTCACCCACCAAATGTTTGCAGAACATTTGTGGATTTCCCAAGACATTCCTGAACTGATGGTTCAGCATTGATTTCCCATGATTTCCAGGAAAATGCATACAACTGTGACAAGTCAGATACCCTGGACTTACAAAAACAGAGATCACCAACAGTTTTGAAATATGAATAGATATTGCCAAGTTGCTTGGAAAATAAAGCCAAGCCAGCATTTTCTTTTGATGGTTGGAGGGAACACTCTGCTGAGCCTGTTTGATCTTTTTTTGTTATCTGAGTCCATATGGGATTAAATGAGAAAGACAAGGTCTTGTTCTACATTTTTATCATTACAGAATACTATGTCTTTTATACAGATGAATACAAAGGCTTGTCCCAAATGTTTTACTCTAAGATCTCTATCTCCTCCTTCAGATTTTTCCTGTCACTATGCAACCTAGATGAGCAGTCTGTATTAACCAATTTTTTTCACTTTTAAACTGCTCATGACTGTCTCAACTATTTGTCTTCTTTCAATTTTATCTTTATTTTGATTTAAAAAAATGTGACCCGCTCAAAATGCTGCTTAGGAATTGTTAAATCTTATAAAGAATGTTTTTCTGCTACAGGGGAACTTCATCTCCAATCCTTCAGGTGAATTTAATCCCAAATCAAATCCCTGCTCCCTGCAAACACCTGCACAGAATTGAGCCAGTTTAGAAGTCTTGTGGTAGCTGTAATTTTTTGGTGTGTTGAGTTATTTTATTTAGGTGTTGAGATGGGTTGTGAATATTTGGAGATTTATTTCTTGTGGTGAAGCAGTCTGAGCAACAGTCATCTCTGGTTCAGCAAGCAGAGGTGAGTGCTATGAAGAGGTTCTATAATGCACTATGAAATCAGTTGTTTAATGGAATTTTTTTTCTCAAGACTTTTAGTGGTTTACTGCATGTTCAAGAAAAGGTTTAATCCAGTGTGTTTTGAATGACAATGACACCAATCTACAACCTAAAGAAGCCTATGGGTACTTCTTTGTAGGCAGAGTGCTTCTGGTTTTAACCTGGTTTGTGGCTGGTTGCTTGAAGTTAAAACTATGTGTTCAAAGGCTGTGCAGCAGTGGATCCTGCTTCATGCAAAGAGACCCAATCAGTCTTGGAAACAATCTTCCTTTCACCATTTCATATATAAAAAAGAAACCCTAGATCTGGAAGTCTTGCTATTCTTTAATTATGGGATTGGTGACCAGTTATTCATTTACATGCTTTCTTTCTGAAGTCAACACAAAACCTTCCATAGCTCTTGGTTTTCATACAGTCCTGACTGTTGGCATAAAGTCAAAAGAAGGAATCATGGAACAGTGTGTTACATAGCAGAACAGAGCTTGGGAAAGGAAGCTTAGATAGCCACTTACTTGCTAAATCTAGCAGCAAATAAAATTAAGAATTCCACCCCTATAATTTTGTAATTAAAACTTGGCAAACTGTTTTGGGGGTTTTATTATAATTTTTGTATCATTTTGGCAATGCCAGAAGTAGAACATCTTAATGATCAAAAAGGTCTAGTGCAAAAATGTCATAGGACCAGTTATTTTTAGACCAGTTTCTATTACTCTATCTATAAAAAAAGTATTGCAAATATTTTGATTCATCAACCTTTAAATTAATGCAGGAATAAAACCACTTAATTTTATTTCAAACTATTTATGAAGTATGGGTAAGCTTAGGAACAACAATAGTTCTGGACTTCAACCTCAGCTTCTGACACCACTCTTTGGAATGAAACTTCTGTTGAAATGGAGGCCAAAATCCTGCCTTCCTTACATCCATGTGTGATACTTCTACAGAAAAAAGTTAAAGCAGTAAGAGTATGAGCTAAAATGTATTTTTTAGGCAAGATCTATTACAGAATAAAACTGGGCTCTTTATTACTTTTTAATAGTCACCTGTAGACTCAGAGGCATGTAGTTTGAAAGGCTCTTTAGGCAGACACATCTGGCTGGAATGAAGCATTTTGGGCACTGGAGATGGGTGAGATGTTTTTGTTCCTCAAAATAAGACCAGAAGAGAGCAAGGCTGGTTCTGCAGATCCCTTTGGGGAAAGATTTAGTGTTGAACAGTGCAGGCTGGAGGGGAAAAAGGGTTAGCAAGAGTGGCAGACCAGTTACAAACAAAAAGAACCCCAGTAATTGTTTTCACAGAAGTTTTGAAACAGCTCAATAGTGGAGGGCTTTCTTCCCTCTGCACTGCACTCTCTAAAGTAATAGCATTCCAAATGAAAATTTTACAGGCAGATTTACCTTTTTTATTATTAGGACAGTCCATTAAAAAAGATACATTAACATGTGAATTTACAGAACTCTTTCTGAGTGCATCCTCTCCTCCATCATAAAAAGCGACAGCTCACCTGTAAATGTGTCAGTTGTGCTGTAAATTTATTCTGCTATATCCTGCAAAGGTTATTATTCAGCTTATCCAAACTGTCTTCATTCATAAATCTGCAACCTGTAATATATGAAAAGTTATAACATTGACTGTGAATTTCTGTCCATTTTGTGGATAAAAGGGCAAGTTCCTTGCTCTAGTGCTGAGCTGAGCATCAAGTGCTCTTATTTGTTACTATTTGTGAAATGAGTTAACTCTGGAGATAAAAGGACAAATATCTTTCCCACCAAAAGTCACTATTAAAACTAGTGGGGAATATGTGCAAAGGGATCAGTGATTAATTTTGCAGGAATGCCTTTGTGCTATTCTAAGTTTCCTCTCCACATGGGGCATTCAGAGCTGGTTGACCTATCTGAATCCTAAAGACTTTTCACACAGCTAAAGTCACAGTGGAGCCAGTCAGTTGACACAAAAGGTCAAGAGATGCCATTAAAGCTGGATTTGGTTAGCAATGTCTTAGTGTTCTGGGGGTTTTGTAAGAAAATGTTTTCTGTTGCTTTTGGGATTTTTCCCAACTTGAAACTGGATGGAGTTTCTCACTCAAACGCAAGAGATCACAGAATGGTTTGGATTAGAAGGGACCTTAAAGATCATCTTGTTCCAACTCCCCTGCCATGGGCAGGGACACTTCCCACTCCACCAGGATGCTCAGAGCCTCATCCAGCCTGTCCTTGAACCCTTGCAGGAATGGGGCATCCACAGCTTCTTTGGGCAACCTGTGCCAGGGCCTCACCACAGTCATAGCAAACAATTTCTTCCTAACAGCTGATCTAAACCTACCCTCAATCAGTGTTTAGGACATTGCCCCTTTTGCTAGCAACTTTTTAAAAAGCCCCTCACCATTTCATGTAGCCCCTTTAGGTACTAAAAGACCTTTAATTTCTCCTCAAGCTGTCTTCAGGCAGAACTTCCTCAACCCACTTGGAAAGCAAGAAACTTCAGGATTAGAGTATTTGTTTAAGAAAAGAAATTCTAACTCTATGGTTCAAACCAATAATAAGCAGCTGTGTTTTCTACATTCATGCACAGCTAATAAGCATCTGTAGTTTATTACCTGGAATGATTCCTGTGTCATAATCCCTGGTACTACATAACAGTTAAAAAAGACATATATCAAGTGCTGAAAGGGCACACTGCTGGAGTCAGACAATATATTGCTTTATAATTTTTCATTTATTATAGAAAAATTATTATGGTTCCAGGCACCTCAGTGGTAAAATTCAGTGAGGAGACATTACCTGTAAGATGAGTCAGGGAGAGTACAAAATTTAGGATCCAGTTCAATTTAAATGTTGTACTTAGAAATCAGGTTGTAGCTGTTGTTCCTTCTGTCTGAAGATGGAACTAGGTAGGCACCTCCACATGATCTTTTAAACATCTACTAGCTTGACATAAAAAGCAGTGCTATCTAAAAAATCTCAATTTCTCTCTATTGGCTGCAGCAGCACAGAGCTTTCCATAAAGTGTCTTCTATTGTCCTTAAATCTGGCTGTGGTGTTTAACAGTGTGGTTTTACAACTCTCATAATTCGGTGGTGCACCAGGTTGAAACAAAGTCTCTTTGACTGGAAATAGCTGTGACCTCTACTAGAATTCATGGTAAGAAAAATTTAAGGATCCAGTTATGGTAATTATGGACACAACTAATAGAATATTTACCCTTTACCCCTCAGTCTTCATCTTAAATTTGATCTTGACCAGTTCATCTGGAAGATTTGTAGCATAGAATAAGTCTAAGGACATGATAAAACCCTGCAGTAAGTGTAGGTGGGGTTTCTTGATGCCAACAAATTCTTTTCTGAACATTTCAGGGACTTTTACAGAACCTCTTTATCTGTGTTCTTGCATCCTGGTAAATTTGGAATGACCTCTCCTTTGCCTTGGGGAAAATTAATATAATCCTACTGTTTGTGTTTTTCACAGCAGTTGCAGTAAGTCCATCCTATCATGTGATCAAGATCCTGTGGGACTTCATTCTATTTGGATGATTTCCATTGAATGCCAGAAGACAGAGGGAAAACATTCCTTTTTGGTAGAGGTCTGTAGATAAAATAACAGGACTGTTTCTACTTCAGAATTTCTTGGTTCAAAGCACTGTTTTTGTACTTGAAGCTTAGCTCTGTGCAGGTTGTTTTTGTAGTAGAGTGATGGTGAGATGAGAAGAGGGAGAAGCAGAGGTTCAGGAGCTACCCTTTGAAAAGCTGAAGTTTAGGGTTTTCTAGTAACTTTAAAATAGCATCTACAAGCTTCAAAGTGGATAAAATCCACGTGTTTGTAAACACAGCAAAATTGTTTTGGGTTTATTATTGACAACATAATATTGGCTGCCTCTTTGGAGAAGTGACCATAAAAGCCCTATATGACCCATTTTTCACCAAAAAACCTATCAAGTTCTCAGCCCTTATGTCTGCAGTGAAAAGCTGAAACATGCCTCAAAGTTCAGAAAAAACATGTTCTGAATTTTACATGGTTTGAGTTAAGTGCAGTGAAGGAAAGAATGCTTGGCTTAGACTTTTAATCAGAATAGGCAAAACAAATTAAACTGAAATTACTGACCCACTCTTCAAGATGAGGAAAAATAAGATAAGGAGACTAAGTTAGTTGCTGGAAATATCAAGGAGATCCTGTGCCAGTGCAGTGAATAGACTCTTTCCTTGAAGCCAGGCAAGTTTCTTGACAGCAGAGTTCCCTTGTCTGGCATGCTGAGAGCAGGGGTTCAGCAGAGACAGAGAGCAGTGTCACGTTGGGGCTCTCAGCCCCTTTCCTTGGCTCTTTAGGTGCTGGCTGGAGACTCTTTACCTGCTTTTGGAGCTCCTGTGGAGAGCTGTATGGCTCATGCTGGAGGGAAGATGTGACTAGGACTTAACTCCTGAAAAGCTTCTCTTCAACGGGAGAATTATAGCAGGAGGTGTTTGGGGATACTTGAGGAATAATGGACTGTCCAAGCATTCTTCAATCAACAAGTTTAACAAGTAATTGAAAAATTTGGTTTCATTAGATATAGGTTTCACCTTCTGGTTATGGTTGGACTAGTAGAACAGGATTCCTCTGCTGCTTTGCCTGCATCCCTCTCTTGCTCTACCTCCTGCCCATTTCTCTTTTGAGCCCTTTGCCATTGTCTTATTGCCTTGGTTTTTCTCTGCTCCTCTTTACCACAAAGTAAATTAATCCTCATTAGAATCCTATCTTCTGGGTTTTTTGTACCCAGATTCAGACTGTCCCACAAAATACCACCTAAAGTGTTGTTGTCTGGAAAAAACAATAATTTTCTTATTGATATATTCTGCAATACACATAGGAATAGTTTCTTGCTTGCTGTATTCACTGGTAACTGAGTGGAAAGAACATTGAGCTAGATTTAAGATATGAAAATATATTGGTTACAATAAAATGGAGGTATCTCTGCATTTTTTTCTCTCAAGTACTCTCTGATTTATTTCTTCCCACCCCCTCCCACTTAGAGCAAAGGGCAAAAGTCTACAATTTGATACAAAGGGAATTTCATTGAAACTGTTCACCTGCTCCAAGCACTTTTTTGTGGGGTTATTAGTTTTTAATACTTACCCTTTACAATGCCTCCTTCTGTACTTTGAAATTTAGCTTTAATCTTTGTGTAGCCATAAACATCACTTCTAGGCTTAGATTGGGGTCTGCTCCAGTGCCCTTCAATGAGCTCACAGGGGTGAAGAATATCAGAGGAACATGGCAACCATGTCATAAGAACAGATGGTAAAAATCAAACACCATCACAAGTATTTCTTTTCTTTCTATATTAAGATCTAACACAAAATCCCCTGAATATGAATCCAAGAGAGATTTAAACCAGAAAGAAACTAAATTTGTACAAATATCTTTTCACTGCAATTAGGCAGGGAGAGACCTACATAAATGTCAAGAGTCTGTTTGGCTTTTCATTTCCAGGGGGTTTGTAATGAACACCAGAGAATTATTTTAATTTCATACTGATGAGCTCACTTACTTCCTGATCTTCTTTAGCAGACAAAAGCTGGAAAAGTTGAACTAGAATAGATCTTGAAAGCTCAACTATTGCAAGCCACCTTGCCATCAAATGGGATGAGATGTGTCTGCGCAGGAAATACTGTTGGGGTTAAGGGAGTGGGGTTTTTGAGAGGAAAGGAATGCCATATTTCCATGGCTAGAAGCTGTGCTCACATGCAGTGTCATAGAACATTTTCCCTAAAAATACCATGTACTTTGTCCCAAGTATTGGGATGTTTCACAGGGATCTGGCCATCGTGGTGCTTTTAATACTGCCTGCAGAACACTGTCCAACTCCTTGCAGTCTTCTGTAAAGAGAGCAGGCAGGCCCTCTGTACAGCTGCTCATCTTTCTCACAATCAAAACTGCTGATGCCCAGGTGATTTTTCTGGAGAGTTCCCTCCTGCAGTGATCAACTATGTACTGCCCAAGGAAAGGGAGAGAGAAGATGTACTGTTGGGCTGACAAATGTTTTTGTCATATTTGTTTGGGATTATCCATTTAGTCCCCCCCACTTTCCCTGCAGAGCTTAATCACTAACACACAAAAAAAAAGGCATAAACCAGGAAATGCAAAATATTTCAGAATTACAGCAGTTAGTGAGCAGCCTGATTTACCATCTACATTCTCTTCACAGTGCTTAAAGGACTTTGCCTTAAAGTTATATTAAACAAAAACAGCCAGTGATCATCTTATTCAACATATATAATTAAGGGTCTATTCAGGGTTTGCTTTGGTTTTTGTTGTTAGGTTTTTCTTCTTCATTCCTTGGTTTTTTGATTTCATTTTTTCCTTGAAGAATGTTTCCTGCACTGTAAGGCAAACTCCTGCTCCACTACAATGCATATGATTAAGAAAACATTTATTTCCTTCCAAAATGGGAAGAACTAGGAATATTCCTTTGATATGTTTTTATTTCCAAGCCATGCAATACTCCTACTGTTTTCCCTCCTACTATTATCTAATACCTCATCTGCATCCTAAGCAGAGATTGTTTTCTGTTGTTCAGATCTCCATGATGGTATGCAGGCCTTTAATATTTTGTTGGTTTGAGCTTGGGTTTTATTTCTAGGACAAAACACATAGATGACAGTATTTCTTCAGAGTATGATTGAGTGTTGGGCTATGGTAAGTTTTGGGCATCATAATATATGAAAGATATAAAGCTTTTAGAAAGCATCCAAAGGAGAGTTAAGAAGGTGATGAAGGGTCTAGAGAAGAAACCATGCAAGGAAGAGCTGAGGTCACTTGGCTTGTTCAGCCTAAAGTAGAGACTGGGGTGAGACCTCATAGCACCCTGCAGCTTCTTCATGATGGGGAGTGTCAGATACTGATTGCTCTGGTGTCTGGTGACAGGGTGTGAAGCTGTGTCAGGGGAGGTTTAGGTTGGATAACAGGGAAAGGTTTTTCCCCCAGAGGGTGTTTGGGCACTGGAACAGCTGCCCAGGGCAGTGATCACAGCACCAGCCTGACAGAGCTCCAGAAGTGTTTGGACCATGTTCTCAGGCACATGGTGTGCCTCGGGGGGATGATCCTGTGCAGGGCTGGCAGTTGAGCTCTATGACCCTTGTGGGCCCCTTCCATCTCAGGATATTCTCTGATTTTAAGCATCTTTTGTGCTTTCTCCAGCTAGATCAGATTCAGACTTGACAGTCCTGAGTAGTAATTTTTATTCTAATCACATCAGAAGTAACTGTTTATTTTGCAATTTTCTTTAAGCCCAGGTCACAAAATACACTTCTCCACTAACAAAAACATGTCCCCCTCCCTGTTGTCCCAAAAGACATTAACCTGCCTCTCAGTTAGCCTCTTATGCTTAGGGTGTGTGGGGGGATAGAGTATGGGTAAATGAAGGAGGTATAGAAGGTAATTTTATCCCCCAATGAGTTGCAGCTGGACCAATTACTAAAGATTAGAAGCAGACCTGATCTTAACAGGCCACACCTGGAGCCAATAAGAAAAAGTGGTATAAAAGAGTGGATTGGTGGGATGAGGAGTTAGATGACTGCTGCAAGGACCAGGAACAGTCAGCGCTTAGAGGAGCTGCCTGTGAGAAACATCGAGGAGATATGAAGCACTGGTGATATGAAATCCTTGCACTATAATGATGTTAGAACTCATGCTAGCTAAGATAACAAATGGTGACCCTGATGTGATTCGGGACTAAACTATATTGCCCTGTGGATTCGGGATGACCTGTGGATTCAGGACTAAACCATATAACCCTGTGGATTTGGGGGAATAGGATTTGACCATATAACCCCGTGGATTTGGGGAAACAGGATTTGAATACTAAACTATTAGCAAAATATATCAACTGCAACTATTGGTGTTTTGTTAAATATGAATGTAAAAGACCTTGAAGATAAGTGCCTTGTAAATTGGGAAAAGCTATAGAACTGAACTAACATTTAGAAATATATCTGTGCTGTAACACACTTGTATAACTCTTAGTTCAAAATGAAATGTACAAATATGTCATAATGTTAATTTATTTGAATGTGTACTTCTGGAAACACAGCAACTCTGAGGTTAAAAGAAAAAGGAGGAATTGTAGGGGGATACAGAGTGGGTTAATGAAGGTGGTATAGAAGATAATCTTATTCCCCAATGAGTTGCAGCTGGACCAATTACTAAAGATTAGAAGCAGGCCTGATCTTAATAGGCCACACCTGTAGCCAGTAAGAACAAGTGGTATAAAAGAGTGGATTGAGGGGATCTGGAGTGAGAGGAGTCAGATGACTGCTGCAAGGACCAGGACCAGTCAGTGCTTAGAGGAGCTGCTCATGAGAAACATGAGGAGGTATGAAGCTCTGGTGATATGAAATCCTTGCACTATAATGATGATAAAACTCGTGCTATTTAAGACAACAAGGATGAAACAGGGTATCCTCCCTGTGTTGGAGAGCTGGAATTGCTATGTCTGTGTAGACCTTCCAGCCTGTGCCTGGCCCCAGGGTTTAAGTCAGCAGTAGGATGCTTCCACTATATTCTTATGGCAAATGTTGATGTGTCTTCATGTGTTTGGATACATATCTGTGTTTCTGTAGTGGTGTTCTTGGGTTAGAATCACTGACATCTCTGCCTTAAGTGTTGTTGTAGTTCAGAATCAACCCATTGAAGGAGTTGTGGATTGTGGTCCAGGTTGTGCAGAACCTGTAGTGAGGCTCAGTGCACTGCAGCTACGTTCCCTGTGCTTTGGCTTCTAAGAAACCTCAGAGCATGGTGTCATTTCCACCTCTTCTCCAAACCTTACAGCCCTTTCTGAAATACTTGTTCTGTCCATGGTCAACCCAAGTTGATAAGCATTAATGCCTTTCATTGTTCACTTCATGCTGTTCCAGAACATCTCCTGAGGAGATGGCATCTGGCAATATGTCCCTTTGCAGCACAGATGCCATCTTTCTTCAACAATTCTGTTATCCTGACTGCTGCTGTGATTTATTGTTTATTGCTCTTGGTTCTGATGTAGTCAGATGTTTGTTTGTTGAATAGTAAACAAAAATTTCATAACAAAACAGTATTTTCAAAGCAGTATGAAAGATATATAACACTCCTGATATGCAGTAAGTTTATTACCAGTGTGCTTTCTGAGTGAAATGATTGAAAATTTCCCCCATGGCCCACTGTTGAGCATTGGTGACCTCATGGATCTTTGTACACAGAGCTTGATCTGGACGCCTGCCACATCAGGACTGCATTGCATTGATCACTTCCTTAATTTGCTTTTATGGATGAGAGGTCCCTGCTTTGCTGCCAAAGGAACTGAGTGATGTATCTGGAGCTGATGTTTAATATTTTTAAGATCTGAAGCCTTCCTATCCAACAGATAACTTTTTTTCTTCACTGGCACTCACAGAGCTTTTTAATACTAAAATATTGTGCTTCTTCTTTTTGGTAATAAACAGATTTCTTAACACTTTCATTGTGTTAGCAGCTGCATTGTGTTATCAGAGAGCTTGTAGTGAATTATCTGAAATGCAAGGGTATTCCCTGTATAATAAATGCTTTCAAAGGTCAAGATGAAGCAAATCAGCTAAAGGAAGCTCTTAATTATGCACAGATCAATTTTTGGTAATGCAGTGTGAAGTCAAGAATACAATGATAAAACTTTTCCAGTTTGTTTTTCATAGTAATTTTTTAATGGGCAGGGCAGCTTCTATTATAGATGGCAGTTTTTTTCAGAAAGTTTGTCATCTACTTACTTGGGGGAAAATGAAGCATAAAATTTACTACAAGAGCTGATGAATTCAACCTCAGGAGTAGAGGTACTTTTCATTTTAAGAGGCAAACTGATCTTTCCCATCTGCTCCACAGTTCAATCATGTTTCAGTTTTTCAGAAGGGTTCTTAGGGGGCTTGGTGGTTGGTAGTGTGGAGTGCTCTGTAGACTGGGCTTTCTGTGGACCTGCAGGGTCTGATCTCATACACAGCTGCAACAAATGCAGGGGCTCAACCCTGTAACTGGCAAAATCCCTTGGAATACCACATCCCATGTGAGTTAAATGCTTCAATACCAACCTTTGGATTCTATCTGTTGATGAGGACTGACCTGTCTTCTAATTAGTAACTTAAGGAAAATAAGTGTTTCTTCTCAGTCCTGTAGTGAGGTGTTCCATAACTTGATATATTTTTTGTCCTTTTTCCTTGGCTTTGTTTGCCAGTCGCTTCACATCTCAATGCACGCAATACTGGGGTTTGCTAAACAAGTAGGAATTCTGTATTAACTTGCAAAGTTGTAGAAATAATACTGCTATCCAGAATTCAGGCTTTGGGATATTTACCATTGTGCTTGAAGCCATAAGCTACTTATCTCCAGGGGACAGAAAATAACATTTTCTTCTGAGTCATTACACTTAATAATTGAAGATCTACATGCTAAGTAAAACTTCTTTCCCTGGAAGCAAAAGCAATTCCTGCAAGCAATATATAAGGCTAAATAGGCAATGTGTCTCATTCTACTTACTCTAATGGCTCTCTGACTGAATTTTCTTAGATTTTGCCCTATGCTGAGTGGATTATGAATGTGGTTAAAACTGCAGAGTAGAAAATGTTGAGCAAGACCAACAAGTCAATTAAAAAGAAACTTAAATCATTGTTGGGAAATTATGTATGTTTTTCATATAAAATCTTTTTTAAAACTTACACTATATGGTTTTGAATATCAAGTAAGAAAAAATGAAAAATTCCATCTCAGAGTTTAGAGATGGGTTACACTGGGGAATGTGTTTAGTTGGCTATGATTATTTATATAAGGCAGGAAGGAAAACATCTTTAGTTTTGACTACAGTTCCTCATGAACCATAACAAAACATAAAATTGTCCTGTATCAGCCCATGCAAGATTAGGACAGAATTTTTTTTTTTGTTGTTGCAGTTTAGGAAGCTTCCTGAAAGAGTTGCTGTAAAGACTTAAAAAATACAAGAACAGAGGATAGCTCATTGTAGTGTATGAAGCTTCCTACCCATTTTTTTCAAGACAGAGTCCTCAAGTGAAACCAACTCAGGCCAAAACCAGCATTAGTAAGATTTAAATTCAAAAATCAATATTTAAAGATCTAACTTCCCATTAGGCAATAGTTATAAAACAGACAAATGACCTGGAGCCAGGGGCTTAGAGGAGGAGCTATATAATGCCCAGTACAGTTGCCAGTTCAGATATGTGTGAAGGCACCTGTGTGCTATGGAAAAAATGTCCACCAAAGCAAATTTTTTTTTCATAGGGGGAAAAAAAAATCACAGCCACCAAAAACTTTGTGCCTGCCTGGACAGAGATCCTGACCATGTTCTTGTGTAGAAATTGTGACTAAACCTTTCCAAACTTAGTTGTGTGCCTGTCATAAGAATGAGCAGTAATGTACATTTGTGAGCAAAACCTCTGCTCTACAGGTCGATGGTTTTGATTTGGGTTTTTGTTGTTGTTTTTTTTTTCCTGTCTTCATAAGAACCATAGTTTCTGAATCTGAATGGCATCTTTCTCTCTGAGTGATAGATTCAGACCGTATTCATACTGGTCTTGCCTTGTGCTGTCCAAATTGAGGTCTGGACAGTCTTGAAAAGATTTCACACCTCAGAGGGGAAATAGAACAAAAGCAGGCTGCTTTGCTGGGAATGTTCTTCCTTTATCTAAAACCAAGACATGCCCAAGCACACAGCAGTGAAAAAGTGCAGTTATTCAAGCCATGCCTCCCTAAACCTGGCTGGCTCATAGCCAGAGGACCTGATTTTATTTTCAATGCCACTCCAAGCTGAGCAAGATGCCCCAAGATGGAGAGTGATAATGTTTAGGACTGGATAACAAATCTTGTGCTGAACTCTATTTTGCCTTATCTGAATGCTGTCGTCACCCTGTACCTTCTTGTGGATGAGGCAGAAATGCTTCCTCTCCTCAGCCACCCCTGAGAGGTTTGTTTGAGAAATGTGTAATCCAAGCTCAGGTCACTGGTCAGTCACTGACCCCTCTCCATGGATTAGCTCAGGCCAGTCCTGAGTACAGGGCTGAACATGTGACTGGTCACTCTGGGTTGTGTCAGGGCTGCCTGGGCAGCAGCCATCAGCTTGGCTCCCCTTGGCAGATAAATAAAATGAGAGGATCCCCCAGCCCAGCATGAGCAGGCACCATTAACAAGCTCAGTGCTGCTCTGGAGCAGAGGTTTCCTGCACAGTCTGCCAGCTCCTCCCCAAAGCAATGGAAATTTTTCTCTTTGCCCAGCCAGCCTGAATCCTCCTGTTGTGCCATGATTCAGCACAACAAGAGATTCCCTTATGCAGAAGAAACTCTGCTCTTGAACTTTTTGGAGCCCTCACAGTGGGTGGGTGACTGTCCTTCTGCTGTGTGCCTTGTTATTCCTATGACAGGGAAATCTGGCATGGGATGAAGCACAGCAACTGGACCCAGCCAGGCAGCTGATGTGACATCAAGCCATCCTTGGGGAGGTGGGATCCCTGGCACTGATGCCTTGCAGCATGTCATTGAGTAAGAGCATGGGATAGAGATGAGAAAACCTCATGGGAACAGAAAAAGCAGCACAGCTTTAACTGGGAGAAAAATAAATCTTTTCTGAGAGAAAGAAAAGGAAACCGGCCTTCAGGGTGTTTTCTATTGATATAGGCACAAACAAAACCATTCCAAATCTGGATTTAGGGTGAAATGTCCACTTTACCATAGACTCACAGTAAATCCCTGAGCATTTAATGCTCAGAAGTAACCTCATTTCCATCTTGTTTTTGATCCATTCATTTCTCTTCCCTGTGTCCTGCAAACAATTCTGCAACAAGCCAGCAGCCAAATACTTTCTTACTTAAACTGTGTGGGTTTGAAGCCAGCACCTACCAGAGTCAGTGAAGAAACTCCCCTCTACTTCCATGGTCATTGGATCAGATATTGATAGAGTGGCATTTAAAAAACAACAAAGGAATTAAAAGCCTCTGAGCTAATTAGACATGCTGGCACATGTGCTGTTTCCTCCATCTGCCATCCCTCAGACAGCTATGTGGCTAAGAACAATATTTCTTGACATTCTCATGGCAGATACCATATGGCTGCAGAAAAATTCTCTGGCCATGACTCCACTGGGCTGTGAGTTTAAACTTGTTCCAATCTTGTTGTTACATCTGACTTTGCCTTAACCAGTTTGTCTTAACTGTGATTGTGGTTTCTTTCCAAATTGAGCAGTAGGCTGATTTTCATTAGCTTGTGCATTTCAGAGTAGCCAGACAAAAAGCTGTGAGTCCAAAGTCTGAATGAATTCCCCAGGGAAGAGGGGGAAAATGTGGAGGATATGATGGCAGCATAAGTAGTGTAACTTATGGCCCTGGCTACTTCAGATTCTTGTCTTGCTTTCCCCTTTAAATATCTAGTTCACTTAGAAACCACTGGATTTGTTTACTTGGTTTCAGTTTGCATAATTAGAATCACCTGTATCATAGGTCATTTCATATTAATTATTTAAATATGCCCATTTGGAAAATAAGAATAGCAGGGTCTGAACATGGCAATTCATTAATTTGGTTAGGGGTTGCTTTTAAGACCTCTCTTATCAACCTTTTTCTGTAAGCAAGGTTTGTAACAGACACAAATGCAAGCAACTAACAGAAAAACTTGTAATATTACAGTATCAAAATTCTTAGCAAAATCACACTGTGATTAGGTTAATTCATCAGCACTAAAGAAACAAACTCAGACAGTAGTCTGATTAAATGGGATTCTTACAGTGATTAAAAGCTTTTTAAATTCCTTTTTTGGCTTTAATTAAAAAAACAACCACTCAGCCAAATATCTTCCTGGATGAAATCCAACTTAAGTGTAAATTGACTCAAGGGAGGCTTCTTCTCATGACTCTGAGTGAGCCACCTGCAATTACTACAAATTATCTGTGCATCTTTGCTGAGACACTTTCTCAAGTCTCAGATGCCATATTGAGCTTTGGCTGAGAGTGAGTGATGCTGGGCTCAAAGCTTTTGTTCTAGAAAAATCTAGAAATAGATTGACCTTGATTTTTTTCAGTACAGGTCAGGCAGCCCAGAGAGTTTCTCACTGCTTGGGTTTTTTTTTGTTGTTTTTTTTTTGTTAGTTTCTGGTGGGGTTTTTTGTTTTGTTTTGTTGTTGTTGTTGTTGTTGTTGTTTGTTTTGTGGGGTTTTTTCTTTGTTTTTTTTTCTTGGTTTGTTTTGTGGGTTTGTTTTTTTTTTTTTTTTTTTGTCAGTGATTATCCAGATTGCAGTTCTACAAAATCATTTATCTTCAGCTGAGCTACATCATGTCAGGTAACACCAAGGCTTATGGGCATCTTTAAGGAAATCAGCAGCTTCCTAAAAAGAAAACTGCAGCCCTGCCATGGAGTGTGGCTCCTAAGGAGTTTCATTAGGGTTTTGGGGTGGTTGTTTCTGGCATGCTAGTGGAGGTATAAAATCCTGCTAGATGAAGGCCAGATGCTTGGGATGGGGAGGGGAGGCTCTCTGCTGTTATTCCTCCCATGAAGAGGCCAGAAGGAGGGGGTGGGGAATGAGAGGCTTTGTGTGAGCTTGTGAAGAGGTGTGGTGAGAGAGCAGAGACACTTTGGTTCCTTGCCATCAGGATCAGATCTTGTTCTCTCAGCATTGCTGTGTCCAGGTGTGACAGACGAGGGCTCTTCCAGAGGGAAAGGAGTTCAGCAGCCCTGTGGTACTGTTTGTTGGGAGCAGCAATGTGAGCCTGCTGTTGGCAGCTCTCTCTGTGGGAGGTTCCTGATGGAGAAAACTTTGGCCACTGCAACCTTCCCAGCCATCAGGAACTCTTCTTGTCAGGCTTTATCAGCACTAGGAGCTCAAAAGCAAAACAAAATTGAACTTTGTTTTATTCTGCTGAATTGCCCAGGCAAGGAAGCTGTCCAGGGGCTTGACCTCTCCTGAACATCATTTAAACATATTTTGCTGTCCATGGAGACTTTTCCATTGAGGCCATGTGATTCCTCCTGATGGGATCTATGTCACATAGACCAAGTAAGAGTCCTAAACGATTGCTGCTCTCTGTGCAGGTGTTGAGGATGCTGGCTGCAGCTGTTGTGGAGGATCATTTTCCAGAGAGGTGGAAAAGTCAGTCCTTTTTTTCTTGTGCAGGGAGCAGACTGCCTTGAAAACAAGTGCACTTGCTAGTCTAGCCCATGCTGTAAGATTTATCCAGGTAGGGACTGAGTTTTATTTTAATAGGTTATGTTAGCCTGAAAGAATTAGTAAAAGAGGCAAACTAGCATGGTGGTGATAACCAGCTTTCCATGGGCTCCTGCAATGCCTCTTGTGACAGAGTTTTCATAAAGTAAATTGTACTGTCAGGGAAAGTTGCATGGGTATGGCCCCACAAAAATAATAGAGGTTGTAGTGGGGTGGATCTGGGGTTGAATCTTAATCATGCACTTCTTGATAGACATGCTGCTTGCACTAAAGGAAACAATATCCTGATTTTCTCTCTGCTTCCAGATCTCTTTTTATTTTGTTCCTTCCCCATTCCTCCCCCCCATTTTAGGAGCAGGACTTTCTAGACAGTAATGTATTTGTGCTGCTGCCTCTCAAAGAGATAAACAGAAGGAAGAAATTGCCCTTAGGCCAGCTAGCAGAGCTTTCTCTCTCTAAGTCAGAAGGCTTTAGAAGACTTTTCCTACTGAGATGATAGGCTTTTAAATGGAAACCAAGGGTCATTTATGGATAGACTTCTCTGGTGATTACACAGGGAGAAGGAGCTGTCATGTAGAGAGCCTCATTCACTTCACTGTTGGTTTATTGGCTGAAATTTGCTCAGTGGAATAACTTCCACCCTCTCTGCATCATTCAAAAATAGAAGAAAAATAGCAGAAAAGAAGGCAAAATTAAATGCTTCCTCTTGAGTCCTGGATGCTACAGGGATTATTAATAGATGCAGAGCCTTTTCCCTTAAAAAATTGCATTTCTTTTAATCAGGGATTAAAATCTTTTGGTTTTGTTTTACCCATCAGTAAATCAAGCTTCCTGAAATTCTGTCTCTGAACACTGAAGATGCCATGTAACATTTATTTCCTGTGACTGGCAATTCACATCTTGGAGGTCAGATAATGAATCATAGCAAACTCTCTTAATGAGAGTTTTCTGTTGCTTTGGGCTTTTTAGTTTGTTTTGCTTGATAGCTTGTTTTGGTTTTTTACTCAGTAGAATTCTAAGTGCTTGTCAAAAATACACAATATATTTTCTAGTTGTGAAATGGACAACCAAAGGCAAAAATACATGGTAATAATTTGTCCAAAATGAGTGCAATGGAGAGTGGAAAGGCATAGAAATGCAGTCCTGTGGACTGCTGGCCTGAACAGCAAAAATAAATTGTATCTCCTTGGGAATAGCCAGGGATATTGAAACTTTTACCACCTTGCTTGCTTAGCTTCCAGTAAAGGCAGAGTGGCCAATGTCTGCTGCAGAAGGATAGATTTAGACAAGTGACAGAAGAAACCAGGAGACTGAGGGAAAGAGTTGCTTTTAGGTAGCTCTGCCTGTGAAGAATCTGTGAATATAATTCCAGAAATCAAACAACTGTTTATGGAACTTAATGAAATCCTTAATCCTTGCAGTTTGGAATCTCTTTCTTTTGTAAGGGGAAAAATACACCCTGAATTCTCTGTTTTTCAGTCCTTCACCTGAACCAGAGGCAAGAGCATAAATCAAAGGTCAGAAAGGACCTGCAGAACAGAGTTTGGATGTCTAAAAAACAAGGGCCACCAATTTTTGTCCTGTTTCTCTTTTATTGAGATAAAGAGATTAAATTTGGCAAAAGCTTGTAATCTTAAATGATATGTAGTCCTCAGAGGAGGATTTCAGAGATAAAGAAAATCTCCTATTTCTTGATTGTTTATCAGTGTGATAATCTGATTTCAAGAACCTATGTTTCAGATTTCATATTACATATATATTTCAAATTCAAGTATTTCTGATATCTTCTTCTGCATTTCAACTTCCACATTCAAAACACTATTGTTTCAGCTAGTGAGCCAATGTAACTTCTCAGGTTTCATATCAATATGTCTAAGGGCATCTGAGCCTCTTTTTTTTGGCAGACAGTCTTGCAATTATTTTCATTTAATCTCATTGGAAGAGGTGCTGAGATTTTTCTGATTTTTCTCTTCCAGGTGGGGTTTTTACACCTGGTCCTCAATAAAAACCCCAAAAAAATCCAACAAAAACAAACAAATTAAACCAGGCAAGCCAAATTTGATGACTCAATTAACTTTAAATGACTTACTTATCTTTCTGTCAATCTCTATATAAAACGATCATGGATCATACTAAATTTTTTTCTTTAACAGTTCCCCTATGACTATAGCAAAAGATGAATTTTTAATATCTGCCCATCTGAATGTATTATTTTCTTAATTTCTTTTATTGATTTTCTTTTTTATTACCAACATAACAAATCAATCACCAAGTTTTGTCTTTGGCTTCCAGGAGACTCGATGTTTGCTCCGTACTTCAGGAATAGAAATAACAAATGGAACAGAAAAACAAAACAAGGCAGATGTAAATGGTCCTGGCTGGAATTGTCAGGAGAACCATGTAATCTATATATCTCTTAGGCATGGTTTTATATTAATTTGAGTTCAGCAATACTATAAGGCTTTGCTGTATGATGGTTGTTTGGATGTTAGATTTTAAAATATGGCACTGAATTCATTCCATTTTTTTGTATATTGTCTATTGGACTACAGCACAAATCACCCTTAATTGACACATATTACATTGTGAACTTAATATTTATAGGGCAATGCAGAGAGTATTGTTCCTGCTGTCTTGGCTGTATTTGTTCTATTTGAGCCAAATCTTTTTAAAAAAAGATTTTAAAGCCAGTATCACACTTTCTCTAGATGCCCTCTCAGATATGACATATGAAATGAAAAATGCTTGTGCAGCCTCAAGGAGAAGTCAAAAGTACTTTTAGCTAATTATGTGTTCTGAGGGGAGGCTGATCAGGATGCACAAGGGTCTGGTACATTGTCCATCCAATCTGGTTTTCCCTGGGAATTTATTAGTACTTATGCTATTTGGCACCATCTGAAACAACACTGAGACATCAATCAGTAGAAACAACCTTGAAGGCCTGATCTACTGAAACTGATGAATTTTGACACTCTTGTAACTGAGACTAGCTTTAGATCAGATATTCAATCATTTTTCTTCATCAATCCTCTGTTTCCAGGTTTGTGATAGAAATTTTATATTTTTTATTGATTGTTCTTCCATGGAGGGAAAGAGGAGACAAGTACCTCTGTCCTCTGTGTCCTGGGCTGAGTCTCAGTCTCTAGCTCTGGATGGTCAGCCTGCCAAGGACTCAGACATTAGTTTTCTGACTGTTCAGCACAGCTAATCCATAGCAGTTTCTTTAATGTTACCTTATTTTTTCCTATTTTCTCATAAAAAAAACTTCTGTCCTATAGGCAATATACTCTCACTCTGTGCTCTTCCAGTCTAACACTTGTTCTTAACAGGCTTCTGAAAATCAAATTATTGTGAACATTTTAAAGCAATGATTAAACAATTCCAAACCTAAATCAGTGCTTTAGATAGGCAAGGTTATCTGTAATTTCAGCAGTCATGTCCTAGACCCAACTAAATGGGAATGTAAGTAACAAAAACTGTTGTGTGAGGAACTATGATACAAGTCAAAAAATTCAAGAACCAGGAATTGCTCTAGAACCAGACACAATTTCCTTCTAATATGTGTGTGTGTGTGTATGAATCTTTCTGTATCTATTTAGCAAAATTCTGTATTTCACTACAGATAGAAAATGTTGGAACTCTGAAAAGCTCTTCCTGAAAAGGCAGACCAGTTCTGGTCTGTCCCCAGCAGAAGCTGATGGTGTTGGCACTCTTACAGGAGCCTTGGCAAAGCACAGAGGGCAGCTGGAGTTTAGAGCCAAGTTAGAAGTGTTTAACTCCATGAGCTCACAATTGTCAAGTGGTGATAAAAACACTGCTTAGTGCTGAGAGCTGTGCAGCTCAGCAGGAACATGTGAGGTGTCAGACTTGGGATTGTGCAGAATGAAGAACAATTTTTCTTAAGCTTAAAACATCCCAGGGACAAGAAAACTTTTTGTTTGTGAGCGTATCTCTACCTCTGTTGTTTTTCTCATGTGTGTGCCTCTTCAGAACCCAGGAGAGGTGCTGATTTGACAGCCACAGTGCCAGAACACTCTGATTACCTGCTGAACATGCCCAGAGCTGACAGCAACAGGATGAGTTTCAATGTGCCTGAAGGGCCATTCTCTAGCTCAGTCTCTCTGCCCAACAGGAGCCAGACTTTCACAGGCTCTTTGCTCCCTTTCAGGCACTCAACAGCTTTGTATCCAATGTGCCAAAAGCTTCTGAGAATCTGGCTACTGACTCTGGCAAACTGAAACCTGCCCATGACATCTGGGAGTCCTGCTGCTGGATATGTTACTGACATGGCCAACTAATGCCTCTTGGTTTGTGGTTTCACTGATGTGAGCATTTGCTCTCTAAAAGCAGAACTGCGAGGTGTGTTTAATTAAAGCTACAGTGCAGCCAAAGCAGCTTCCTGAGTGTGGTTGTGTTAAGGCAGAGATGACTGAAAACTGGATCTCAACAGCTCTTGTCAGAAGAATATCAATTTCAGTTTCCTTTTCATTATCCAGTTTCAACTGGAGGGCAAAAGCTGCTGCTCTTTCATAGACATACCTTTTCATAGACAATATTAATGCCAACATACACTTCCCCTACTCCCAGGAGATTTCTAGGCTCTATTTCCATTTCTTGTTAGTAGAAAAGGACTAAACCAGTGAAAAACCAAGCACATTGTGGAAAACATGTCTGGAATTTTTGCTTCTTGTAGATTGTGTTAGTAACTGGTAGGATGTCCATAACACTTGTTTATAAGAGAAAACAAGATTTTTCAGAGAAGAACTGTAAAGGGCAGTGAAATCTGATAAATACATGGTTTTCTTCTTTGTGGGTGTGAAAAACAAAGCTTATTGCATCAATGCAGATTCATTCTCTGAAGTCGGTGGTACATTTGTTTTCATGAGATGAATTCTGGATTTGCTTTTTTTACAAACTATAATCACAGGCTAAAATCTCTGCCTCCTAAGAAAATACCAATAGTTTTATTTAAACAACTTGAAAAATGCCTGATCCTGAAGAATGACATATTCCCAAAGCTGCACAGAGGAGGCTGTAAGAGACCCAAAACCCTGAAGAATCCAACTTGCCTCAGTGCTTATGAGCATTCAAGAGAAAGCCCTGCTATCAGAAATATATTTGGATTTAAAAGATTAATTCTTACTTCCTGGGTATTATGTTACCTTCCTAGCCTGCATTTGTTATTGGACAGACAGAACCTTGTTACCTTGATGACACAATCACTGCCAAGGTTGTGGCATTACAGTCAGCAATGGATGTGAAGTATATGAAGAAGGGTTAGGTTTGAGACAAATCCAGACAGATTGCAATCTAGCCCATTTTGCAGAATAGGATCTCATGAAAGTAAAAATTAAGATGAAAATGAAACATAAGTGGCTGAGCTTGTGCTTTATAAATAAGTTCTTCCTTTAAAAAAGGCAGTTAATATAATTACTTTTATATATAGCCCATGAAAATAAAAATTTTACAAATTATGAAATTAAAATATTTGTAATGAGAATCACAAAAAACAATGAACATAAATATTCATAGGCTAGACTCTTAGTTAGAGGGCTGCAGGTTTTTGACTCCCCACAGTCTTGTGATGATCTGCTGAGTTCCTCGGTGGAAAGAACTGCATTGTCCTGACAGAACCCTTCTGTGGCATGAAGGCTGGGCCAGGATAGTCACAGGAAAACTTGCTTTGGAACAGAAATGAGCAAAGCGAGCCTCTTGCAGAACATGGAGCTGGATTTTGCTGACCATGTTCTGTCTGATGGAATCCTTCCCTAATACAATGCACTTGTGCCTGGTAATGGTTGGTCCAGAGATTTATGGGTTGCCATTTTCCTGTTTGGAGAGAAGTGACTTGGATTTATTATTTGATAAATCTGGCAGCTACTTGTGGATATGAAAGGAGCTTTTCAGATGTGGAGATATTTCAACAATATTTACATTTCTCCTCTATAGTTAAATGTCACTAGTTTCAGCAGGAGAAACAAATGTTATTTTTGGCATGGCTTAGGTGACTGTTAATATCTTCCAAATTACTCATGGGAAATTACAATGTGCTGGGGGCAAGGGAAGCCACTCACCCTGCAGTCACTCCAGCTGGTTCATCCTTCCCACCCATGTGACACTGTCTGCCCAGGCTTCTGGCACTCAGAATTAAGCACAGATTTTCCATGGAAAGGTTGTCCTGGCAGACAGTTTGTTGTCAAGACTAATAGCACCTGCTGACCTTGCAGGAGTGCTATACAGGTAATTGCATTAGGATAGCCAGATATGCAAAGGGAAGGGAACTTTTTATCTTGAAGATCAACCCATGCTGATGGCTGCAATACCCATTCCCTCTCATACTGAGTCTTGTTGCTCTGTCTCCAGTAGCATCAGCAGCCCAAAAGTAGCTCAGCTGTAGCTTCCTAAGCTGCAACTATGCCAGCATAGCCTTTCCCCAACTATTTAACTTTATTTCTGAGATTCAGGGCAATACAAGGAGCCCACACAAGTATGGATAGAAATCCAGCTCCTAATTCCTCTCATTCTGAGTGATGTCTTCCTTTGAAACAAACAAGAGAGAGACATCATTTATTGACATGCACAGCCTACAAATTTAATTTTTGGAGTCACATGTTCAAAGAGTCTCATGGAATTCCAAGTATGATGCCAAAGTTTCTGAACACAATTGAGTTCTTCAAATAGTAGTGGTTTATGAATGATTCAAACCACAGCTCAGGCTGAAAATTCAGACATGAAAATACAGCTCAATCGTAGTGACAGATGTTTTGGGAAGTACTTGAGCTAGGTTCTTCAGCATTTTCATATTGCATTTGTTCAGAAAAGCCTCCAAGAAATACTTCCAGTATTACAAGGGGGGGGGTAAAATGGGAACACCTTTAAAGATGACCACAACCTCTTTGGACTCCTCACAGCATGACATCACCTGTCCAGAGTACCTCAAGTTTAGTAGGATTTATCAGTTGCCTAACCTCAACTATATAGAGAGAAGGTTATACTCTGCTGATCACAGAAATCTGGGGGTTTTATAGGGACACAAAGCTCACTGAAGAGCCTGAAGAGCCTCAAGATTTTTCCCAAGAACCCATGAATATATTAAGTTACTCAGATGTGCTGTGTGAGAATAAATATCCATGTAGACCATCTCCAGCAGTGCCCAAACCCAGCTGCCAAAGGAATAATAAGGCTAGGGGAAGAACAAAGATTACAGAAGAGATTGGAAGAACATTTGAGGGAAACTTGAACTCTGAGCCATCCTGAGTCAGATGTGGTTTTGCTGTTTTTAGTAATCCTCCATAGATTTCTTCTTCTGTGAACTTGCCCATTCCCCTCCAATCCATTATTTGCAACTTTTTTTTTTGGAATAAGTATGAACATATTGGTTGGAGCTCCCTAGATCTTGTGTTCTTAACCTGAGGACTGAGCTTATCTGGAGAAACACACACACAAAAAGAGAGGAGGCTGACTGGTGGGAGGCTCTGTTGATTCCCAGCACATCAATTTAATATTTGTAAGCACTGGTGGTATGTAAATCTATTGAGACAACAACATCTGATCGATTTGAGGGGAGCAAACTGTGATCCCTCAAACACTTGCACACCAAAGGGAGGTAAAACAGCCTGTCAAGACTGTACTGCATGGCACCTGCCTGGCTGTTAATGATCAGCTGCTTTTGGCCTTCCTCTGCCATCTGTAATATAAAAACAAAATTCTTACTTGACGAAGAATTATAGTGATACATTATATGTCTTTAATATTAATTTACTCAGCTGCTGTGAGACTGCATGCATGAAGAGCAAATGTTGACTTTGTTCTGAAGGAAATCAATGGCCATGAAGTTGTCAGCAGCCACGTGGAAGTCCATCTCTGTTTGCCTTGGAGACAGAAGAGCAGGGAGGCATGAAAAAAGTGTTATCTGCTGTTGAAATACTTTTTCTGTCTCTGATGACAGCTGAGACTCTTAATTGATAAAATATTCCTTAGAAATTTCTGCAAAGGCTTGTCTGGGAGGTACCATGTTGATGGAATTTGCAACGTGTTTATGAGCTCAACAGGTTCTTATAACCCTGAGAAGTCCTATTAACTGTAGTGTGAATTACTGGCTAGAAATTATGGTTGCTGAGTTATTAGTAGTAGCATTACTCTTGCTGTTATTTTTACAATTAACACAATTTCATAGAACTATGAAAAATTTCTCTGCCTTGCTTATTCACTTCATACCACTCCAATTTTTTTCTGAAAGAAGCCTTTTCTGTACAACTGAGAAATAGAGAAGAAAGACTGATTATCTCCTATACATTTAATGACAGTATTTTACAGTAACAAAGAGAAGAAATCTGTAGAAATCTTCTCAGTAAAATGATTTTTATTGTTACAGAAGGGTGCCAATTCCATCCTCTCCAAAATGAGTGTTGGACTGGCCCATAAGTGTGATGCATGCCCAAAATACAAAAGCACCATGTACTCAGAAATTACCACCCCACAGTAATTGTGGATGTTTCTCAAAATTGCACTTCCATCTTGGAGATTAGCCTCCAGAGTATATCAAATATACAGTATCAGCCTTTTTATGCCTTTTATGATGATTTCCAAGAGTAATTGATGCTCATTAACATTAAATTTGCTATAAAAATGTACTTTGAGTGCATCATGAACTGGTAGGAGATTTTGCTGAGTTTATATTCTTATATGGTTCCTACATGGCACGAAAGAGAAAATAACATAAGGGTCAAGAGGCCTGGGTATTGTTTTATTTCATAGGCTTGCAGAGCACATCCAAAGAGGAGCTATTGATGGCAGCAGTAGAGAATTAAAAAGCAAAAACTTTTTATGGCTCCTTGCACTGTCTCAGGCAAGAAGCCATAAATCAGTAGCAAGGTCATAGCAGTAGATCACAAAACAGGTCACTCCAGCACAGGCTGGATTGAATTCTGGTGTGGCCGAGGGCAGCTTTTGACACTGCTGCTTTTCCTCAGTGTGGAGTGAAGCACTCAGGGAATCAGTGGCACAGAGGGTAGAACACACAACAGCAGCACCCCTGTACCCCTTGAAGGTACAGTTTCTCCCTCTTTCTCTTTGCCTTCTTGTTTCCTTGCTTCTGGCTGTTTGATGATCATCCACTACTGACAGGAAAAAAGAAAGGAAGGCAAAGGTCTGGCGAGGATGAATCTCTTATGCTTTGCTTATTCCTCTTTTCTCTTTCTTCCTTACTTCCCTTACATATTTTCTTCTTTCTGTCTTTCTTTTCCTCCCTTCCTTCTTTTTTTTTTCAAACCAAAGGATAAAATCACAACAAGTGCAACTGCATTTAGCTCAGCTGGACCTAACATCTAAATAACACCCACTATTTCTCAGTTGAACTTCATCTGAGTCTCCCAGTACCACCTGAGACCTCTGATCTATATTTAAGGTCTCTTTATAGCCTCTGAACTACATAGTTTCCTAACTCTCACCAGAAAAAAATCCTACCCCCTCCTTTCTCTTTTGCACTAAGTTAACATGACCTGTGTTATTCCATCTCCTTCCTAATGCAGTTTTTATGGGGTACTACTATTATTTTGCTTTCATAATGTTAATTAATGTCATGTATTTTGACAAGAGCTCTAAGTCTCCTTAACCTGTCTAGCTTGTTGTGTGCAGCTTATTATTGATTCAAGCCCTCTGCTTGACCTTGAGAAAATACTACACAATTAGTCATGGGAGTGTGGCCTTTCTAAAAGCCATTTGCTTCGAAGGCCTTAAAGGGTCTTATTTGCTCTTCTGCATTTCTCAATCCTGCAAAGGAGGGAAAAAAGTGCATTAAAAAAAGTGCATTAAAAATACATATTCCCATTTTTACCACTGAGAAGAAATATAGTGTTGTCATAGGACAAAAAAGAGGTGGAACTCTGCACAGGCTACCCAGCAGCAGTCTGTGGGAGAGGCATCAGGAGAATTCCACCTGATGGCAAACATTACTCCTCAAACTCCTCAGGGCATGTCATGCAGAGTCATAAAGCAGAGCTGTCCTGGCTTCTTTACTTCCCCTTGGGTCCCCACCAGTGAGAAGCACAAAGTTCACACTGATCTCTCTAGGCTTGGTTTTATGTCTAGGGCTTTGTCTGTATCTTACAGGCAAGGTTTATTTAAACAAATTCCTCTGTTTCCCTAGTGAGCAACATCTTCCCCAAGGACACTGCACGGATACAACCTGCAGGTGTCTGTAAAAGGGACAAAATACATCTACCAAATTATGTTGGTACCAACCTGAGCCCATAAAAGTATCATTCCCTGATTTGGCCATGTCTGAGCTTTCTTCATACCTGTAACAAATGTCTAGATGTAGAACAGGTAGAACTTTCCATAAGGCCAGTGCTCAGCCAATGGCTTTTTGCATCTTGGCAGGCTGCAGAGAGAAAATACAGTTGATTTAAACTGTAGTGAAATCCATTTATTTTAACTTGTTTTACTCTTCTCCAAGCCATAATAGATGTGTTCATCTACTCAATAAGACCCACAGGTGCCTGGAAAACAATGAACAAAAGAATATAAAAAAACCACAAAAAACAACAGACTGAAACTAGCTGCTCATCTGCTAGTTGGCATTCCAGACTGAACATTGGTTAATTCAGTTTCAGATCTTTTTGTCTTATACTGGGGTCATCAGCCCAGCCTAAAACATCCTTAGCATTAAGTGAAATTATTTTGTTTGACTTTTTGATGACAGCGCTTTTGCAGTCAGCCATATCTGAGAAACTGGTGAGGAAGTTTTCCCCTGGTGCCTGCAAGTTACTCAGGACAGGCTTCTGCCTGGATCCCCAGGAGTGTCTGTGCATCCTTCACTGTGCTCAGAGTTCAACAAAGCCTTGCTGAAAAGGGTTTTAACTCAGTGTTTGACTTTGGTGGAGGGGTCAGGACCTCACACTCTAGGCTGAGGTGTGAGGGGGTTTGACAGCTGTTATTTTATCTACCCTGAACCAAAACTCTGCCTTGAGAGCAAAGATAGACTTCCCACATGCTGATGTCTCAGTTGAGACTGTAGATTTGGTGTGATGGCAGGGGTGTCGTGCAAGGGCACAGTCAGCCTGGAGTGCCTTAGCAGTTGGCATGGCAGTATGGAATGGTTCCCACTCCAGGAGAGAGGAACAGAGGGAGACTGGACTGCTGGGAGGCATTGCTTGCTGGCTGGGAAGGCACACAGAGAGCTAAGGGTAAGATGAGAGAATCTGCATGAAGGAGACTGGAATGAGAGAGAAAAATGAGGCTGTCACAATAAATTGTTATCTCTGGGTATCTGAGTTAACACATCATTGGAACAAATGATACAGTTCATTCACAGAGTTCCTGCCCAGCCCTTTGCAGGCACACAAGAAACATTGCAACTTTTATCTTCACTCACACTGAGAGGCTCATCTTCAGCATGGTTACCCTCTAGTCAGTTCTGTTGGTCTTTTTAAGAAGGAAGAGTAAATAATTTAGTTTCAAAAAAGTGGTTTTTTGAAGAGCATTGTAGGTTCCTCAACAGCCCTGCCTTCCTTACACATGCCAGTGGACAGCAGAGAGCAGAGTTTTTCCTGATAGATGAGAAATCAGGTAAATGCCTGCACTAGATGTCAGAGTACAATTCCTCAGGACTGCCTAGAACACCAAGAAAAATTTTCACATCCATCCCCAGGGACACAGAGCAATGCAATCATGAATGATTGATATTCAGCCTGCTCCAATACTCTGGCTCAGTATCAGCCTTTGAAATAGGTTAAATAGAATAACCACATTTCAAGAGCAGGCAGGCCAGGGAATTATTTTTTTTGCTTGTTGTAGTGTTGTCATTGGTCTTTGATAAAGCAGGTGGGGCACATGGTAAAAGCCAGTGCTTGTCAGGCATACTCCTAAAACTCTGTGTGCTTCAGATTTCCATTTGCCTTGATGATCATGGAGTATAATAAATTAGTGTTCTTAAGAAATTGATCCATTTGATCATACACACTTACATGCATACTTACCTAAGATGGAATCAACAATGCTCTCACCACTTTCCTGTGTCGTTGGCTATGTCAAAAAGAAAAAAAAAGGGACACGTTTGTGGTGATGGTTGAGTTTTGTTCAGAAAGATGAATCCAGGTTAAAAGAGGCAGAGTTTCCTATTTCTGAAAATAGGAAAACAGAGTCTCTGTCTTGGGGATCTGTAAAAGTTTGGCTTGTTTGGCTGAGCAAATGGAGATGGGGGAGAGTTACATGGTTGCTGCCAGTAAGTGCATTAGAGATTGAAGAGAACACCAAGGACAGGGGCTGCTAAAGTTTAGAAATACTACAATGCAAGATGAGTGTGTGGGAAGTGATGAGTGGGAGGAATAAGTTGTCCATGAATGTATATTGGAAGTTACTAAACTGTGTTCCATTGACCAAAGATGTGCTTTTCTGGAGAAACCTTCCAACTAGTTCAAACAACCAAACTTAATTTATGAATTTTGGATTGAGATCCTATGGAATGGTTTCTTGGCATTAGAAGTAGACTGGATTCTTGACAATTCTAGGTAGATGAAAAAATTAAAATCGTAATTTATCATCAGTCTAGATATTAAACTCTTTTAATGAGCCAAGCATTATGCTGCAGTCATTTCACAATTTGTGATCCAAGCCCACCATGTTCTGACCTTTTTACCAAGGCACTGTGTAAAATGCACATAAACTTGGGTGTAGACACTCACGTTTGTTGCAGAGATGCGGGGCTTGTATTAGACAAGTATGAAGGAAAGCAGTGGTATCTGCAGTTTTTTGGCTAGACTTAGATATGGTGGAAAGTTTGATTGTAGTCAGTGGTGTTTTGATTTGTAAAACTGGTTGAAAAGTTACTTTTTCTTCTAAAAAATATACTATACAGTGGTGTTTTGATTTGTAAAACTGGTTGAAAAGTTACTTTTTCTTCTGAAAAATATTCTATAATCAGTTTCTGTGATAATTTGCATATTTCTTTGCCTTTTTTCTTCTAACTTCTCATAAAAAACAAGAACAAAGTGGGTAACATTTGAAATTTAAAATAAAACATAACCACATTCCGTAGAGCAGAGATTTTATTAATTTTTATGAAAATGTCTATTGTATTTTAAGTCAAATTTTAATGAAAGGGCAGGTTCAAAGGACATTTTTTATCCCTTCCAATCAAGTCATATTTGGGAGAAAATTGTTGCCAGAGGTTGGCTGTCTGTGTCCTGTGTGTTTTCATTATTTAATGTATAGTGTCAGAGGGACATCTGACCAGTTCAAAACACACAGATGCACTGTGCTCATGCTGAAATATATGAAAAGAAAAAGTGAACATATAGACTACACTCAGATTCTGCTCTGTTCATTCATCATTTTACTTATAAGCTACAGCACCTGGAATTGCTTTTAAACAAAATACTGTGCTTATTCCTTTCCTTGAATCAGTTGATTACAAAAGCTTCCTCACTTTTCCTGTTCTATTTTTTTTTCCTTTTCTGCCTGACTCTGTCCAAATAATTATTTCTCAAAATTAACAGTCTGACACATTTCTTGCCTCATAAGAGTCAGATATGCCAGACAATGGATTGCCATGAGGGCACCTAACACAGGAGAGTGTGTTCTGACAGCACCCTTCATTTGCAGAGTGCAAACCCTTTTGGGATTTTTTGGTACAGTGTTGTTTTAAGAATAGTTTAAGATTGAAGCAATAATTGAATATGAAGCCATCCTGAATTCCCTGAATGCATCAAAGGACAAGGTTCAGGGAAATCTGAGACTGTACAGGGAAACAAAGATAAACAATTGCAAGGACAGAGGAATTATCTTTCCTGTTCACTTCTTTACTAAGCAAATCTTTTTAAACATCTTTTGAATGCATGAAACCACAGGGTCACTTGACTTGTGATTATAAAGATGGTTTATGAAAAGTGTTGTGGCAGATGAGTGTTTTGTGTGAATCATTGCAGTCTTTTTAGGAAAGGAAATAAGTCACAGAAAAGGATATTCCTGAAATACTGGTTTGTTTTCCTTTTCTCTCCATAGAACCAGGAAGGGTCTCAGACACAGCTGGACCTTCATGCTGCTGTAGAAAATTGGAAAATATATTATCTATCAATTGGGTGTTTTAATTCATTCCTGTCTCTGCTTCAGCCATCAATGAGAATTCAACTGACAGCCAAAAGGCAGAAGTTCTTCAGCTAACTTTCAGGAGTGAACTTTATAGAATTGATAATTTTTTTCCTCCTTAGTTGCTCTATGACACTGGTGCATGCCTATTTACATGACGAAAATTTTGGGTGTCTATAAAAGGAACTCTAGAGTCTTGCATCTAGGAATAATTTAATCTAATGTACTGGGGTAATGTTTTTGGAAAGAGTGTCAAATATGGGATATTTACTTATGGAAAGAAAGCCAGGAAGGAGGTCAAATGGTACTTTGTCAGGGCAGCCAGACTGTTCCAGAAATATGTGAGCAAGTATTATAAATGAATAACTGTGCTCTTTGGAAAGAAAAAAAAAAAAAATCCAAGAAAGGTTATTTAATCATACCTTCCATTTTTTATAAAAGTTCTACACTGTCTGGCTCTGATACACAAATTACTTAGCATCAAATCCCTCAGGGATTTCTCCAACATCATATTCTCTGAGAAAAACAGCTGGTTTTGAACACTGGGTTTGAAAAGTGTCAGCAAAACCCAGACAGGTGACTTGAAACAGTCTCATTTTAATGAATCCAATCCAAAGAACTTGGCCAGTTTGTATTGTATATATTTCTTATGTGATGCCAGAAAATGCATATTTCTGTGTTTTCAAATTAACAAAGACAGTGTTTACCTTATTTTTGCCTTGGAGACAATAACTACAACATTAAAAATCGAGTGGTGACTTTCTGCAGGATAGGGCTGGTGAGAGGAAATATCTCTGATTTTAGCCACTGCCTTTGTCCTCACTACAAAGCTGCTGATTCTCCCATCCCAGGGCCCAAGTTCTGCCAGAAGAATTGCCATCAGCAGAAGCATGTAGCTATCAGCAGCAGCAAGCTTCTCTCACTGTTACTGCAGTCTAGTACAAAACCAATCTGACCACCTGTCTTTGTGTCATTTGTTATCTCTGGGCAGTTCACTGCAGTCTATTGGCACAGTCACAATTTGTACAAATCACACGTGTGAGCAAAGCATCCTGTACATCACTTTGCAAAAGTGATGAGCTACCATAATTAGCTGGAGGCAGCAGACAAACCAGGCAGCAGTTCTGCCTGTGCTGGCAGATCCAGCTGCTTCAGTCAAAGGAGGGAGCCAGAAAGAGGCAATGATCTGTCCCAGGACAGAGAGACACCTCTCTGGCCTCCCTTCCTCTCTCTCATCTGACCTCCACCAAAACCCTTATGGCTCCTCCCAGTTTTTCTCAAGTCTCTGAAATGTCTGGGGCTTGCTTTGAGGGCTCCTTTGACAGATAATTATATAAGAACAAAGCGGGCATTTATTCTTAAGCTGCAGTGGTCTTGTAAATGCATCTTTGCCCTTGCCAAGTGTTTCCTCCTGGCATTGATTCATTAAAGCAATGAATTATTTCTACTACTTTTTAGGTAACACTTTGGAATGAATTTGATGTCTCTTTCTTGCATCAGTAACAGTCATTAAATTGGACAGTACCTTTTAGTTGTTGAATATTCTGTTTTCAGCTCAGTCATGTTTTAGGACATCTGCCAGGAGCATTCACAGACAAAAAGTTAAGCAGGTGCTTAAGTGCTTTTCTTGATGAGAACCAGTGATTAGACTTTCAGAGGACTGATGCATTAGGATCCTAACCCATCATTGGAGAGAAAGACTTAATAGAACAATTGCTTTTTAGATAAGAATCCTTGCCATTCATAGGTATTTTTTCCATATTTTAAATCTGTGTCAAATAAGCTTTATTAACTCTTGTTTTCTCTATTTCTGCATCCTTCACCATCAAGGGAAGTGAAGAAATAAAAATTAGGGGCTGAATCTGAAGATATTAGGTCTAGTCTAAACAACTCTGAATTTGATGGAAAATGTCTCTTGACTTCAAGGATGATTATATTGGGCTGTACTACATAAATTATCTGTGATGGATCTGGGTAATTAACCAACTTTCACATGAAACTCCATTCCATTTCTTAAGTACTATTGTAAAACAATTAAAACATTAATTAAACATTAAAACATTATTACATGTCTTCATTAAAATGATTGAGAAGAGCAACTCTTATGATCACAACAGAGTAAAAGATTTCCTGTACAAAAATAAAATTCCTTATAAGACAGGCAATTTTATAAGATGCTTGCAATTTTGACTTCCTTCCCTTCAGTCCTTAGGCACTTATTGGCCAAGATTCTCTTTTTCTATGAAGTCACTTAACTCAGTGTCAGTTTTGTGTAAACAGAACATGCCTTTCATTAATCCAGCAGTAACAGCTACTCTGCTACCCTGGGTTCTGCAGTAACACACAAACATTTGACAAAAGACTGACTATGACAATTAAAACAGCATCCTTCACTGAAAGTGAAATGGCTGCAAAAAGCTGTTTCACCATAGTGCAGATATCAATCAGGCACAGCTGAATGTGAGATAACAAACATGTCACTTTCTTTGTGCTGCCTGCGTGGAGGAGCAATGACAGCTGAGGAGCAGGAATGGAACACCTGGAGCAGATGACTGTGTGCTGCTTTCTGGTCTCTCTGGCTCTACTGTGAAGCTTGGTACAATAATAAGGAATAATACAGTGAATATACAGTAGCAGGACAGGTTATTTTTCCATCTTCTAAGTCCATCTGCTAAATCTTCATATTTTGAACTGTACTAAAACATCCCAAGAACCAGAGAAGCAGCAAAAACTGCAATCAGAACTGTCCCTTCGTGTCCTAGAATAAAAGATTTTTGTTATAAAAGAACTCTGAGATCAAGTCCAGCCATTAACCCACCACTGTTGTGTTCACCACTAAACCATGTCCCCAAACTGGCCACATCCATGCATTTTCTGAAAGCTTCCAGAGAAGATGATTTAATTTCAAGCCCACCCACCTTGCTGGGCAGCCCATTTCAATGCCTTGGGAGAAGGCAGGGCAGTGCAAGGCTGAGATGCCATGGCACACCTGCAATGACTGACACGATACAGAGCCAGCACAGGGACTTGCACACAATCAGCAGCAGCTTAAGATGCAGAAGTATGAAGAAATAAGGGAGCAGAAGGCTGCTGGAGTTGGCAGGAAAGCTCACTTCAGGGCAGTATGTATGGCAATACCCCCACACACAGGGCAAGGGCATAAAACCTTGATGGTTTCCATCACTCAAGCTTTACCTCCCATTCCTCTAGCCAGCTTTATGCACCTCTGAGCTCCATCAGTCCAGAGACAGGTGTAGTTTTTTTCAAGTTCTCCCAATGCAGACTCAGTTTTACCCTTCTGGCTTGTTCCTGGAGAGGGGGCAGGACCCCAAATACTCCACACCCCCATCATCCTCACACTTCTTTCTTCTTCCCTGACTAAAAATGCTTAAGGACTTTTCAGTCAATTAATGTGTTTACTTGCTATCTATCTCTAGCTTTTCTCTGATGGACATCAATGCTGTGATGTGTAAAATACACCTTGGTTTGTCAGGCTGAAACCTGTATGACTCTAAGAACCCTGGAAATTTTGTAAAACAAGGTAGTAGAAACACTACCTTCTTTGCAGTAATTGAGATGAAAATGAAATTGTGACAAATTGATCATCTCTGTAGTAGGTGAAGCAATCATAGATGAGAAAACTAGGAAAAAAGAACAAAAAAATCCAACAAAAAAGCAGATTCACTAGCTTTTCAGGAGAGCAAATAGCAAGGTATTTGGCATGCTGATTGTCTCTCTATCAATCTGTTTTCTGTGTGCCTTCCAAATCACTACAAATATTTGCCTCCTGCTAAGAGGCAAACAGCAGGTCAATGCTGAAAAACAGATTATGTTTGTTTTGAAGTTAAAATTGAATTTTTTTTTTTTTCTGGATGCAAAAACTAGCAAAAGGGTAACAGAGGTCAAACAGTAATTATCACAGTACTTTTGGCAACTGAGATTGAAGGAAAGGTGTGGGTTAGCTAGTTGATACTGATGCAAAGCTGGGCTGGTTCTGAGTGCTAACACCACAAATAAGCACCCCTTGATGTTGAGGAAATTTGAGTTATGCCAGACAGGCAGTTTCTGCCTCAAGAGCAGCTCAACACTGTCTATCCAGCTATCTCATTTATAAGCTAGATGGGAGGAAAGAGCAGTGGTACGGTGGTTTGTTGGAAAATAAAAAAATAAGTACTTCACTCACATGGGAAGGTTGCCAGCTCCTCCCTCCTTCCTTGAGCATATTCATATTTTATTGTTTCACTTTTACTGAATGACCTGGCTCATATGTTTTTGACACACTGGGAATGAAACTTTCCTCAGTGCAAGGGGACCAGTTTTAGAGGAGTTTGCTAAGGCCAGGAGAGGAGCTCTGGTCTGTGATGGGGGAGGTATGACAGGGTTGAACAAAAACAGTGTGAATAATTCATGCAGCACATTCAGATGCCATGTGGATGCTGAACCAGCCTGAACACACTCTTTGCTTTGCATTCATAATGTTTCATTAGCTGCTGTAGAGATGAACAAGGCAAAGTCATTAAATTTAGTGTAATGCTGTAGTACCACTTGTTGGTTGTATTACTGTGCAAAGACAGTGACTACAAAGGACTTTGGTTTCTTCCCTGAGAGTTTTGTCTCAAAATCCCTCCTGACCTGGAGGAATAGCTACTGGAGAGTGACTTCAGCCTCCCATCCCCCAGCTCATAAAATGTGAAAAAGCCAACTGAGATTTCAGTGCAGGTGGGTGTGTGAGTCCCTGCAGAAAAGAGCTCAAGAAAAAGAAATATTTTTAGTAAATGTTAAATAATGCTCTGTCAGTGCATGCCACAACAGTTACATTCTCTAGTCAAGTTAGGGAGTTCTACTCACCATAACTGATGCCTGAAAAAGGAGTTTTTACTGAACAATGCAATTCAGCCAAGTCCAAGCAGCCAGGACCCCATTGTGCAAGTGTACCTAGCCTGGCCATGAGGAGTTGAACCTTCTCAGGCCCTAGTGGTTCCTGCTACTCAAAATAAAAACTTGGAAGGCAGATTTTGGCTAAAAAACATTTCAGTTGAGTTTTGGACAAAAATCTCCCCCCACAGTATTGACTCACTCATCCTAGCTGAGACTACTTTTAATGGTGAGCACTTTAATTTGGAGTGTTTTGTGACCCTTGCAAGGAATATATTTGTAAATAACTGTGGGGTTTTAGCATTCCTGCAGAGCTTACCCCACATCTGCTTAGCTGCTACCAGACCTCTCAGGTTTTATGTGACTTTTAATATTCAGCTGACACAACACCCTTATCACAGGATCCTTTAGTCCCTGTTCTGTCTCTCACTATGAAATGAAAAACATTGTTTAATTTAAAGAGATAAATCACACAGATTTGCACAAGCTGTAGGCTGGGGTGAAGGAATCTGCAAGAAATCAGCTGCACTAATGTCGTGGTTTGAGACAACTTTTTAAAGAGGTTCTCAGATTTTCTGATGCTGACTGTACAGTAAAATGGACAGGTTAGGCTTACACTTTTGGCAAAACAGATCCAGGGCTTTTTCTGCCCTGGTTACACTTGGCTTTTTCTTCCTTCCCATTGGCTGGAGTGCAGAGGAGATTGATAAGGTTCTTGCTGTCTCTGAGGCAATGAACCTGGCAGTTTAGCTCCAGTCATAGAAAATTATAACTGCAGTCACAGAGGTTGTGAGTTCAGGCTCTGTGGATGATTCAGCCCAGAGCAAGTTGTCATGTGGGCCAACCTTGTAACCTGAGTGGGCTGTAAAAGGGACTGGAAGAGGGCCTGGTTATTTGCTCTGTGCACAGTGTGTCATTAAATAGGAAAGTTTCCTGAAATGTCATGCCAGTTGCTGTGACTATTTTAGATTAACTGTGAAAAATTCATGGCAATTGTGTTCAAAAGATACAAACATAAAAAATCCATGTTTTTCAAGAGGAGATGTAAACAGTTTGTCCAGATCCATGCTCAGCTCTGATTCAACACTAAATGGCATAGCTCAATGGTAGACCAAGGGTTTGGAGGTCTCTGACCTGATTCAGACTTGTGATTGTAAGAGAGGAATTTGCTGCCCTGAGCACAGAAAGGGCAAACAGTTGCATGGAGAGAAGGGAAGAATGGGCAAGACACAAACAAAGGAAAGGTCTGTAAGACCTGTTAGAGAAAAAGAAAAATCAAACCAATATAGGAGGAGAAAGTCATGTTGAATTTAAAGCAATTTATCTGTGTTTTCATGTGCTTGTGTGGCTCGTGTGCTGAAGCAAGAGGCAGTGAGATCTTTGGAAAAGAGCAAGTTTGTTTTCCCAATTTTGCAATTGCAATCAGAATAGGAATCTTAATGGAAAACATGCACCAGGAGTAACTATACATTATTTACATTTAGAAATTAAAACCAGTGATGCATGTCAAGTGCCCCTTCAAATGATGACACTGTCCAAAACGTGGAGTTTGTTTTATGTATGGTAGAAGTTCACTGGAAGGATTTGTGTGGCATGTGAGAAGATAGAACAATGGGGGAATGGAAAAAATGCAAAACACGAACAGTGTAGAAATTTTATGGGCAAAGTCTGCTCTTCATTATCTGGGGCTTTTTCCAAGATTATTTGACTGTTTGAGCATTCTTAAATATCTGAATTTTTATTTGCTGTTATTGACATGAGCACTGCTAAAGGAACAACTCCATTTCATCCCAGATTGCTTAGCTGATGTTGGGTTTGTGAGTTAAAAATTTGATCAGGGACTGTGGACTCCATGAAAATTGCAGGAGGGCAGGAGGGGTCAAATACAATCATATATATATATATATATATATATAAATTCATGTACATATAAGTTTATACTGTTCTCAAAGTACTGAAATTCCATATCTACCTTCCTTCTGGCATCCCATGTGGGTAAAATAAATAAAACTAGTTTCAAAATCTGGTCTCTGAAAACACATGTGATTATCCATACAGAAACAGATCTTAAATCTCTTGACCAATTGTTCAGCCATTCTTCTGAGAGATGTCTTCCTACCTCGTGGATTTTCCCTATTGTTTCACATCTCTTGGAAAACTCTTTTTATGGCTGTATCTGGGATTGCTGTATCAGAGACTAAAAGCCACAGAAGTCTCCTTTCCCTTCCCAAAGTGGCAAGTTCTGCTTCCTCAGCACAGGTGAGCACTGTCTACAGCAATGACTGCAGAGGAAAACTGAACTGGCTCTTGCTCTAAACCATATGGATGCACTAACAAGGGATGCACTAACACTACAGATCCAAAAAAATCAGAAAATCTGAAATTGTGTTTCTCATTGAGAAATCCAGGGAAGTCTTCAAGTAACAGGAGTGGTTTAACAGAAAACCCCAGTTTAGTAAGAAGATAGCCAAATCAGCTGTGTATGAATGAGCTGAGTACTAGAATAATTCTAATCTCTACTGCTGATACTTGCCAAGTTTATTTAGAACTTCAGCAATTTTACTTTGCCCTTGTGAAAGCTGTGAGAGAAGACTTTTCCCAACAAGGTGCTCAGCAAGGGTCTCATCAGCTTCACTAAGTGGGATCAGTGGTTCTGATTTCCATGATGCACCCCCCTAGTGCAGCCCCTCCTGTCAAGCAATGACCAACAGCAGATGCCTCCTGCAAAACATAAAACAAGATGACTGCATGATGATCTTTTTCCCAAAATGCTCTCATAACCCTCAGGAAATTGTGGTTGAGAGATTTCCTGTGCCAGAGGTATATTTCTGCATTTAATAGCTCTCCATGGGCTTGTCAGCATTGCCAGAGTTTACTTACTGGCTCCCAAGAAGACTTAAAATATATTCTCACGTGGGTATTTTGAGACATAACCACTCAGTACACTCGATTGACTGTAATAATAAGTTAGCGCCCTTCAGGGACTGCGCTTTCTACTACCAACAAAACAAAACAAGACAAGGAAGGAAATCTTGCCTGAATTTGCTAACATCCATCATCCATGGGTTCTCTGTTGTTCTCAGCAGCAGGGATGGCAATCAGGTTGCTGTCTGGCTGGTTTCCCAAAAGGCCTGGCAGGTTCTGCTGTGTTGTCACCTGTCCCTGTCAGGGCTGTGACAAATCCCACTGCACGAGCACCACGGTGTTTGGCCAAAAAAGTGTTTCTAGGATGGGGGCTGTGAGACAGACACATGCTCAGCCTCACCCAGAGGAGAGCAATGCAAATGTCCTGGCTTTGTCCTGGAGCCAGCAAGGGCTGCAATGAGGTGAGAGTAACTAAGCATCATTCTGCAAAGGAACACTGTGATCTCTCTGAATCTGTAGTTGACTAATTTAGTAACTGAGAAGGGCTGGAATTTTAAACAAATCGTACATGAAGTTATTTTTTAAAGTCGATCACAAGGTCTGAAGAAAAATTGCATTTCATGAGGCAGCACAAAATCAACATTAACAAATAAGTAATGACAATTAAGAAATGTAGGGGGTAAGTCATGCAAAAGTGAGTTCAAGAAAAATAAGGTATTGATGATTCTCTGTTGACATGTACCAGCACTTCATTTTCTCTCTAACATCTGTTTCCAAGTGAGACATCATTTCAAAGCCATCCATTCAGAGTAGATGAAATATTTAGCTATTACAGGACTTGTTTTTGTTACTCTTCAGTGATAGCTTTCATCCATTGAGATCTGCCTATCTATACTCTTTTTATTCATTAGTAAGAGATAGCTGAATTACTGCAAGGATATTCACTGAAGATATAACAAGATAATTTATTTGTGCTATATATTGACTTGACAGTTATTCAAAGAGTCAGACAAGCTTTCTCAGGGATAAGAGAAGCAGACTTTGTCCAGTCTTTCTATGTCTGTCTTACAACAGTCCTTTCAGAAAGCCACTCATGCCACCAAGGATGCAGGTCCTTAGATAATCCTGGTTTTGCAGTTAAAGAGATGAAAGAGAGAAGATTCCTGAACAAAGACCAATAAAGCCAGAGGGAAGCCTATAATTCACCCAGAGCAGCTTCCTTCTTCTTTGATTCCAAGTTAGTTCTGTTATTTTAGGAAGTTGGGGTGTAAGTCTTCTTTTCTCTGGTGTTTTAATATAATTCTGTGATACTTCTTCAACATAATTATGCCATATGCATCTGCTACAGGATTTTCATCCACTTAACTTTCTGTAATTCACATACTTTTTTTTCATATTTGAATGATATGCAATAGAGTTGTATTCATTATAACTTTCATAACAGTAATGAGCATGTTTTGAATGAAGGAGGGATTGCAAGCTTTTTTGAAAAAAAAGACGTAGTCATATGCTTTAGGAAAAACTTGATTTCTTTGGTCCAATTCAAAATTAGAAACAAAAAAACCCAGAATATTTTATCTTTTTTTTTTGAGCTTTTGGAGTTTAATTGAAACAGAAAATTCAGAGTGAAGCACAAAGAACAGGATGAACAGTTCAATAGCAATCTGCAATTTAAATGTTACTTGTGTCTAAATGATATAAAACAATTTTAATTAGTTTTGATAGAAATGTGCCTCTACAAGAATAATTTTTGCCTTGCAGAGAGGTCTATCCATGATTCCTATATGTCTTCCTTTTTATGCTTGTAGTTTAGACTATGCAAAAAAACCTCAAGGGCTGTAGGCTAACCATAACCACAACCCAGATATGCCCATCTCCAGATCAGCAGTTTATCAGGATGGTGTTGGAACCGTGCTCACAGGCTCTGCTTTGTGCTTTGCAGTGTGGTGGCAGAGCTATCTGCAGCTCAGGGAGGGATTTGGGTACTCAGGTGACAGCAGCTGCTGCTCCCTCTGGCTGGCATAAGGGCATCAGATGCAGCTTTACTCCTTGCAGCCAGATCCAAGTGCCTCCATCTGTTCTGCTTTCTCTGCACGGCAGCCCTGTCCCCGCCAGGATTTGCATCCTCAGGGTAGCAAGTTTCAGCTCTAGAGCCTTGAGCTGATGGTGGTGACTCCTGCCCACTGCAGGAATTGCTCTGCAGATGCTGTGTGTGAATTTTGTACTTTTGACAAACATTCAGACGCTGATTTTCATCAGGCTACCAGATGAAATGTTTTCTCTGCCATTTAGCAGCCTAAACAAGTGCATTTACCATGAGCACCCACATATGTAACTGCAAATCACCTACCTGTTAATTGTGGAATGCACACAGCAGGGACTGCACAGCTTCACACCCAGCTCCCTAGGGAGAGCTTCAAGGGTCCTTGTCCTGTGACAAAGAGAGTGCCGCACCCTCAAATGAGAACCCCAGCTAAGCAAATACCAATTTCCCAAGTAGAAAACACTGCAATTACCAAGCCTACGCTCCTCCCAGCCAGCTGAAAAAGCTCTGTTAGAAAAATTACATTGATTGCTTCACAGGCTAAAGTTGCAAGGAGCTATGGATTCAGTAATAAACTTATAGCATTTTTGGAAATTACTTTTTTTCCTTCATCCCCTCTCCCCCATAGGCTGACTTATGCTAACTAATCATATCAAACAAAGGTTAGACCGATTCATTTTCAAGTAGCAAAGAAAAACATGAAACAAAAATCAAGGAGCTACCAAAAAATTGTCCTCTCAAAAAAACATGCTTTTTTTCCTCTTCAAATAAGCTTATTTTACTTGCTGCTCTTCTATGGCATGTGACACATTGATCTTCAAATCCCCATATGAAAGATGAAAATGGGCAATAATACTTTAGATGTTAGTCACTTTAGGGGCTTGGAGGCTAATTTTCTTTTAAACTGCTCAGGAAAAGCTGGTCTGATCAAACAGACGAATTTTGGAAGCCAACAAATCCACAAAACATTAGTAAAGGTCTCTACTTTGCATGATGGCATGTTTACAGCACAACATGGGTAATAAACAGTGAGGACTAAAAAAATAATACTGGGAAGTGTTTGGCCTTTCACATAAAGATGTTTTCAGAAGGTTTATTCTGAAGTAATACAAGAAAAGTTCTGAGGCTGTCCAGTGTCCCTGGAATATATATCTCTAAGAAACAGAACTTGCACCATGAAAACAAGATCTGAGGTGTACAGTTGTCCCTTAGATCCTTTTTATCTGATGCTTTTTAGTCTGAGCCTTTGGTCTTCCTACCAGCAAACTTTGCTTTCTGCTCATGTCTGTCTCTACAGCAGCCAAGGGTGTTTTGTAGGCTGTTACTCTAAGAGGAAATCTAATTCTCCAATTTTGTCTTGGCATTTGAATATGAAGAGATAACTGTTGTCAGCTTTTCCAGGTCTTATTTTGTCCCAGTAGAATGAAATTTACCCATTTGGAACTTCTCTTCAGGTTAAGCAGCTGGCAATTGTTTCAACATTTTAAAAAGTAGGAAAGACCTGGCTTATTAAATATTGCAAATACTCCTGCTGTCTTTAATGATCTTTGAATCAAGCTGTAATTATGGCTAAAGATTAAAAGCCTGATCATATCTAGTTGGAACAGATGAAATTTCTTCCAATTTCTCGCAGTGCAGAGTGAAGATTCTTCATTTCTACTTTTGAAAAGAGGTTCAAACATGAACACTTCAAATGACAAGATATTTTTTAAAATGTAATGGGTAAGGAAGAAAAATATGTGCTGTCAATCAACATTGCTCTGTGGAAAAGGGGTCTTGTAACACAAAAACAAAATTTGTTCTTTGACAAGAATGCACAACTGGATGATGAAGGGACCTCTCAAGATGTAACATTCTTAGAATGAGGTGTTGGTACAGCTGATCCTGTCTGGGGGGTGTGGGAAAGAATTCATCATTCCTTTACTTCCCCCATTTGTCCTTTCTGTTAATCCATGATGTTTCTCTTTTTTAAGTGTTTGAAATCTAATTGTCTCCATTTGATTAAATATCAGAACCTATGGAGAATACAATGTATGACCCAAAAAGTGACTGAAAAACCCTAAAAGAGATCTATCAAGGGGAAATCATTAGCTAAAAGGGGTGGTTCCTTGGCAGATTGGGAGTGATTCTGCCTGAGGGTTATACTGTTATATGTTTCATCAAAGACTATCAGGGAAGTAAAAAGTAATTTTTAAGTATGGACAAAGTCTGGTATTCTCTTAAGTAAAGATAAGGGCAAGACAATGATGCACAGGGATCTAACATAATTTAGTTGTCATCTACCCTACTCAAGTCACATCAAAAAGTTCTTCTGCAAAATGGTATGTTAGGATATCTTGGAAATCAGGGATCCCAAAGAAGGATTTAGGAGTTACATTCAGGAAACAAATTAGTGTAACTGCTCAATAACATGGGAAGTTTCTTAAAGAATTAAAAATGCCTTTTCAATGATGTAGGTTGTAGCTGGAGGTGATGTAGAGAGAAGTAAAAAACCCTTCACTTTTTGAAAAACAGCTCTCACTTTCTATCATTCTTGGCTTACCTAAACAGCACAATGAACAGCAGAAAGCAGTGAATGGATTTAGGATGCAAAAGCTCAATTTTTACAGTATGGTGAGTTAAATCCTGCAACACGATCTACACAAAGAGCAGATCTGTATTGTGCAAAGGACCTCCAAATTAAAGTTATCCTGACCTCTAGATCCAGATCACATAGGAAAACACTTCACAGAGATATAACCTTGATTCTCAGAAGCAACTAGAAAGTCCTGCCTAGAGGGACTGTCTCAGAGCAGTATTCTGTCTAGTCACAGTGGAGAAAACTGTGTGCAGTGCAAGTCTGCTTCATCTGGAAAAGTTATCAAACCAGGGATAGTCTAGTGGTAAATAAGTGAAAATATTTGCTTAAGTGGTGGAGGTCACTGATCACCTAATTAACTGTGTAGAGCCATGGTGTCCTCTTTACCTCCTGAGGACTCCAGGTCAAATCATGAGCCTGATAGTAATTTCTTGGGCAATGCTTAAAACCTCTGACATGCCTCTGAGTATGAGGACTTGGCTAGAACACCCTTATGTCTGTAAAAATATGGAACTCACAGAATTCTTTTGAGCATCAGTTCCCAGCATGGATTCACTCCTATTGCACAACGTGACCCACTCAGGTCAGGAGGATCAGGGCACGGTGAGCTCAGAGCACACCGCCCCTGGGCGGATGATAAAGGTTTCCAATTGTCAGCTCATGAAGAATTTGATCTCCCTGTAAATTGCTGAGAGTTATGCAAAGCACTTGGACACACATGCAGCTGTAAAGATGGATAAAAATGTTGGGTTTTTTTAGCTGTCATCAAAAAATTCAAAATTTTTCAAAGCCAGGAAAATCCAAGTTTGGATTTAAGGGAGGGAAAAGTGACTATCTTTTCCTCCCTCCCATAAAAAAAAAGTAACTAAATTTAAGATAAAGAAACCAAACCCCACACAAGAAAAAATTGCCAAACAACATGTTTATCAGTTCTGGACTTGATTTAAAAGAAAAGAAGTAATAACTTTTTCATGAATTTAGAGGAACTATGAACAGAATTTTTCAACCATCAGAAGAAAATAGTAATAAAGGCAAATAGATATAAGAGTAGGGGATTTTTTCTCTCCATCTGTGCTTATGTACGTCCAAAGGAAGGCATGTATCCAGTTTTTATGCAAGCAATGTGTTTATATTCAAGACAGCTCTTCTTAGGGCCTTCATGGATGTTCCTGTGAGGTTCCAGAGGCTTTAGGATGTGTTCAGGAGAAGTTATTCTTCACACATAAAAATTCAGGTGCTGTCACTCCCGTGCTTGAGTGCAGTGCAGCCTTTTAGTAGCAAAGTTAAACACAATGCAGGCAGGTATGTTACTTCTGCTATGAAAGAGCTTTTTTTCATCTGCAAGCTTTTGGCTGATGGCCACACTCACTGACCCTGAATCATCCTTTCACCTCTGTGAGATGTTACAGCAGGCAGAAGTCCTCAGACAGAAGGTATCTCCAGCAAAGTTTGCATGCATTTGGCATCATCCAATGGCCTTAAATGTCTGTGAGGCTTTTTCATTTCATCTGCAAATGCGTGGCAAGATAAATCCAGCTATGCTCCTTCCTTTAATGGGAATGGTATTTTACCATGCTGTGATACCTCCTCTCATGTTGCCTCACATGTGCTGAGAAATCCAACAGATTCCATAGCAGTTTTGTAATTTGTCTCCAGCAAATGTCATCTAGAACTGGTGGGATCAGTCGTGCTTAAAATGAAAAGCACACTCAACATCACGGAAATAGCTAGAAGCTAAAATTTCTTTTTTATGGCTTGACCCTAAAAAATCCTGACCTCCTGCATCTGTCCATTTTTGACTGAAAAATAAGTGACCAGTTGGGATAAAGCCCAAAGTTCTGAATGAGCAAGTATATTGGCAGGAACATCCATGGAAACTAGTTTATTTAAGTATTAAAAAAAGAAAAAGAAGCAATTGTCAGGAGGGAATCTTAGATATATTGTGCCCATGATCTAGATTTTATTCCATTAAATAATGAGTAGATACATCCTGTATAACTTAGTACCAGTCAGAGCAATGAAATTTCCTTTCCACAATATTCTAACAGTTTTTATAAAGGGATCCACTGAGCAGAAATTATTTACATAGATAAATCTGAGAAATCAAACACCTTAAGAATGTAAAAAAAATTGCTATGAAAAGCACAGATACTTTAGTCATTATTAGAGCATTATTCAGCCTCCAAAGGTGTATTTGTTCTTATTCCTCTGAATGATGGTACAAATATTACTTCTGGCAAATTAACTTGTTTCTTAGTCTTCATTTGATAGACCCTGGTAGTGATGGAAGATAGGATCCTGCAGGTCTGCAAGGAGCTTTTATGCTCACAGTCACAAAATTTTATCTCCTTTGGGTAGGAGAATTAATTCCTGAATTTAGAAACTGCACAGTTAGGGAGGGCTCAAACAGAACTGTTGTTGTGGCTATAACATGGACAGCCAGATTTGTTATTAACAGCCAACTCAAATATTAATTGAAAAATGTCCCCTGTTTTGGTTTAGAAAATGAATGGAACTTGAGGTGTAACAAACAAGTTGCTTAACATGTTTGCCACAGTTTCCCATTGGTAATTCTCATATGGCTGAACAGAAGGCAGGAAAATTGGCTCAACCAGGACAAAGACACAACAGGCTGTTTTCTGCTGATTTATGTATTGAAAGTGAGGGGAAAACCCAGTTCACACACACTGCTGCAGAGCTCTCATGGGTGTCAGCACTGCCATACACAGCAGCAGGCTGTGCAGGAGGAATTTTCTTCAAACCTAAATTCCCCTGAGCCCCATGTATTTTGGGGCTTTGTCAAGAGAGTCTTGGTGTGAACAGCTCTGATTTTTCATCCAGGTAGAGAGAGGGATAAATTAGCCCAGGTGGGATGTTCCCATTTTGACAAACCTGACATGTCTACTGGTCAGAGAAGGGAGCCTGACAAAACCTCGTGGCTCCAAAATGGGTCTGGCAGTGATTTGTGATGAATTAGGGCAAAATTGAGAACAGCCATCACTTGGTCTCTTGGGTAAGCAACCACCTGCTTCTTCAGCTAACTGTGCCTTGGCATCTGGGCTGCTTGTTCTCAAGATGTTACTGTAACTCTGAGCATTGTCCCAGGTGAAGGCCTGGGAGTAAATGAACTTCAGCTGCAAAATTAAAAGGTGCAGAAATAGTTCTTTGTGCCTCAGAGACCTCTTGTACCTTGTTCTTCCTTTATTCCCACTGGCTCTGACCCTGTTTTGCTTTCCTGTGATGGACAGAAAGAATTGGCAGCTTTTTGCCCCAGCTCTTCTCTTCTGCATGAAAGCCACGTTGGGGCTGTCCAAAAGCCCTGACTTCCTTTTGTTTATTTTTCCAGCCTTTTCACATATTGCCTGTAGATTCTTGCACACACAGAGACGTGGCATCCTCTGCAAGGGGTTCTGCCCCACATCACTGAATTGTTCCTGCCAACTTTCCTCCAATTTTCACCTTCTCTTCCCACTTGTCCATAGTGGGCCATGACCAACAAGTGGTGCTGCTTACCTGGCTGTGACTGCAGCCATCCCTCAAGCTGTGCTGGGTGGTGGGGTGGTGCTCTAATTTACAAAGACAAACAAGGAATATGTTGCAGTGTGAAGATGTGCAAGACCAAGTTAGGTCCAAGAAAACAACCCTTTTTTTTTTTTGCCAAAAACCTTATAGGAACTGCCAAGAACTGTGCAGCATTGAAACTTTACTGCCTTTCTCTCTCCCTGTGAGGAACATTGGCTTTGACCTGTTTTTTTTCAATATAAACAGAGTTGTGTATGGGATTTAAATGCACAACAAAAAGAATTGCTTCACTGCCCATTGTCCCTTGCTGGGGAGGAACAAATTGAACAATCCAATGGCATATGTTAGTCACACTGCTTCACACACTGCTGGAATGTTTTCAGATGCTCTGGTGACTTCGATTAGGATCTCTGCAGAAATGATTCTTTTGGACAGAACTGTGACATGTAAAATTAAGTATGAATTACATCAAGCCAAGCAAATGTGACAGCCATTAGAATAAGCATGTACCAGCCTTCCACAAATGTATGTGTTTTGTGGAATGCTTTCATGCAGCTAAACTGCAGATGACTGGCTAAGGTAGGCTTTGATTTTTGATAGCAGTGCTATTCATATTATCTGAGTGCCATAATTTTAGTGGTAATGCACACTCTTCCCTCACACAAATGGCCCATGCAATACTCTTAAATGGTCTTGCTGAAATTGGGCTGAGTGCTGACAACTGACAAGGTGAATAGAAGTGTCTGAGACTGGTCAAAATCTGCAAGCAGCTTTGCAAGGAAAAAAAAATCCAATTTCAAAGTTCTTTCCCTTTTGAAGGATTTACACCTATTTCACTTAAAAAAATTAACTGTCCATTCTTTTTACTTTCATGGATGCTTTACATAATGGTTAAAGGGCATTCTCCAACAATACCAATAGTATCAAATGAAGTATTTAATTGAAAAGATTTCTTTTATTTCTTTCTTATCAGATGTCATTTCTACATTCTGACTAAAAAAAAAAAAAAAACAAAGAAAGATATCCAAACCCATCCTTTCACTTCAAAACTCTCCAATCAGCATTATGACATCTTGAAAATCTCTCATCTATTGCAGGGGAATTAGGACCAGAACCAGGATCTTTACACTTGATTTCCTCAATATGCCACAGTTAAGCACTTGTTATCCTTACCAAAACCGGAAGGTGGCAAGCACTCTTAAAGTATGAGCTGGGTTGAAACAAGACAGGCTCCCTTCCCAGAAAACCATTGTCTTCAACTCAGCCATGGCTTTCCCAGCCAGAAATGTGTGGTTTACAGCATCCAGTAAATCACAGCAAGACAGGACTAAAAAGGAAAGTGTGAAAGAGATTTAAACATGTATCCTTAATTTTATTTAAGCAAAATCTCTGAGACTGAAGTAGAAAATAATTGCCTAGAAAATAAAGCTGACTGGAAAAAATGAATTTTCCACCCCACAGCAGCCCTGGCCAAGTCAGGGCTTCAGAGAGGTTGGGCTGGCTGCCAAGTGTGGCCAAAGAGGAGCCACGGAGCACCTGGAGCTAAACTGCCCTGCAGCCTGTACACAAAGGCAGATTAATGTTACAAAATAGTGCTTTGCATGGATTTTCCCAGAAAGAAACTAACCCCAAATCTTACTTAATGATTTCCACTGTTTTTCAGCAAAAGCTTCATGCTTTGTCTGCTAATCTGTCAGACTTGGAAAATGGAGCAATTTGTGTGTGAAAACAACAATAGTGGGATGCTAATGCCTTCTGGGGTGCTGAGGTGGAGGCATTGGTAGGAAACTGCTTCCCCTGCTTGTTCTTTTCAAGCATTTTAGTTAAATGCAGCTTAGCTGGGGGAAGAGGTCAGCCAGGGCATACTAGAGAGGAGTGTCTGAATGGTGAATTAATACACCTAGATAAGTCTGTTATGCAAGGAAACCAATCTACTCTCCAGTTCAGAATTGCTCACGCCATTACTTAATTTTAGCACTTGGCCTGAAGACTTCATGTCAGTGGGATTATTTTCCTGACAGCCTTTTTTTAAAAAACCCATAATATTTAATGTATTGGTGGATAAGAAGGCTTTTGAATAAAGGACATAATTTTTGAGCTTCTTCCTCAAATCCTGAAGGCCTCAAAGCATGAGGAAGCAACAAAGCCTCAAGATGCCCATGAGAGCTGACAGGAGCTGATGGCTTGAAAGCAGTGAGGATACAATCCCCTCTGACATTAATCCAGAGCTGGGAGCAAGAGACAGCTCCTGACAATGTTCCTGTCTTTAATTACACATTGCCACAGCACACGTGGCTGCAGTGCTGGGGCAAATCAAATCCATCCATACCAGCCCATGACAGGTACGTGGTGTAAAGGTGATCTCTGCCTCTCCCACTTCCCCATGAAAACATGAGCTAAAAAAAGGTGCCAGAGAGCAGGGGGGACAAGGACAACACCACTATCCTCATGGTAGTTCCTCTATCCTAAGCTTTCCCTTTCTCTTGACCACATTACATACTGGGGGAAAGGTGTTGTTTGGGGTGTTTCAAAGGTAGTGCAATAAAGATACAAATTCCATCACAGCAGACTGAAGGGACTCCAGTAGGGACAGTGACTCCTTATGCATTCAAGCTGTACTCAGAACCCACACAGGACCCCATGTGGTATTTGCCATGTCTAGGGAAGGCCCATCTTGTACCTCTAACCACCAAACATGTCCAGAAATAAAAGCTGCCCCATCTCACCTGCATGTTTCACATGAAAGTGCCCCACTGCTAGGGCTGCATAGCCCTAGGCACCCTCTGTTCACAGCTCTGCCCTGGAGCAGAATAATGACAAGATGTTTCACCTCTCATCCTCAGTTACCCTGCCCCACACTGCAAGCCCAGTGCTGCTTGCACTGGAGACCCCAAGCTCCACAGGGAAAAGCCCTGTGTCCCTCAGACTGAGCCCCTCAGACAAGTCCATGGGCCTGCTGCTCCCTGCAAAATCCACACTGACCTACTGAACTGGTAACAAACCCACCAGCAGCAGAGGGAATGGGGTGGGATAACATCTGAGATAATGCCAAGCATAAAGAGCAGGCACAGAGGAAAGCTGGTGCACAGAGAAGTTTGAGGCAAATAGGTTGTAATTAGAGTAGCATCCAGCCCTTTGGATATTTGCAGAATACTAAGTCAGATATAACAAGGCATTTCCTTGCCAACCATCACATACATTAAACATTGCTCAGAATGGAGAAAGATCCCCTGGAAATCCTAAGCAGAAGAGATCTAAATCAGAGTTTAAAAGGTCAGCTGTATCTTTCACCCCCCCTTACAAGCATCCACCAGGGCAGAAGAATGTTATTGCCCAGTCACTGTAGCTTCTGCTTGCTTCTGCCAGCTCATCTTGTCATTCCATTTTTAAGAGGGGTCATTGCAAAATAGCAGTGTGAGTAAGTGCTGCCTTCTGAGTTGGACTAAAAGTAAGGACCAGAAAATAAAAGAAACAGCAAGGAGCTATTTAAATTACAGCTGTAAGTCACAGGTCCTGCAAACATGAAGCTGAAAAGTGTAATCTGCAATGGTTTCCTGATGGCTCCAGGGAAGAATATCCTACTTTTTCTTCTGGCAGTGATATCCATTGTGCTACTACATAAATGGACTAATACTCAGTTTCTGGTCCCTTTATTTGAGAAGTGTGTGTTGCACAGCTCAGTGCTCTGTGGGCACCAGACAAAGCAACACCTGGCCAAGCAAAGGACACTAACATTTCCTTTGGAGGGGTGGTAAGGCACTGGTAATGCACTGGAGAATTTGCCCATGTTCTGGGGAGCTTGCTGTCTAGAAGAATGAAGCAGAACTGTACATCCAGTATCAGGTTTGGGTGACCTAGGCAAACCCTCTCAGATGAATAGAAATTTTTGCCAAAAAATGGATTTCTAGAGCAGCTGAAGGTGTTTGACTGAATGTGTCATACAGCATATTTTGGGGGCGAGGAAGAGGCAGAAAAGAACTGGCAGGGACATGATAACATCTTATGTCATCTTGATCAAACTGGAACTTTTCTGGGTTATTTCTTTGCCATCTAAATGGTAATTTTACCCAAAATTAAGCTAGAATTTGATATAAAAATAACTTTTAAAAATGTGAAAAGAGAGTAAGTTCACTCAGATTAAAAATAGATATATGCACATTTTTCCTCCTTTACTCCATTTCTCTAAATTCTTCCAGATCAGCAAAAACAAAAATTCCTCCCCACACCCTGCAGTTCATTCTTTACAAGAGCTCTGCTTATGTAGGCAATGTTTATGCTTAAAGATATATCTGGCTCCTTTTCCAACTGTTAGTATTGTGTAATCTTTATACTTTCAGGCTTCTTGATCCTTTGATTTTTCAAAGAATAAAGAGAAATCTGTTGCTAGGTTATGAAGTCAAAACCAGTCTGTCTAGACCTCTGTGAAAGCTGACTGTATTCCATCCTGGACTACTGTGTTCCCCTGAAAACCATAAACTTCGTTTGATGTTTTCAAATAAGAGATTGCAAAGTAAAAGAAAGGAGAGAGGAACATAAACCTTAATGTGCATAAAAATGTGGCAGGGAAGGAATAAAAGGGAAATTCACACCCAGGTGGCCCCTCCTCCTCTGTAGGCCAGGCTGGAACCACTCCTGTGACTTTGGCAGCTGTTCAGTGGATCACAGCTGAAGATGCTGTTGTGAACCTGGGGAATCAAACCTGCCAAGTTTCTCACAGCTCTGCTTGATCCACTCTCATCTTTATTTAATGCTCTTTTCCCCCATCTGTGGCTTGGTGCAGCTCTCCTCTGTAATTGTCATTAAGACCTGCAGGCGAGAAGCGTCATGTAGTCAGGAGAAGAGCAAACCTCTCCAGCTCCCTGTCAGCCTGGTGAGATGTGAGGTCTGGGCTGGAAAGAAGTCACAGCAGACAGTCAGAAGTGGCCTGAGATCCTGCTGAGAAGGGAAGGACTGCAGCAGAGGAGGCAGTTGCTTCTCATTTCTAGTTCTTGCCCCAAGAGAAGGCACAATTCAGCCACTGCACTGAGAAGTCAGTGAGAACTATTGAGTTTCCAAATCCCAATGAAATCCTGAGGTACAAGACAGCAACCTGTCTGCCAGGGAGTTTTCCAGATCAAAGGTGCCCAAAGCCATGGTCCCTCCAGACTCTCCCCCAAGCTTCATCCCCACCAGCCCATCTCTCTTTGGAAAATTTCTGCAATCTCTCATTGTAATACCAGCTTACCACTGGAATTGGTCTTCAGGCAGAATCAATATTGCATTGAGTTCTCATTAACTTTTGGGTGAAATGTGCATGCTTCTGGCTCCAGGAAGAAAATGGCTGCTATTTCCCTGTTCCACAGATATCCCCATTTGTCACTACATTCTCAAGCATGACCCTGGAAGTTGGACTTTATTACAGCAACAGTCCCCAGTCCAGGGGGAAATGAACTAAAAAAAGGATTTATTTCCTTTTTCAACAGCAAACAAGCAAACAACAACAAAATGCATCTTGGCAACATAATTGAAAGAAACTCATCACTTTTAATGAAACTTAAAATTATTGTATTGTATGCAAGTTAATTATATCGCTGTATTATTGTTGCCTGACAGATTAATTTCATTTGTAGTCAGTGGGGAGGTAACCCACACTAGAAGCCCATTGCAAAGCTTTTCATTGATTTTTAATGGGCTTTGAGTTGGATCTTTGGCCAGTTTTGACTTTATGCCTCTAGAGTGCTGAGCTATGAAAGAAACGCAGGGGTTAATCTAATGCTTGGTGCATTTTTCCAGAAGAAAAATGATTTGTGGTGGGGGGTATTAATACTGCCCCCCTGACAAGTCCAAAATGTTATTTTAACAATAAGAGGTGTAATAATGACTTGATAAAATGAGGTTTTTATAGGAAAAAGTGTTTTTCTTCTTTCTTAGAACACTATTTTAATACTCTCATTTGCAAAAGGTCATTTTTACCCTATTTCTTCCACTTAAAAATCATTATAGAATCTTTGACAGAATAGTTAAGAGTAGGACCTTCTAAGGTAAGTGCTGCTTTTCACTTTTAAAGCAGTATTCCCTCCACTGGTGCTACGTAAAAGTGATGATGTTACTTACAAAAGAAAACATTTTGTCCATCAATTTCTGATGATTTTTCAGCTTTTTAGCTGTTAGGGAATTGTTCTACAATTTAAAAATGTAGAAAAATTTCAATTTTTTCATTTTTTCCCCTAGGAAAAACCAGCCCTGCTTTCTACAAAAAAGGTTGGAATGGAGATCTTTCTTTTCTCAAATCTTTTTTGGGAAAGTTTTTCTTTTCTGCTGGGTATTAGATGCAAACTTTCTCAACTTCTTCTAATCAAACCATTTTTCATGGTCCACATGATGGCTGTAATCTAGGGTGTAGTCTTGAGTCAGCCAGCTCCATCTGCATCTTCCTGGGCATATTTTCATTTCTTCAGTTGCTCAGCAAGACCTGAGATGTTTTCAGGGTAAATCAGTGCTGTTTAATCCACAGGGTTTTACACAAAACTTGCTTTGAGTCATAGCTGAGACCTGTACATCCAGAGATCACCTCCTACATAAGTATGTAAAGTAGGAATGAACACCAGAGAGAGAATTATCCATATACTGAGGTGGGATTTGCAGAAGAGCTGCCCTCAGATAGCCAAAACAGTAAAAGTGCCTTTCAAAGTCCATTGAGGATTTCTTTCAGGCATGGGAATTTTTCTGACCATCTTTCCTTTTCATGGCAAGTGTAAAAAGCAGAAAGTTTCCTGTTTGTGATCATGTAGTTGTTGAAAGTGTAAAAAAGTAAAATTCTGCAGTTCCTGTAACAATGGGCAATGGGTTATAGAACTGATCCTCTGGTGTAAACCCCTCAGAATTTTAGCCTCCAGCCTCAAAATCATCTGTTTGACTCTGTGGGTGTTTAGAAAAAATAATGTCAAATATCACACAGCTTAAATGTTCACTGACTCAGTATGTTCACTGATGCACAAGCTCAGTAAGGTTTAAAGTTCTCTGAGCTGCTATAAAATGTTTTGTCTTATTGTTTCTATTCAAACTTTCTATTCCACCTCTATCCTGCTCTGGCAGGTTGCCCAGTGGGGCTCACTCCCTGTCCCAGGCGTGGCTGCAACTCAGCAACAGGTATTAAAGTGCAAAATACTCAGCTACAAGGGATATCTTCTTACTGGGATTTCAGATCCCTCCATTCCACACTTTGGGTTGATATTTTTATCTTATGCTGAAGAGAGTCAGAGTTGAATCCATTTATTGTTCCAAGGTGTTAGCTCAGGGACAGAGGAGTATCTGTTTTCTTGTGCTGGATCTGCTGGAAGAGAAGTGAATAGGTACTTCAGGAGGTGAGGAATTCAAAGGCAGACTCTGCAGATTGACAGGCAACAAAACACCCTGGAGGAGTTAAGAGACATCTGACTCTGGAGCTTTGTGATGGGATTTAGGGGTTACAGTGGCAGTGCTGGACTGACTGCTGGACTTGATGGTCTTAAAAGATCTTGATGGTTCTCTGATTCTGTGGAGAGGTGAAATGGAGTAGTCCATTTAAAGGAATTTTGTTCAGCTTCTGATGGGGCCAGGAAGGCTTCTGCAGGCTCTGTGAGACAGGGACCTGGGAGGACCTCAACCCAAGTCAGCTCCCATAGCCTGTGGTCTCTGGAGGAGCAGACAAGTCACCAAAGTTGACTGAGAGCCACCAGGTGGTGTGTCTTGCACAAGCTGTGAGCAGAGTCCTCCCTGTGGCTAAAATCATCTTCCCCCCAATTGCCACGGGATCACAATGCTGCCCATGGTTTAGTCCCCCCAGCCTGGCAGCCACAGGAGCTCTGGGGCAGTCACACAGCAGAAGAGAGTGACAGTGAACTGTGCAGTAGTTTCTCTAGAACATGTTTATTTTCTTATCCATCTTGCTCATAAGACGTGGCTAATTGTTCCCATGGGAGCAAAGACAATGTGTGAGTTTATCACATTTATCAGGTTTTCTGGATGTGTTCCATATTCAATACTTTTTATGTCTGAACTCACCCTCACCTGGGTAATTTCACAGGATTTCAGTGCTTTTATGGTGGTGTAGTTTGACATAAAAAAGGATTACATCAGTTTGGTGCCTAGTCTGGAAATGAGATGGATGTGGGGAAGGAGGTGCTGCAGGATAGAGGTCTGTTAAATCTTGTGTGGCATATGAAAGGTTTTGCCTCCAGCAAAACACAGACTATGAAGTGTTTATAGTTTTTTAACAGGAAGTTGGTTTAAAACAAAGCAAAAAATACACTTCACACAATGCAGAGTTATGGATGTCTGTGCTGCAGGATAACATTTAGTGGGTGTTAAAATGTTATGACTTCAAACTGGAGAAAAGCATAGAAGAAACACCCCTCTGAGGTTATGGTCATTCCCTCCCACCCCACAAATATGCATTTAAGACTTCTGAAAGTTGGAAAAGCAGCCTTCCCAAAGGTGTGGAAATACACATTTGCCTTTCCACAAAACCAGGTTCCTGGGTGGAGGAAAGTTGCCCTTACCTTGCAGGACTTTACGTTCTATATTTATTGAGCATTGCAAGCTTGAAATTTTTAGAGAAATTTACTTCTATAAATCTAGTTGTAAAACTAGGTTCTCAGCAAACATGTGGCATTCATTGTTAGTTGTGAGATTAATTTGCCAAAATCCAATAGCTCTCTCTCCAGTGCCAACCATTATTTTCAGATAACAAATGTGATACCAACAATTTTGATGGCCTTTTAATGTGTTTTCTTTTAAGACAAAGCTAAGTAGGAAATTGCTTAATGATCCAAATTGCAACAAACTTTAACTAACAAAAATGATCTTATAGTGCTTCTTAATGTATTTGATGCATTATCTCTTGGCAGGACCATGCCACACAGGCAGAGAAAGCAAGACACCATATTTCCTTACCCTTTTAACCCAAGGCAAAAGAGAGCAGTACTCAAAAATCTATGATCTTTCTTGTTCCTTCCAGTACCTGCTTCATTATGGGCACAGGTTGACTTTTGTTCATTGGATCTTTTTGGAAGGTCTCTGGCCCCATTATTTTAAAGTGCCCAGAAGGAAGACTAACTTGACTTTCTATACATTACAGTCCCTCCTTCTCTCTCCTTACCTTGAATCAAATGGATGAACTAATGAGTTTACCCTATGCTGCAGTATTCTGAAAGAAAACAGGTAGTTGACCAAAACCCTGACCAAAAGATACACTGCAAAATATGAAAGTGGCTGTGATGCCCCAAGTAACCTGCAGTCAAAAAGGGACATATATTTCACTTAGACACTTAGAAATAAGGTGACTCTCTAGCCAGCTGTCTGCAAGTTGGATACCTAGCCTGGTTTTGTCCCTGACTACCTCTATTGTCCACAGAAAGAGAAACCCCTGAAAAGTCAAGAATTGTCCTCTGGAAGTTTTTTCCATTTGATTATGACAAATATGACATATGTGTATAATATCCTGCCCACCATTCCACGTTGGAGCAGATGCCCAGGTTGTAGATAACCAGCAAGATGCAAGTGCTCAAAAGGAGCATTTAGAGACGAAGAATTCTAAGGATAACCAGTGAAAAATCCCTGTTTGACTTTCAGGGACTTCACCTTTGTCAGCCACTGTCACTTAACACTGCACTGTGGTGGTGGTGCTTGACAACTGTGGCAGCACAGGGCTGATCAGAAAGGGATTTCTGTCCCCAGTAAATATGAGCCAGATCTCTGCTGTGCTGGGCAGCACAGGACCAGTGGTACACACAGAGAGCTCTGGTTCAGAACAGAGGAAAGAAGTGGAACACACTGATACCAGCACAGCCACTACATGTATTACCTAAGGTAGAATCAGTGATGGATGAAGCAGCAATTGTTGAACTCAACAATTTCTAAGAATACTTAATCCATATACTTATTAAAAAGGCTTAAACTCTTAAATTCAGCCCTTTACTACATTTTGAGAACTTTCCCTCTCTGGATTGTAAAGTCACTGCTGCAGAAATTTTATTTGATTCTGTTATCCAAACTGTTTGAATATTTAGATGCCTCATTGTGAGGCTGAGTACCCATGTGACCTGCTTCTAATAATAATGCAATCAAATTAATTTTTTAGCCCCATTAGTGATTCCAAAACTTGACAGGGTGGCCTCAGCCAAAAAGAGAAATTGGCTGCTTGTTTTCAGCTGCTACTTTTCCTTTTGCTGCATTCACTTGGAAAATCCTGTGTCACTCAAAATTACCAATCCCTATGGACAAGCTCTCCACAGGCATTCACACTCACTAACCTTTCCCTGCTCGTGGGAATGCTTCCAGCTATGCTTTATGAGCAGTAGTTTTTCATCCTTGATCTGAGTTGTCCAAGGGGATTTCTGCTTTCATAATCTTCCTCCTGCATTGTGTTTTTTGTGGTAGAAGGGGAGGCAAGGAGGGAACAATGACTGTTGAGTAACAGGTGGAGAGGCAACAAAACCTCTGGGAGCCATTGTACACCAGGAGGAGATACCACTCTTTATGTTCAGGAAAAGATAAGGAATTTCATTGCATACTTTCTCTAGAAGTGTTTGCATTTTGGGACAGATCCTTCTCTACTGTGACTTGACCAGTTTAAAACACAGACAGATGTGGTCTGAAAAGAGTGGGATGTGCTTGTCTCCTTTACCACTTTCCTAAAGGCAAATTGTTCCCCTTTTCAGAATCAAACCCTAAGAAAGAGCCTGGGAAAATGAACCTGGGGTAGAAAACCAGAGCAGCAGGCTAGAGATATAAAACCATTGTAAAAAGTCACTTCTAGTTAGGAAAAAGTGACTTACAAGACCAGTTTGAGAACGTATCTGTCTTGAGCCAGATAAGATGAGCCAAGAGTCTTAAATCTGTCTGTCTCTCCTTCCTTTGGCTGTTAGCAAAGGAAAAGGAACTTTGTGCACAGCAGGGAGAATATGCTGCTGAGCTGATCAATGTGTGTGCAGAGGGAGCAGCAGATGACAAGGATGGGGTTGGCAGGATGTCACCAGATTGTTTGATTAGCAATGGGATGGTTCAGAAGCTCCCCATCCTACCAAGGACTTGGCACAGGACTTGGTCCTCAAGTTGTTGTTCACAGCAATGCTGTTTGGGAAATGGTTCTGCTTCTCTGAAAACAGGAAGGGAATTAACAAAACAAAAACAAGGATGAGAAGGAAAGGCTACAAGACTTTGTCTAGAAATGTTAGACTCTGGCCCTTCCTTCTGGTAATACCATACAAACTTCAGATGAAATGAGATATTTGAGATGGGATAAAAATTGGATAGGTTGAAATTAAACCTAGCAAGAGTAATATGAGGGAGCATTGATGAGTGGGTGCTTTCTTTCCCCTACCATCAATATCCACCTTATTGCTTTTCTCTGTGTGTTAGTTTAGACCAAACAGCCACAGAAATTAAAAAAAAAAATATGTGATGGTTCTTTAAGGTTTTTGGTTGGGTTTTTTTCCTGTGGAAGAAAAGTTAATAAAAGCAATAGCACTATCTTCTGATGCACCAAATTTGCATCTGCTCTGGTGGAGCTAAGGAAAAAAAAGCTGATTTTAGCCATGTGTATACAGGGATGAGGAGAAAGTCCCAAACACCAAACCTACCTAGAGAACAAGCTTGAATTACAAAATAATCCCCTAGATGCCTTATAAACAATATATACATTGATCTTAATTTTATATATTTAGTATAACACATAATCAGCTGACATGAATTTGGATATCTCTGTTAAAGTCAACAGCATAGAACAAGTTTTTATCTTGTGGCATCTAATCTAGAGCATACACAAGATATATATAACAATTCTATAGGTATATGGAGAAATATTCTGATACAGCCAGAAGTCTGTAATGGGATTTCCTATGCCTGGAATCTTCCTTCCAAACTCTGCATGTAACTATGATCCTGTCAGCTTTCCAGCATGTTCAGATGGAGAGAGTATTTCTCTCTAACCTGTCAGTTTTCTGACTAACCTGTCACAACAACCTGTGATACCATTCTCTGACAGCTCACCACTGCTTCACATAAAATATGAGGGCTTTCCTTCAATCACAAGCTGGATTCATATTCCATAACAAGAGTGGGTGGGAGGTATGTGTAAGTATAGATAGAAGTGTACATATGTTTAAATAGACACACAAATCCAAAAGCATCTGCCTGTGAACAGTTAGAATTACAAAGAGAAAAAAGTAAACATTGCCAACTTGCACATTTCTCCTAAGCTGAGCATCCATTGTTTTCTAGCTTTGTACAGGACTCCTTTGTAGTCCATAACTATGCAAGACTGTGCACCACCAGTGGAGTAACACCACTGCTGAGAAATCAACTCCTTGCCTGAAGAAACTTTGCACTTGCTCTAGAGAGAGCTGTCTCCAGTTTCAGTCACAGTCATTAATTTACTTTATGATTTTCAAATGACTCATATCCCTTTCAGTATAACAGGCTAAAGAACATAACACCAAATCCCCAAATAGGTACATTTTTTTTGCTCCAAGTCCCTCTGGAAAGTCTGGAAACACCAGAACTGTTCAAAATATTGTCATATTTCATAGAAATGAGGGTTCTCTGTTCTGCACCACACACTCAGACCTGTCAAGTGATCGCTGGATTTTCCAGATGATCGAAATAATTTCTATCATATTTGCATAGTTTAAATTCACAAGACTATGACCTTAGCCTGCAGATACCCACTGACAGTGATGCCCACTCTCAGTTGTTTCCACTAGAAACAGTTTCCATCTAGTTATTTCCACTAGAGGAGTGTGACTGATTTGTCAGAATGGTGGAGCTGTGAAAACTCATGGGGGAAAAAAAAAGACAAATTAAAATCCAAAATATAACTTTTAAAGTTAACTTTTGTTAAAAAGGAAAAGTTGCCTGCTTCTTGCAAAGCACAGCTGTTAACTCTCCTGCTGCTGGTTTTCTCAAAGGGCTGGCAAGAAATTCAGCATAATCTAAACTACACTCTCTGGGGTTCAGCCACCCTCTGGAGCTAAGGACAGTCTCAGTGCTGGGGTGACTTAGTCTATTAAATGATTAATTAAACTCTCCAATATATCAATTGGCAGATGCACAGTTACACAACTCCCTCAGCTGTGAGCACAGAGCCACAGAGACCGAGCCCCCAGCCCTTTCCCTGGAACATGAGAAGCACTTTTGCTGTCTCCCTGGAGTGTTCCACAGACCCACAAAATCAAATCTTATGTTCTCCACGGTTTAAACATACCAAGTGCTCCCCAGCAGCCTACAGAGATTGCAATATCTTCATTTTGGGTGCTCATGGACATCAAAGCTACATCTTCCTGCTTGCAGAAGAAACAAACAGCACCATCCTTGCAAACAGCAGGGAAAATTTTAGTGACTTGGGAGAGACCACATCCCCCATACAAAGAAAAACAAACACTGCACATTTTCCATGGCACTATTTATTTTCCCTTCTTACATTTCCAAATGAAAACAGTCCCTGTGAAGGAATCTTTCCTCACAGGCAGATAAACCTTAAGTTGAAAGTGAAAGCAAACAGAAAAGCTTTTCTGTAAGACTGGGAACATCACTGTCCCCAACTCGTGTCTTGCTAGCTGAAGCTAATCTTGTGTCTTCCAGGTGTAGAAAAGTAGCTGAGAAACTAAGATGTGTATAAAAAGGGTTTAAAATGTTTTTCTGACTTCTGTATTTTTCCATTTATTTAAGGTACCATCTCAAAATATTTCCCGTGTTTCTGGGCATCCTCTTCAAACCTTGTAATTCCAGCAAATGCCTCTTAGGCAGCCCTTTCCCCCTCCCTGACCTATTTCTAACAGTGATTGCACTAAAGACTTCACTGTATTTGTGGCTGTTTAATCATTCATCACCCAGCAGCCTGGAAAATGCCACTGCTCTCTAACTCTGGCCACTACTGCCTAAAGTCTGCCTGAAATGAAGAATGGGTCACTGTGAACTGGCTGAGATCCTGCATTTACAGGTACATCAAATTCAGAAACCTCTTTTACTTTGGGACCCATTGACATCAGATCTGATCTCAGTGGGTTTGAAATCACACTCTGTAGTTGGGGCTTCCAAAGCAGCCTGTGGGATTCAGACTCATATCTTCCATTGCAATCAGAGTGTGCTAAAGCAAATGGAAGATACATGTCTGAAACCTCCCAGAGTGGTTTGAAAACCAAGCTACTGTGCAAGATGTACAGCTTTCTCCATGAAAATAGCTTCCAACTCTTGCTTGGGTAAAAGTAATGGAATTGTGTGAAAAGATCCACTCTGAGGCCTGGACCTCTCATCCTTCAGTAAAATAGGGAGAAATATGGCTGGAGTGCTTTCTTTGCACTGTTAAACCCTCCCCAGTTCAAAGCCATTTAGAAGAGCAATTGGTTTGCTCTGGATCTGCAGGACTGTCCTGACAGATGAGGCTTCAGCCCTGCACAGATAAGGTTTCCATTCCAATTGCAGGAATTCCTGCTTGTCCCAGGCTCTCTGGGAGGTTAAGTCACAGCAGTTTTGTCAGGGGAAGGATGATATGGAGGAAGGAGCAGACATGACCAAATGCTATTTTCTGTCATTTAAGACTCAGCAACAAGGAACTCTGGTTTCCTGAGAAAAAGCTGTCTTCATTTTCTGAGAGATGGCAAGAAACACCTTCCTAGAGCCCACAACAACAGTGTGCTTATTAGTCAGCCAGCCTTTCCTAATTGCATTATTACCTTGCAGCAGGCTAGGACAAGGCAGCATCATTAAGTGAAGCTCTCCTGTTTCAGCAGCCCACTGCCTTCACACCTGATTTAGAAGGCAGTGGGAGAAGAGCACATTCATTTACACACTCCCCATGCAGCTTAGATCGCCATCCCCTCACTCACCACAGTCATTTCCCTCTATTTCTTGCATTTTAGGAGTTCTGAGAATATGTGATGTTCTGTGACAATGCCAAAGAGTAATTGCATTTTAATTGCTATTGCATGATGGCAGAGATAGTTCAAACCTCAGGTTAATTCCAGGTGTCAGGTGAAGAAAGCTGGAGATGGTCAGCTCAGCATTTCCAAACTTACTCCAGGACTCAGACTGAGCAAATGTTAAGCCAAGTCCAGAGATCTGCCCATAATTAATTTTTTAATGCATGATAAATCAACTCAAATGGAAAACTACTGTAAAGGAAAATTCTATCAAGAAGATGCCAGAGTAACTTTTGCTCTGCTGAGATGTTACAAACTGTGCAAGACAATTTCTGAAACAGATAATGAGCATTTGAAGAAGAGTGGTTAATCACACTTAAGATAACAACCTCAATGAGCCAGCTGTCAGCAAAATGATGGATTCAGCTTCTATCCTATGTTTACCTGTAGAAAACTCTGCTGAGAATAAGTAGGATGCTCACAGCTCCCTCTAGACAGAAAACTCATGATAACAGAGAATTTGAATAGACAGAAGATTGATTTTCATGAAAAGTGAAGTAGTCATACTTCTTTTTATTTTTATCACATAGCTGAGCAGTTTAACTCATGAGAAAAGTAAATAAATTCACGTAAAATGTTAAATAATATTTTTATTTATTTTTATCAACTCTTTTTATCAATTCCTTTTTCTTTCTCTTTTTAATAAATTTAGTTTGCATTGAGAATATGTTCATAAAGGCCATTCAAGCAGGAGTCACAGAGGTTACAAACGTTATCTCTTTAGATACTGTAACCTTTGAAGAGAAGTGCGGAAAAGGAATGCAAAGAGAGTTTGGAAACCAAAATTTCCACATTTGCCTGAGGGACTTAAGGGTTAAAAGTACCTCACATAGGACTCATGTCTCCCTCCATATTTATGGCAGAGCTGGCACAGAGGAATGCATACAGCCACGATGGTATTACCAATAAATCACTGGCAAAAAATTGCTCTGGAGTGAGCTCTGAGGGCTCACATGCAGCACTGTAAGGCAAAACCCAAAATGAGAGCTGCATGCTCAGTGCCTCCAAGGGCATAGAAGGCAAAATGGGGCCTGATTTTTTCCATCCAAAAGATAAAGAAATTATAAGTATCTTTATTATTCAAGATACTGCTTATCTCCTTTGAATTTATGAAAGCAGCGCTAAGATACTATACAGAGATCCATTAAAGAAAAAAGAAAACTACACCCACATTTTTCTTCTCTTGTACCAAGATCAAACTTAGGACTTTATCTTTCACTAACAAGACCAGAAACAGAACATTTTTGAGACTTGGCGTTGGTCTCTGTTTGAAACACCAAGGGAGAAGCAGAATCCTCCACAGCTGATTTGGATCTGCTCCGTGGTGTCAGCCATCAGCTTGTTTCTATACACCCCTCCTATACTGTCCTCCTCATGCCTGCAGAGCTTGTTCAATGCCTCACAAGTGGATCATAGAATCATCAAATGCCTGGGTTGGAAGGGACTTTAAAGCTCACCTCATTCCAGCCCCCCTGCAGTGGGCAGGGACACCTTCCACTAGACCAGGCTGCTCACAGCCCCATCCAGCTCACGGAGGGTGACACCTCTTTCCTTCTTCTTGCACTTAAGGTTGATTATAGCTCTGCTGTGCCAAATATCATCCACATGTGTTTTTCTTCTCCTCACCCAGCAGAGTCACAGTTGCAAGGGCTCCCAGAGGGAGAGGGAAGAAGCCAGCCCACCCCTGTCACCATCATGCGTCAGTGCCATGCCTCATCAAGTGGCAGTGTCACCCACACACGGAATAATGACAGCCCAACAGATGTGGGAGTCACTGCATCCCTCTAGTGTGCTCTTGGAAAACACACTAACAACACAGAGGAGCAGATTTGTAAGGAAATAGCTCTGGCAGTTTCTTCAGAGAACTAGATGTGGACCAAAGAGGATTGTGTGGCTTTTTTTTTGATATCATTTTGTCTGGCTTTTTAAACACTTGTTTTTCTGGTTTTAGGAGTGTTTGTGGCAACATTTATGATTCTCATTTCAGTTACTATCAATAAATATGTGCTGGGCTCATAAGTACTTCTAAAAACATCACAGATGTCTTCTAATCACAGATTTCTCATTAAACTCTTCCCCCTCTGTGGAAGGCAGTGCATTTGCCTCTTCCAGACTGTCCCTCTGCTTTGTTGTTATGATAGCTTTGTGCCATGCAGCTTTCTTCAGCTAAAACAAAAATATTCTCTTCATCTTTTTCACTCACAAGGACATGTCCACAGTCAGGAGCAAATCCATGGATGCCAAAACACAATGGAGAGACGTTGACACTAGCTGTGACTAATAATAAGAGACATTCCCTGTTGGCTTAAGGCTCTGCTTTATTCAGTGTTCCCTAAAACATTTTAAGACTGCCCTGGTTACTTCTAATTAGGAAAGTAAGCCTCATAAAAATATTCTTTATAGCAACCTATTCAGAGATTTTTATTTCTTAGAATTTACATTTTGAGATGACATTTTTCTTTATAGGAGATGTTGGACATTAAAAGAGGTATTTTAATCATGAAACAAGAAGTTAAGTTCACAGTCACAGAGTGCCAATCCAGCCTGTGTTCAGCACCAGAACTGTACTTTGATCCCAAGAAATTCACTTCCTGTCTGTGCCTCATTCTTCTCCTACAGGGAAAAATATTGACAGAGTAGTTCTTGCCCACACAATTTGTGGTCTCACTGTAAGAATAAGAGCATGTATTTTAAGGTATGTATGCCAATCTGTATTTACATATGTAGTTATCCAAAGTTTTTGTCACTTTCCTGAGCTCTGCTCATGCTCTGCCTTGACTGACTCAGGCTCTCACTCCCATGCCACACTTTTGTCTGTGCCTCACATCAGGACAGCACCTAAGAGATAACACTTGACTTGGTGACAGGGTAATAAACCATGTGCTGATATCTGTATGTGTGTATGATCTATGTATGTCATATCTATATGTATGATCTATGTATAGATATATATACATATATATATGTATAGAGATGTTTGATATAGAGAAGTCAGGGTATGGTTCTCCTGAACCTGCTGCAGCTCCAGGCCAGATTGCTCAAAGCTGCAGTGCAAAGCAGTGGCAGATGGAAATAAAACCCCCAACACTCCTGTCTGCCAGACCACTGCTCATTCTCCTGGGCTGTATTTTAGCCAAGGAAAATTAATTCTGCAGAACACAAGCAAAATTTATTGTGAAAGAAGGCAGAGGAGTATAAAGATACACTCTCCAAGTGACAGCAGCCTCCCTGGACCCTCTCTGTTTGGATTGTCTTTGCTGCCATAGTGACAGGAAGTTTCTTGTAGCCCTTGTACAATGTATTGGAAACACCAAAACCTTCTGTCTCCTGCATTAACAGGGACAAATTAACACTGTCTCAGCTGTTCATAGTTCCTCTGTGTGAAATGAGTGTGCCAGCAGTGATTCACTCACCATTGTTGAAGCAATCACTCGCCCTGCCCATCCCAGCAGTGCTCTAAACCTAACCTGGGTGTGCAATCAAAGCTGCTGCTCCTCACCCCCCTGCAACCATCACACTCCCCTGGGCTCTGTGCCATGCTCTTTCTACTGAGATGGGCACATTAGCCTTTAATGGGGGGCAGTCTGCCTAAAAAAGTAAAATAACACCTCAGGGTTAACAGGCAGAAGCAGCCCAGCCCCTTGAGTTCAACTGATAGCACCTGTGACATCCTTGCCTGCCCTGAGAGGCAGAGCACAGATCTTGCCTTCTGCAGAATTATGTGTACCCTTGTGGCCATGGCAATACGTGGGGAAAAAGTCACAAACAGGGCTGCAAGTTCAAGTTGGGTCCTTGGTAAATGGTGAGTGCTGCTAATGTGTGGTTCAGCCCAGCATTTCTAGAGACTATCAGGAGCTGTCCACTGAAACACAGTCCTGGTGCCTCCTGAAAAAAATCCCAGGAGGTGCTCTAGGATATTAGCAAGCCTTTATTGCAAAAGGTTTGCAAGGTAGGTCATTGTGTATCACATAAAATAGGATCTCTAATAAACCCCTGGCAGCTTTAATTTTGTCTCCATCTTACAGAATAAGTATCAGCATCTATCAACACTTTCAGAGGAGTTTACAGGCACTCTGTGTGCTGGAAACCACCCAGCAGGGCTGTTCTGAGATTGGTGATGCCAGAAGGGAAATAACTCAGCTGGGCCTTTCTGAGGAGAGTTTCAGTATATATTGTGGCCTGGCTCAGATCCAGGGGCCACAGTGCTGCACCAAGGCTGAGCACTGAGACAATTCATCCGTGTGACACTCCAGAGAGATGTGTTTGAGGGTGGAAAACTTCATTTATATTTTATAGTGAAAGAGTTTCTCCTTCCTGATACTCAACTATGCAGCAGCAGAGACTTTTTAAACTCTATGTTAGAGAGATTACTCTTAAGTTATGCATTGTTTTTCCCCGGAATAGCTGCCAAATTAAGTTCCCTGAGGGATGAAATCACTTTAGACGTGTCTTTCTCTGAGCAAATTTGCTCATGCAGACTTCCACGTTGCTATGACCCGACAACCACAGTATGTGAGGTACCACAGGGGTGACAGCAGGTGAATTCCTTGAAATTCAGACAGTGTGTCAGGCTCTGAAGCTGGGGAATACATTCTGTGCTGCCAGCTGCCAAGTAGATCTCAGTCTGCAGCACATCCCATCATTGTCATGTATGGAACTTCTGCCTGGGCATGTCTGCTGTCACCTGCCCCACTGAGCCCTGATGGTCAACTAAAAGCACTGAAGAAATTCAGAATTAAGACTCAAGAGTATCCTTACTACATAATACTTGTGTAAGCCCCCAAGGGATGGAAGAAATCACAGTCTATTTTCACCCCCAGGGAAGAGCAATAAAGACAGAATACTGCTCACAAATCTCCACTTCTGTAGCACCAAAGCACTCATGAACCCTGAAGCTACCTCTATCTATCACGTACATCCAGTCCTCATAAATAGTTCTCTGCAATATCCCACCTTGCTCCATTAGCTCCATGGAAGCCTGTTACTGCTAAAATCTTGATTTAGGTTCCTCATTTACAAGCTGATATTAGATGGTATGAATGGAGTCCTTTACCATTCCTTATCACAGCAAGTGTCAGTGTCCTTTTTCAGGTTAGTCAAAATACACCCAATAGAACAATCTTACAGTGGAAATCTGCTTTGAAAGCTCTCAGTACATAAAAATTTTAATGGAAAAAAACTATTTCCAAGAGATAATTTTATGAAAAGTGAAACAACTCTTTATAATTTATTAAGGACAAGAGAGGTAAATTTTAAAGCTCAGAAATGGCCCAGACTGCTAAAAGCAAGCCTGGAGAGGAAGTTCTATATGTTTTCTTAGAAAAATCCAGATACAAGAACTGACATCCTTCAAGACTGGAAGGGTTTTCACTCTATCTGTACTTTGAGCCAAATTAAATGCTGAAGACAGGTCAGAAAAAGAAAAATTTTATGGAATTCTCAGCAGAAAACATTAACTTCAAGAGATATCTTTTTCTTTCACTACATATTTTCTTAACCCACAGTACATAGAAATCCTTTTTCATGTTACTTCTTTGCAATATTTCAGACAAGGATGGAGATTTTTAGGCAGTTTTGCCAGAGCATCAAAATCAAATGTGTCACTGGATAAACACACACCTAAAAGTGAACATCCTGTGAACACATACAAAAAAAAATACACCCATATATATGTACATGCAAAAAACAGAAAAGGACAGATAAAAAATATGAGATTAAAACCTGCAGTTCTCTACTCTGTTCTTGTGGTTTAAGTTAAATAAATTTTATGAAATTGGTTGGACCTAAGGAACACTACTTTCTAAGAGTGATTTGTTTTCAATGCTAATGCAATTACTTCTTTTCCTCTAAGCAAAGTCTTCTGCAGTATTGGAAAAAAAGAAAGATGAAACCCACAAGATCAGTCCCAGCTGCCCAATCTAACCCATAATTGCATTGTGTAGATTTCTTTGACAGGGAAGGAAAAATGAGAACTCCATCAAAAGGAAGCATCTACAGGAAGGAGAGTCAACCTCCACTGACTCATTTCCAGAGTCCTTCTCTTGGCAGAGGTGTTATTTATAGATTAATGACAAGTCTCCATCATTCAGCTAAATGCTTCCCCTCCCAGAACCCTGCCTGTTTCTCAGCTGGACAGTCTGGATGTGAATTAGCATTTCTTGCACTTGGAACTTGTTTTTTCCCACCTGTTTAAAAGATGTGATGTGGAATCAGCAGAAGGTGGATTCAGGTTCTCCCTCAGCTGTCAATTTACACTCTCTGTGACTCAGTTTATCACATTTTCTCAATGGTATTTGAGATACTCATTTCAGAGTCAGAACCCACGGCTGCATGGTCCTTTTGGCTACCTCTTCACCAACAGATGGTAAAAAAAGCAACCCCCAAACCCTCAGGGAAGTCATGAATTACTTTTTGTGAGCAGTGCCATTTGGAAAATGTCATTTTAATGGAGGATAAAGTTCTGCTCTTACATAGCTTATGCTTCTGCATGTGCTTCAGAGCCAACAGCAACATCAAACCTCTACTTCTGAAAGAGCAATTTATTTCCCTAAACACATTTTTCCACAGGCCTAGACTTTTCATCCATTTTAGGACTAAAAAAGCAGTATTCAATAGATGCAGAGTCACTTTTTGTTATGCAAATGACAGTATTGTCTTCATTAGTATTAAAATCTCAGCCAAAAAAAATGCCACAGGTCAATGCTTAAACCACAGGAAATGATCAGTTTTTTAATTACAACAGCATTGCAATTATACACTTATCTAAGACTCTTATTACTAGATACATTCTTGTAAAGGAGACAACTGCCTGCAGGCTGAAATTCACAGCTAAACTCTAACTACATCCCTTTCCATCAGATTTGCAAAAGTCTCTGACCTTCACTGAACAGACAGAGCAGGGATCTCTTCTGAAAATTTTGCTACTAAGAGATTTCTTTCCCTAAAGAAGGAGTAGTGTAGGGTTTTAGAAGAACCTTCTAATAATGTTTCCTTAAACAGCATTTGGAAACAATAACAGGAAATACACTGAACTTGCAGCCAAAGAACTTTATTGGAGGGTGTTGACAGATGCAGAGGGAAGATGAGACAGGACACCTGTGAATCTTTACAGCTGATGCTGCTAAAAGAACAGATGATTTATATAAAAAAGGTAAGGCAAGAGTTGTGCTAGAGTGGTAGTTGGGAATAGGAATGTGGAAGATTGTATTGCTTTTCCTCTGGTTTTTTTTCCAGTGATTTAGCTATAGTATGAGGATAAATTTTAAGGCAAGAACTCATTTCTGAAATTATAGTAGCTGTCTTCTAAAAGGGGTCTTTGTTTCTATTTTGAGCTTTTCTCTTACTGGGAGTAAGAAGCTCAAAGGCAGGAAAGGAAAAGATGTTTCAAAAGCAGAAGTGATGCAACTGATGCTGTCTCAAGATTTGTCACTGCAAGAGGGAAGGGAATCCTGGAGACACAGCAAAGGTAATGTCTACATCTGATCCTCAGTGTTTTGGGTTTTTTATTAGAAGTGAAAGAATTGAGATTCTTTCTTGCATCTAAAAGAGGTTTGGTTTGACTCTTCATTGGTAACTTTGCACCGTGCCTCTCTTGAACCTCCAGCAGGCTTTTGCCAAGGCAGCTCAAAGGAGCTGTCAGATGCTTCTTCTGAGGGCAGCTACAAACCCTGCTGGTTCCCCTGCTCCCAATCTCATCACTGCACCTGTATCTGAGGGGCTCAGAGTCTGTACTGCAAAATTCTGTGTAGATTCTGTGTAGCATTATGCTTTCACATATGGACACCTTCCTGAGGGTTTGGCTGAAGTCCTTGATTTGGCTCTCTTGGATTGACTTTTGTAGGGAAGCACTGATGTTGCAATGGCACATGTGGGTGCAGCAAGCACTGGGGTCAGGAGCTGGTTGGAGTTGGAATGTTTGCTGTGCCATCTGCCAGTTACCTTCTGCAGCAGCCCCTTGGTTTCTGTTGTGCTTGGTGTGATCTGTGTGGTCATAGAGGGGCTTGAGGCTGCAATGGCTCTAAAAGAGCCGGGAGCCCTCAAAAACCCTGGGAAAGTTGTGAGGAAATGCAGACAGCACCCAGTTGCTAAAGGTCCCCAAATTTTACCTGTTCAGACCAGGAAAAAGGCTGTTCCAGGCTGGTCATTTTAGCATTCAAACACGGATTTACTGAATTATTACTTAATTACCTTCACAACAGGGCCACCATGTTGTTGATTTTATCCTGATTTACACTGACCCTCGCTTCCATCCAGAGCCCCAGGAACACAGCCAAAGTGCCATGCACTCTCTAGCTGCCCTCACATCCACTGATTGACCTGGAGACTTTTAATCTGTGGTACAAAACCTCTCCATGGTCAGGTTCAACTTTTTCTCAAACAAGTAATTTTCTCGTCCCCTGTCATTATGCCTTCCCTTGATACATCCAATGTGTGCTACTTGTGATCTATTTGAGGTAACACATGATATTCTCTTTCATAAAAGACTGTTTTTCACCCAGAAACACACTGATTATTTTACTGTGGGCATTAAAGGTGACATAACCAGGAGGACACTTTCCCCCCAAAGCCTTCAGGACACAGCAGTCTCAGTTTCATGAGTCCCAGGGTGGCTATGTCACCTTTCATGCTCATGGTAAAATAATCAGTCTATTTCTAGGCATATTGCACAGTGTACAAGAGGCATTTATTATAAAGATTAGGGAATTATTTCTTGTAGGGAATTATTCTTGTAGCTTTTGGACAGGGGTTAGTCTATTTAAGTGGTTGCATATATATATATATATGTATATATATATATATATAAATTTAATAAGGCACACTTAGCAGCAGATGTTCTTGGAGTTAGCATTCATTCTCTGTGATGTCCTGAGCAATACCTGGGAGTTAATTTGAGGCTGCAGAAAAATTTGCATGTTTGGACGGGGGCTGTTTGCCATACAATGTATATGGCTGAGATTTACTTTTTTTTTTCCCTCCCCACTGCTCACTTGTCACAATTTCTAGGAGCCTTAAAGCTAAAATTTAGAGAGTGTTATCTAGATGCCACTGTTCTCGTGCATTGCTGAGCTTGGCTGTAGGCCACATCTAACTCTGACTGGTGGCTCACTAATTCTGGGGTTTTGTTTTAACCCGAATGTGTTTTATTTCACCCATCTCTCCAAGTTGTCTCACCTGTTGCTGTAAATAAAACTAACATTGCTAACAAGGTTACCATCCTTACTCCTCTCAATCAGGACAGCAACCAGTCCCTCAAGAAGACAGTCTTGAAATTTCTGTAGGTCACTCCCTCCTACAACAAAGTAAATGTTTCTCTTCAATTTCTTTGTCTCTTTCCCTTGTGCTTATTTCTACAAAACTTTTATACCTGTCCTTGTCTGCTGTGCTTGGCATGGGTGCTGTGTCACAAGGTTCCCAGTGTTTGAAGATTTTTAGCTAATGTTTTTCAAGGTTGAATGCCTAAGGCTTAGTTCCTGAATTCAGCAGAGGCAGGTAAATAATTGAGTTGCCTGAGGTTTTCTTGCTGTTAGTCATTGTCCTCCCTAATGGAGGTGAGAAAATCAGATTCCTCTGAACAAACCAGACTTACCAAAGTCTGACTTCTTCAACATCACTTTACATCCTAGAGAGATGTGGTGCCTGGAAACATGTCCTGTGCCTTCAGCACATTCTATCCAGGGCTTCAATAGTTACATTTAGATAGAAGAACTTGCTTGTTAGAGTGTTTTCAAGTGATACAAAAGCACTCTCAAAATCAGCTGCAATCAGTGGGAGCTGCAGGTTATGCAGCACATGTGGATTTTCAGTCTGCTTGAATATTTCTGAGTGGTGGGCATCTCAAATCTTAGCTTCAGTCACTAAACAGACAGTCTCTGAGCATATTAAACTACTTGCATGAATGAGAATCTCAACTTCATGGGTCCCTCATCCCTGTGATCTGGTGGGACACAGAGGGACAGGCATGATGCACATGTGTGATTTACTTACATCTGGTTCCTGATGAGATGTATGGATAAATTCCTGTAAACCTGAGTAGTGCATTTGTTCTGAATCCTGGAAGCTGAAGCAGGAAATATAGCATTAAATGGCTGCTCATAGGGAGAAAAGAGGAGGGGTAGATTTGGGCATAATGACATCAGAGAAGAACTGCAAATGAGACATTATCTATGAAAATTGTTTGAGCTGACAAAGCAAAGAGCATCTTGCAGGGCTAGTGAGGAAACATTCAAGCTAATAAAGTGGGACTCTGAGAGTATGAACATGCTACAGAAAGGCTGCTTCTCATGGCTAAGAAATGGCAACCAGCCTGGTTTTACACTCGATGAACAGAACCTCAACAGTCTCGCTCATAAACAAAGAGAGTGCAAGTGAGGTTTCAAGTCACCAGGGGCTCTTCAAAACAAACAGAACTCACCACATCCCTCCTAAAGCCAAATGAGAAGAGGACACTTTCACCTGAAACCACCTTCTTTGGCAACAATCCAAACTCAAGGTCATTTTGTAGCCATTTTATTGCTAGAGCCTGATTTTCCTCTTTGAAAGGAAAGCATGGGGTTTTTTATTATTTACCACTTCAACAAATGCATTAGGAGGCTAGTCAAGTAAAGTTCACTCTATCTCAGATGTAGCACCTGGAGTTGGCTTCTCATGTCCTGGATGACTCTTCCAGAAATTCTGCAGTTTCCATAGTTTCCATTGTAGGTGAATGACCGAGTGATGTTATTGCTGGGCTCAAGAAATGCTCAGTAGCAACCACTGTGCCTCTAACATTGACTCCCCCAGTGGGGCTCTACAGAGTCACTGAAAGCTTGTGTCAAAGTACATCATAAATTCCAAGCTCCTTTTTACAGATACGCTTTGAAATCCCATCCACTTCTCCTATTGCTGTGTACATAAAGCGCAGTGGTCCTTTTCCTAATCCAGACCATCCTGGCACAGTTGATCTGCATTTAAGGCTTGCAAAAAAATTGTTGAACAGCTACACTTTCTATTCACTTGCTTTCATCATCAATTCACCTCTTTCCTCGTTTTCTGTGGGTAGCAAAACCCAAGGTTGAACTCAGGTTGCCTTTACCCAGTGTTTTGGTATCCAGTATTACTGTATTTCATCCAGCTTGGCCTTTCCTGCAAGCTCCATGTGCACAAACCAGCCAGGCTTGACCTTGCTCTGCCTGAGACATCTGATGAGATCACAGCTGGAGGTGATATAGTTATGAACATTGTGGTTATGGGAAAGTCTGGGGAGATATTTTTACCAAATAAAAGTGGAAAGCTTGCAAAAAACATGACGTCAGCAATGTTTTCAGTACTTTGAGTTCCCTTCTCATAAACATGTGGAAACTCTTTAGGCGTCTGGTATCAAGATCTTAGTTAATTTATTTTTCCAGACTGCTCCTTCAAAGATTTGTTCTATATGAGAAGCTAAATGCTGCAGTCCAAGGTCATGGAAAGCAATGGCGAAAGAGTTTTGTGGATACACTAAAGTGTTTCATTTTTAGATTTTGTTTTCTTCTCCTGTAGCCAGTATTCAGTATCAAAGAAGGAGAAAGCTGATGCAGGAATTGTGTTGAGTAACAAGCTTTCAGGCTTTTCTCTGTAGGAACTCCTGAAATGATTGTAAACACATGTAAATATGTGGTGATCAGTAGAGGGGAAAGAAAAGCTATGGGAGTGTATCCCTTTGAAAGAATTAAGGCATCCTGCAATTTCCAGAAAAGTGGGAGAAAATTAGAGTGCAACTATAAAGACAGAACATGGACCTTATTAATCTCTGCTAGGAGGGGAAGCATAAAAAAAAGTGGCTACAGGTATCTCCCTGTCACAGGCCTGATGTCCTTCACACTGCCAAAAGGAGCTTGGTATGCCCTAAACCTGATGGAGATTTAGGGCTTTCCACAGCAACTAAAAATTTGATGTTTGCTAGTCAGAACAAGGTACTTTGTGCAATTGCTAAAAAACACCCAGAAAAAGCCCTCTGAGAAACCAATTGATGCTTTTAATTCAAAGTTTATAGTGTGCAGACTGCCTGTAAGTGGAGTGGTGCTGAGGGCTGTGGACTCACTCTCTCCTCTGCATCTGGCAGAGCTGCCATGGAACCCAGAGCCAAGTCCAGACCAGGAACACTGTACAAGACAAATTAATTCTCAAAAGAAAGGAAAGAATAAAATCCAGTTTTAGATTAAATATTGGCTGAAGTTGCCAGAACAACTTCGCAGACTGAGAAACTACAGAAAGTAATTGAAGACACAAGAACAGGGTGAGCTGAACATTGTCTTCACACACACCTTTGGCCCTTCTCATCAACTTGCAAGGGAGATCACACTCCTGGGTGGTGTGTTGTGTCAAGATTTTCTTTAAAGAGTTCATGGTGATTAATAAAACTCTCAGGAAACAAAATTTCATTTACTAGAATTTACATATTGAAAATCGTTAAAATCAGAGCTGCAGAAATATGAGGTAATGATCCCCATGTCAGTCAGTGAAATTCAACACCTTCTGTACCTGCCAAAAGTGCCAGAACTTGTGAGGTTTTTTTCACAAAAATTTGGAGACTAATATAGTTTTTCATGACTGCGCACACTAATTTTATTTTTCTTCTGATAAAAAGTAGCTATTGTATTATTATATTTTTTCATTTTATCTACATGCAACTGTGAATACTTTTCAGATAAAAAACATCTTTAACCTTTAGGTAAGTCACAACCAGAAAACCACAAAGCATTGTCCTTTTTTTATGTTACTCCTGAGAAGAAAATAAAAATCCCAGTTTTGTGTTACAAAATAGTACTAAAAAGTGAGGGATCTCCTGATTCTTTAAATATGTATTCTGTATCACTGAATGGCACTGGTAAATTTAGTCAAAACCAGTGTAGGTCAGAGAGAGGCAGTCCATGATTCAGAAAGGCATTGGAGTTGTTTGAAGTAACCTGCTTGCATGTTGTTCCTGGGTGAAATTTAAATAGCCACCACAAACATCCTTTAATTAGGGGTGTGTTCCTGCTTCCCTTTAAAATAAGGTAATTAGCCCATATGTCAGCTTTCAGTCTGTGTCATATATTCATGGGAGCTGGCTCAACATTCTGAGTAGAGCTGCAGTTAGTATGCAATGCCTACAGATGAACAGAATGGATATTTAAATGTCCAGCTGCCTGACTAAAACCATTATCTCTGAAGGATGGGGGGGAAGCTCAACACTCACATTTAAATTATGAACTTATATCTTGTTATTACCCATCACTTGTAAAGCCAGCTGTCTCACAGGTCCTTATTGCAAGGTCCTTATTATCCTGTCTCAGTTTAGAGACATCTCCTTTCCAGCCTGGAAAGGACAAAGGAAATTCATGGTTCTTCACATCTGTTGTTAGATCTTGTCTGCAACTTCATCCTCAGGTGCTCCATCCTAGAGGCTGGACTGGGAGCTGATGGTGAGGAGCATTTGGGATCAATGGCTTTTCTAATACTACTTTTAACTAACCATTTGGATAAAGCAAGGATTTTAGGAAAACCCAGCAATATTTCATTGCCATTCTGACTGTGCTTTACAAGTGACATTAGAGCAGCTTTCCTCATAAGCTACAAAAATGAGATTCTATGTTTTTAGGAACCCTGGTCCTGCTGTTTCAGAAATCTTTTTGGTGTGTGGGGAGCCAGAGGGGGAGAGAAACTGTTTTTAGTTGTTTGTTTGTATGAACCCAGTTACCATATGGCTCATAGCATGGAAGGAGAATCCTCCTCTACTCTCAGGAGGGTTTGTTTTTGTCAGCCATGGTTCTAGAGGAATGCGTCTGTCTGCTGCAGTGCTGAGCAGATAATTCCCCTCAGGAGATAAATCCCTTGTAACTCTGCCTCCGAAGAGTGTGCTGAAATCACCTTGTCCATGCACAGCCCAGAACACTTCTAAAAATCAGGAGAACCAGTGGGTTCATCTATGGCCCACCAAACCAATAATGTTACCCAGCCTGCTTCCTCTTTTCACACTGTTTGAGAATAATTTGTTTTAATAAATTAGATGTGGATTTTTTTTCTTCATATTTGTGCTTTTCATTGGGGAATATCTACAGAATTAAAGGTTTCCAAGTGTAACTAACCCACAGCACAGAATTTGGTTTATTATTTGGTTGATAAACTGATGCTGATTACTTTAGTGACACCAGAATTAAGTATTATTCTTGCAATGGGCTGCATATTATAAAAAATGGCTCTGGATCTTTCTATCTGATGCCAAGCTTGTACTTTCAGTCCTTCCCCTTGGGTACCATGGAGACATAGCACGAGAAAGAAATGGGAACAGTTTGATGCTTCTGGTAATGTTTCTTTAGCAAAATTTTGTCAGGTTATTCTTCTCTTTGGAATATCAAATCACATGTTATCAAGTAACTTGATATTTCCTGAGGCTACACAAGATTCATAGCATCTGGCTGTGGCAGACATATATAAAACAGTTGTTATTTTTCCGAATGTCAGGTGGAGTTTTTGACTTTTACATTCAAGAGCTGGAGCACTGGTTGTTACTTTCCTGCTGAATCTCAGCAGAAATCACCATTTTTGTGAGACCTCAAAGCAGTTGTTTTATCACTGACTGTCACAGTCATATATTTTCACAGTTAGAGGGACCTTCTCAACCTTTTCTTGGAAGAATGAACTTCATTGGTTGTGTGTGAGACTGTTGTTGTCAGACAGACACAAAAACTAGGAGAGCTGGTCCCCAGGCTGTGATTCAAACCATCTCGGTGAGGGATTTTCAGTTTTTCCACTGATTCAAGACCTTGCCTTAAGGTAAAAATCAAAGTTCATTTTCTAGGGCTCAGTTTTATTAAGATCCTGTCTCATGCTTAGAGAGATCTTTTGTCTTTGCTCACATTGAGTTTGAGCCTGGAAAAACCATCCCCTATGAGGAAGGGGCTTTACTCGTGCCATAGAGATACCACAGGTTTGTTTAAACAAGGAATTGTTCCTTTGTTCATTGTTGGGTTTGTTGGGGTTTTTGGCCTCCTCTGTTTCCTCAGGTGGTGGCTGGTGTCTTCCCCTGTGTCTGAGCACCAGCAGAGGTGGGGCTGATCAGGGCTTCCAAAAGCCTGGCCCACGTGTCCATGTGGTTTTGCACTGCCAAGGGTCACAGCCTGACCAACACAAGTACAGACAGGTATTTAACTCAAACAAAAATGCCAGGCCACAGTGACCTGGTGTCTCATTCTTGGCTGGCACAGAGCCAAGAGCACCTCCAGACAGGCAACAAGAGAGGAAGAGAACTTGGGTAGTTTTATCTGTGACCTCAAACCCTGATGATTCCACTCTCGCTGTTCCATTTTGTTCCCCAAAGCCGTCTTGGAAAGCGTTACAATAAAGCAGCTGTAATGCCATGGAGTTCAGATTTTTATATTACAGACTATGATGTGGTTCTAGCAGCAGCTCTCTTGGGAACTCTTTGGCTGCTCTCCCAATTTAGCTGTTACATGGATGATTCATTTAAAGAGGCACGAACACCCTGTTCTCAGGAGTGCCTGTGGAGAAGCTCCCCTGAAGACATGTCCAATGGCTTCACCAACCTGTGGGTGCATTGCATTTATTACAGAAAATGAAAAGAACAGAGAAACAGTGGTGTTTCTTCAGCTGTGAGAACGCTGAGTGCACCAGAGCTGCAGAGAAAAGGAAAATGTACAGGATGTTTCAAGTGTGTGTCAGATGTATTTGTGGCTGAAATACCATGGCAAAAAAAGGTTGAGATAGCTCAGGTTTAACCAAAGGAATAATTCTAAGTAGCCAAATTTCTAAATAATCTTTTCTTTCAAAGATCTTTGTGGGGTTTTGTTTGGGCTCTTTTTCTCCATATGAAACCACCTGTGTCAGTTATAGCCACTTTCTCTCTTTGGACACACTGGTATCTAACATCACTGATCTGAAATCTTTGAGACAGAGTTTTTATTGGGCTTTTTCTTCTTTGGACCACTGTGCTCAAAAAGATGTACATTCAGGATCTTCAAACCCTCTGCCTGCCTGTCAGTCAAATTTTCTTTATCAGCTAATGAAGAAAGTAGCAACATAAATCAGTTCTGCATTTAGGCTAAACCCTGAAAGAGTAACATCTGTGATTTGTTGTTTGCATAGTGGTCAGTCTGAACTGGGGTGATAAACATTCTTCACTACAGACCACAGGCAAAAATCCAGGTAATGAGAGAGCTGTCCTCAGGTTACATGATTAAAAGCTCTTCACTCACTTGGGAAAGGGAAAAGACAGTTATGTATAAATAGATTGTTACACTCAGGCTTCACACACACAAAAAGAGATTATTACCCCACTACTGACATTTGCAATTGGTGAAAAACACTTTCTAAAAATCTGTATGATCATTTTGTTCCCTCTCAAAGATGTTGCAAACCCATTTTGTCAGATTATGCTCTTAAGAAAGTCCAGACAGGGCAGGACTCTCCTGACCAAATGACTACTGCTCAGCAAGATTGTCCCAGGGAGTGCCTGCACAAAGAGCCTGTCTGCTCAGTGAGGGCTTCAGCCTGTACCCTCCAGTCTCTCATCTCAGAGGCAATCACAGCATAAGAGGAGCAAGCAGCTAGTTCTGCACTGTCATCCAAGCAATGTGGCTGGAAGTAGTGCTGTGCCAGTCTTGCACAAAGTCCCAAAAGAGAATGGGAGTTAATAAGTGGGGCAGCAGACGATGGAGACAGGTAGAAAACCACCATGATGTGGGGAAAAGTGCTTTTGGTAAGAAAAAGCATGCTATACACCTTTTCTACTTTTGTTCTTACTCTCTGAAAACGGTAAAAGCCTCCCAAAACACAAATATTTTATTTTCTTGGCCTTGAGAGGGTGTGTGCATAACATTCAAGTTGCCACAGTACTTCTCAGTACTGTGCTTCCCAGCTTCCTGCTCCACAGGATCCCTGAATTTCTCAGGTGGACCCTCATCTACTAAAGTTAGGGCTGATGTCATATTATGACAGTGTCCAGAGGGTCTAACAGGAGGCCAGAGTCACAATGTCCTGAGTGCAGTGTAGATTCTGGTTTCAGAGTGAAGAAATTGTTCAGCAGGGCTTGCCTTCGACAGGATCCACAGGCTGCAAACCAACAGTAAACACACCTCCTGTACTTACCCAAGTGAGAAAAAAAGCAAGCAAAAAGTGCTTACGTTTAACCATTTCTTAAATGGAGCTTGGGTAGGGAGAGACAAGTCTCTAAAGTGCTAAGTGAAACCACTTCAGTGGGGGGCTTAACTGAGGCAATATTAGAAGCAGTAATTAACTCAGGACATGGAGTCTCTTTCATACAGTAATTGTTGCCAAGATTTTTCTCACTCTAGTTTGTTTAGTGTCAAGAAGCTGTTTGAAATCTACTGGCTCTCGTAGGTGTTTGTTGTCAGACATAAGTATAAAAGTGAAAAGCCATTACTGTTGAAGTCCTGGAAGCACTTGCACTCCTCTTTTGCAAGGAGACATTGCAAGATGCAGCCTGTTATGTTAGGAAAGTATTAAGGGGTTTTGGTTTGTCCCAGTGCCTCCATTCCATATGAAGTGAATGTAAAGTGCAGAACACTTGGAACTGAATGAGCAAAGTGTAGAACTCAGAACTGTAGATAATTTATGATTCTGAAAAGGAAATTAAATGGTAGAAGTGACTCATTAATATCAAGTCTTTTTAATGACAGTTTAATGAAAATGGGCATGTCCTCAATGTAGCATAGAGAGGAAAGCCCTTCTGGCTGTATCTTAATGACTTTCTTAGACTGCATGCATTTCAAACTTAAGGTTTCAAATAATTCTATGTCATGAACAGGATTTATTCTGTCTTTGACAGCTTCCTAAATGTTTGTGAGGTTAAGGCAAGATCTAAAAAATGCTTCAAGCTTAAACAGAGCATCATCAAATGTCCTCTGCTGCTTATGTGTTGTGCCACGTTTGTTTCCTCTGTTACATCCCAAGTTTTACACAACTTTACATTGTGATTTTTCCTGTTGGGCCAAAAAAAAAAAATTGGCAATGCCAGAAATGAGGATCCTTTCTGTAGCTCACTGCCTTTGTGCAAAGAGCTGGTCTTTTAATCCTCCCTTTTGAACAGGAGTTGACCTAAGTGAATGTAAACCATTTAAATTGAGGGAAATTTTCTTTTAATCCTTTTCCAGCTCTCAGCTTGACTACTTAAATGTCCTTATTGTTCTACTGCAAAATTCTTTATTCTGCCCTAAAGAATTGGTTATTCTCTAACAGACAAATACTTTAATACAATAAAGACATTTAAGACAGATTGTTCTATAGCACTAAGTCATATCAGAAAATCTTAACAATAAATGATATGTCATATTTTTTCCCAGATACACAGATGTTTTTCAGGTTCTATAGCAGGAAATAAAAAAAATATTTTCCCTTTACAGCTATAGCAGTAGTCCAATTTGGATCAGGAGAAAAAATTAGTCTAGAATCAAATATCCCTGCAGCCATCTGTCTTGTCAAAGAAAGCCCAAATTTCTGCTTGCAACAGAACAATCAAAGAGTCTTTTTCCTCCAAACCAAAGCCATTTTCAAGTAACACTTAAGCTCTAAATTTTTGTGACATGGTTTTTACAGGTTAAAATACCAAAATTTCTCTGTACTGCAACATTAACTGTTTTCAATTTTTTCCTCAGTCTTGTGTAGTTTCAGCTGCTTCTTATGCCCATGGTTGAGCACAGCCACTCACTAACACCAGTGGAAAAGCCCTGCAGCTCAAGGCTCAGCCTTGAAAGGGAAAGGCTCCCTGTGTTTGCTGGAGATACCCCTGGTATTTTGATTGGAAGCTTCCCTTGTTTTACCATCAAATTTCTCAATGATCTGTTTCATTCTTGCCTCAAAGGAAAAAATGATATGGCTGCTATGCCCTCTGTTTCAGAGGGGTACATCCACTTCTGAGCATCCAGCAATCTATAGCCTGTGACTGGTGCTGCCAAGCCGCCCCGTGCTCCATCTTTTCAGTTAATCCACTCTGAGGATCCTCAGTTTCTGTAACTTTGCACATCTTTTCTTTTTAAAAAAGGTAAATGTTTTTCAGGTATACATGCACCTTATGTACTTTTTGATCCTGAGCATGGAAAACTCTTCATTTAATAATACATAGATAATAATTCCAGGTAATAAACAGTGAACCAAGACCTGTACATATTCTTTATCAGCTGTGAGAACATCAGCTGTTACTGATTTTGTCACATTCGTTTGTCAGCATCTTTCAGTTTTACCCCCAGTCTCTCAGTCCATCTGACACACAGATCACAAGGAACCAGCTACACTGTGTGGGATCTTTTTTTGACAGATTATTTCATACGACCAATAAGGCCCATCATCCATTAACAAGATAAAAATGTCATTTTCAGAGTTACTTTGTAAAAACCGTCGGGACATGCCAGCATCCATCAAATACAATTTACAAACTATTCTCCTTGCAGATTAATGAATTGCTTCATAGCCTGTCAACAATGCTAGCTAACAAAATAACATCAAGTGAGAGTTCTGTACAATAAAGCTATTTACAAGCATCAATTGCATTGCAAAAAACAATAAGCCTGGATTTCTTCTTTTGCATGTCTTGGAGAGCAAGGTCTCCTGCTGCTCCCTGAATCAGTCAACATCTGGGCTCTCCAGAGATCCCTATACATGAAGTTCAGCAACACCAACTTACAAACTGGCAAACCTTTTCACTACACTGCATCTACTGCTATATTTTCCTTCTGGTTTGTTTTGGGTTTTTCAATATCAAACCTTTGATCACACTATCCAAGGCTATTTTATTCTACATCTTACATTGTTATTCATGATAATTTAAACCAAATCTAAAATGCTGTCACTCTTGATTGATATGTTTGCTATTTGGCAGAGAAATTGATGCAGCTTTTAACATTACTGGAAATGTTTCTTCTGGGTTTCCAATGGGAAAGTTTTATGTCCTTTAGAATGGGATATTTCCTTGTAATATTGATCTGTCAAAACTATCAAAGAGCTTTCAAGTTGTAAACACATCTGACCTTGAGTGTCTGTAAAAGTCCTTATATGCAACTCTAGCTGAGTCTCTTGAGAGACAATGAAATCTCTACCCTTAAAAATTTCCAGAATTCAGCATTAAAAAGCCTGAGCCACCTGGTCTAACTTTGAAGTTAGCTCTGCTCTGGGCAGGAGGTTGGAATAGTGATCTTCCAAGGTTTCTCCCAACCTCTATCCCTGTCATTGTATAATATCTACTCTTCTTCAGCCTCTCAGATCAGTTCATGTTTGTTTCTATGCCCTTTGAACAGTGAGTGTCTTTTAGTCATAACTGTTTTTCCATACTCTTTCTATTTACCCCATATAGCTCTTCTCATGTCCTACTTTAATCAGTGCATTTCCTTCTGGTTTGCCATCCAGTTTCATGGCAATAAGATTCTTAAATTGGTTTATCTTAACTCATTCCATTTCTCTATCAGAGTAAGTCCTTCTTTAGACTTTAATGTTGTCCAGAACTGTTTTCCTCCATGTTAGTATCTGTTTCTTTAATATCTGGTTTTCTGTATGCTGATATTCTTCTGTTGTTGCATTCCTCACTTTTTTCCTAAGTTTTGAAGAAAATCCTGAAAGTTTTCCCCTCCAGAGGAAGTGAGTGGGAGCTTCTCCTGAATGCCAGTGGAGTCCACCTACCAGCAGTCCTTTCCCTGTGAATATCTTCCACTGATCAGAAGTCTTAAAACTTCAGAACACAAAATACAGAACCACAGACTAATTTTCATGCCTTTTTTAGAGACCAGGAAAACATCCAGGACCATCCTGTTGGGACTACAGGTTTGTGGTGAATCACTATTCCTTCCTATTTGCAGGTTATACTTACTTTTCCACCATGACTGTTCAATATACTCTTCTGCCATCTATTAGTCTTCTGGCTCAGCATTATTGTTCACCTCTCACACTCTGTTGTTTGGGGCATTTTTTGCCCTGGTCTCTCTGTTTCTCGATACCAATTTCTTGCTTTTTTTTCGGGTGTCTCTTTTCACCAAATGAAAATTCTGTTTGTGGCAGCAGCATTTACTTAAATGCAGAAATTTTATTACCAGAAAAGGGAGTGGGAAAATCACCAAAACCCAAGCCCACAATACTAATAATTTCTGTTTCTTTAATGAAAACATATGCAGTGGTGGTGTGGTACACCAAATACAACACAAAACTTAAACCAATTTGAAAACATTGATCTGTACTCCTGACAGAACTGGAGCAGAGTCTCCTAAGGGAAAGCCGTATATATTGATGCTTTTACTGTCTGTGCCCTGCAAAACCCTGGATACTTTTAGTATTTGTAGTTTTCATGGTATGCCCGGACTCCTGTTAGTAAAACAAATCAAACTTTATTTATGTCAAAGTGTTGCAAGAAGTAGCCACAAACTGAACCACAATTCCAGCTTTTGGGGTAGTTACAATTTTGGATTGGATTTCACACTGAAAGTTGTAGTCTAATTCTAGGGGGGTTGTCCTTTTCTAAACAATTACAGGATTTATTCTCAGCAGTGAAGCCAAAGCATTCCTTTGCCAGGAAATAGAGTTGGTTATAAGAAGTCAGGCAGGACCATGCAAACTAGGATGGCCACAGAGAGTAGTCTGGTGTGATTTCCTGAGAGCTAAGTGGCATCACAGTTTTAATTTTGATACCAGAGGAAAATTCCAGATTGGGTGATGAGTGTTGTGTCTATCCAACCCCATAACACAGCCAAAAGCTTGTACTCATCTTCCTCACCTGTGCTGGCCCCATAGTATGCCCATGACCAGCTGAAAAGTCTCCAACTCCCTTCTGCACCAGAGAACCCAGCTGCACTTTGATCTTCAATAAAGTAACTCCAGAGTTTTTAAATACATAGGATTAACATAAACAGCATCTATAACCATACATTGTGGATATGTATGTGATATATACCAGCCTTCCAAGACCTAAAGGGGCTGGCTACAAGAGAGCTGGAGAGGGGCTTTTCACAAGGGCCTGTAGTGATAGGAAGAGGGGGAATGCCCTTAAGCTGATAGAGGGTAAATTGAGATTAGATATTAGGGGGAAATTCTTTATTATGAGGGTGGTGAGGCACTGGATTACATACTCCAGAGAAGCTGTAGATGCCCCAGCTCTGGAATTGTACAAGGACAGGTTGGATGGGACTTTGAGCAACCTGGTCTAGTGGAAAGCATCCCTGCCCGATCGGGAGGGGTTGGAATTAGATATTCTTTCATGTCCTTTCCAACCCCAAAAAACCTAACATTGTGGGTCATTGACAGGACATCCTCAGCTGATGCTTTAGGTGGTTATGGGCAACCTGTTGATTTCTTGAATTCTGTAATAAAAACTCTTAAAAAACCTTTACCCTTTAGGAACATTCTCAAACATCTTGCAGTATAATGTGTTAATTTAAAAGACTATGGTTTGTGTTGATAGTACTGCAAGAAATTCACAGGAAATCATTGAGACTTATATTTTGATCATACTGGAATTTCCCTCAGGAAATACAACAAAAATCCCCTGGCTGCTGCTTAGGGAAACTAGGACAAATGTGAGAGAGGTGGCCAAACTGTAGTCATCATGCCAAATGCAAAAGTTAAATGATTGAAATGCATGAGTCTTCAACTGGATCTGGGGCTGTGCTGCCACAGGTATTGTTGGCTAGCGTAAATGACTATTGTGAGGGTGAGATGAAGCAGCAGGCAGTGCTGAAGCAGACATCACTGTGCTCCCCTGGGCCAAGCTGCCCATCCAACCTCTGCAGCTCTTGGAACAGTGGGGCAGCAGTGGAGCTGCTATGCTCCCTGATTCTTGGATCAGGATCATCTTGGATCATCTCAGTGTTTAGTTCTTCTTGGCTTCAAGCAGCCTGCTTGCTTTTGCCTCTATGAGGTGATCAAGGAGCCGTGTCTCCCAACACATACAGCCCAGTGTATCCTGTGCTGTGACCTCTCAGAGGCATTTCTTTCCTGTGCTGTGTGTGGCATGTGGTGAGTGCTGGCAGCTCAGACTAAACAAGTGCTTGCAGCCCATCCATCCTTGTTTAGGGTTTGACTCTCCTTGTGCAGCTCATCAGAGCAGGCAATCAAACAAGGTTGTGTTTGAGAGAGGCTGGAAGCCCATGTGTGCCTGCCAACCACCTTCCAGCTGGCAAGAGACCTGAGCAATTCCACAGACTAAATCTGAGGGGTTTGGAATACATTTCCTCCTGCCTTGCCTCTGAAAGGGGAAGTAGCTGTTCTGTTATTCCAGTGCTGCATGCCATTCCAGGGGTGAAGGATGGCATGTATGTCCAGTTGGAATTGTGTGGGGTACTTCAAAGGCTTTTACATGCTTGTGTAGCCATGTGCCCTCGTGCAGGCAACCGAGCTGCAGCAAATTAAAGCCAGATAAACAAGTTGTATCCTAACAGTAACTTATAGTCCTAGCTGGTCTCTCAGGCTTTTTACCAACATATGCTGTCAATTTCTAAATTCCCAAAAGTACAAGATCTATGATATCTGGGCTAAAGGGCTCATTCACATTCCTTTCCTTCCCTCAGATTCATGCCGCTCAAAGACAATGCCAAGTGCTGCTAGGCCAGGAGTTGAATTTCAAGTGGAGCCTAGAAACTTGGTGAAATGCCTCCATCAGCATTTGCAATCTCTTTTCCCATCTCAGTTTCCCATCATGCTTCCAAAAGCAGCTTAATGAAATGCAGAAGCTTTTCTTCCTGTGTTTGAAATGCTCTATATTTCAAACTGTCAAAGAATTAGCATGCTGTCCCACCTAACACCTTCAATCAGAAGCAAGAACTAGAACATTGTCAAGTTAATGGCTGTGACAGGCACACCACTGGAGCAGGATAAAGGTCAATTTATTTGCCCTAGGTTTATATTTTCTCTTTTGCCTCAGGAAAATCACGTTTTGACTAAGCAGGGAAGGCCTTCCAATATCTCAGTTTTCCTTCCACTGACTTAGAAAACTCACTAGCTTTTTTCCCATGTTTTGGATACATTCACAGTATTTAGAAAAAATGTTCTAAATCTCATCACAAATTTCTTTCTGTTCTCTTCCCTCCTCTCTAAAGGTTTTATCACTCAGATTAAAAGGGTTTAATGCTATAAGCCTCAGAAATAGCTTATTCTGCATAAACTCTGCTTTTGAGACACTTGCAAATAAAAATGCAAGCTCCTCAAGTCTCAGGTCACCAACAGAGGCCAAATAGAGAATGATTCACCTCTTTAATTCTTTAAATCTAGAATATCTTTTTGGAAAACTCTTTAAACAGAAGTTACAGGAGACCCTGGATGCTGTTCCTATTGAAAACAAGCGAGTTGGTGGAAGGCTTCCTTCTGGCCTTTAAAATCTGCTTATCTGCAAGAATCATTGAACATCTTTATAGCTCACTGTCAGTGAGCTATAATGGACCTTTCTGCTATAGTTTCTGTGAATTTTCCATGTGCCCAGGTCTTATGATGTAGGGTTATTAAACAAGCTGTATTCTTGGATAAATCAATACTTGAAAGTGTCTTCCTAACTCCCCTAACAGATGGTTTTCTCAATGTTTTTTTCATCCCTTTGCCCCAGCTGCAGTCTGTATACAACATTTTGTTGGAATGCTTTTCCTTTAATGAACACAAAAAAATATCCTTCTATATAAACATGATGGGATTCCTGTGATAATATAAGCAAAAAACAGTAGGCACCATTGCTGTTTTGAATTGCATGAAATCCAACCCACTCAGTTTGGAATGGTGTGAAAATATAAGTGGACTTTGTTTTTTCAACAGAGCACATTGTGCATGAGAGCTGCCATGAATTAGGAAAAATATATGTACTTAAACTTCAATAAACATCACAAAGTTCCCACTATAGAAGTTTCCTCTTAGGAGCTGCTTTGTAATGCTAGGGCATCCATCCTACCATGAAGTTCAAACCCCACTCCTGTAATTGTGTGAGTCTATCTTCATTTGTGAAAACATCTTCACTTATGAAAACTGCCGCTGCGGAAAGACCTGAAATGCTGTTGTAAAATTCACATGCTCAGCTGAAACCACAGAACATTTTCTCTTCTGTTTTGTGGGAAGCCATGCCTTAGAATGGTTTTTCATATTGTCATACAGGCAGAACCCTTTCCATTTCAATCAGATGGCCATATCCTTAGAGCGTTCTTTTTCATTTGAGTGCAACACTGTGTGTTTAAGGTAGAATCAGCCATACCCACAGCTTGCAGAAAGGATCAACAAAGATGGGTTTATTATTATCTCTATCACAATAGGGCACAACTGTGATGCTGGTACTCTAATTTGTAGATGCTGGACAAATACTGACAAAGCTTGAAAAAAGAGAATTGTTAATGACCAATACCAGCAGTGTGGGAGGTGATGACAAAAACAGAGAGATGGTTAAAAGAAGCTAAAGAAAAGCTTTTAAAATAGTGTAAGATATATGAAATACAATCAGGACCTCATAGTGGTGTGGAGTGCTGAGCTCTCCCTGAAATCTGCATGTTTTTTTAATACAGGTAGACTGTATTAATGTCACAGGAAGGTCTGTGGCAGGTCAGATGTCTACTAGGTACACAATAGAAATAATAAGTTAAAAACTATAGCCTCAGTGAAGAATGAACTTCAATAAAGTACACATTTTAGGAAATTGTTTTACTTCATAATATTGCTTAAGCGGAAAACCAAGTTAAATTTATTGCATTCTGTGGGTAATGACTCATCCTCTTCTGAAAGAATGCAAGCAGACTTGTAATGCACTCAAACATGACACTGAAAATATCCCATTACCATCCATAGTTTGTCATACTGAAGTATTTCTTGAGAGGTTTTCAAAATCAGGACTTACATATTCCAGTTCAGTTCATCAAACAAGCTGGCCCTGACTACTTTCCAAACAGCTGCATTGAGGTCTTTAGAATTAATTCTTAAATCCTTAAGCAACCAAAATTCCTGCTAATTGGGTTTTAATTGTTTTCTGTGCAATGTATTTAACCTGATGCTTTTGCTTGTCTATAGAAAAACAGCATGGGGATGGAGCATATTAATTTAGATGAACAGCTGTAGAAGCAAAACAGCCATGCTTCTTGTAGTGGTAAATACCTGTATTGTAGAATTTGTACCCAAAACCATTTTGATGTAGCGATGTGCCTTTTGTTTCTCTACCCCGTTCTGACCATCTTTTCCCAGTAACTCTGGAATGATGTAGTTGTCTATAGGGTTTGAAGAAGAGTTTTCTCAAAATTACAGAATTCCTACTGGATTTGTGGAAAGAACAGAAAGTGAGAAAAGAAAGGTTTTGACCACCTGCTCACCCCTTACTAAAAATGATTAAGTCCACTGAGGTGGTCATTTGGGACACAAATCAATAAAAATCCAGACACTCTTAATTCCAGTGCTTGTGGTGTTCTTTTAAACTGTGACAGACACGGGTTTCTTAAGGCCTCGTCTTATGAAAACCTTTTCCATTCTGATTTTTGTCAAAGAAATGCCCAGTTAATGAAAACTAAAAACATTTTGCTAAAGCCTTCATAGCCCATTGCTCTAAATGTCAGATGACCCATGACATTTTCTCTTATCCAGGTCGGTACACTTCTGCTGAGAAAGCCTGGATAGTTAAAATCCAGGTCTGTTCTGTTGTATGGTTTGCTTTGTGTTTGAGCAGTTCAGGTCCTTTGATATCTCTTCTCTGAGCTAGGATCATGAGGGAGAAGAAGGCTAAAAGCCTGAACCTTAAAGGGATCGGATGGCCTAGACATTTAGGGTTTAAGAAATAATTCTGATCAGAACGCTGGAAAACAAGATGTCTGGACTATGCTTATTTAAAAGACTGACAAGTAATTGGTATTTCAAAGGATCTGATTTTTTTTGTTTACAGTCCAGCATTATTTTTCCCTTCAAAATATTCACCACCATTGCTCTACAGGGGTTACAATAAACCAGATCTTTCAGGGAAGTAAAAAATATTATTTTTTGATTACTGCTGGGAAAAGTCTAAATGTGTTCTTAAACTAGATTCTATTTGCACAAAAACATTAATTTCTTCTCATGGTGTTTTGCAAACAGGAAGTACAGGGCCTGTTTATGGTTTTGTTGTGTATCTTAAAGTCATTATTACCATTATAGAAGAAGCCAAAGACCTGATAAGGACCTCTTTATGCTACCATGTATGGTCAAATGATAGTTCTATGTATACTACATGTGAACATTACAAACTTATTTTTAGATGACCAGTGAGACCTGTGTAGTTTAAAATTAGCCAAGCATCAGGACTATACTGTAATTTTAAAGGACAAAGCACAGCTGCTGCATGAGTAAACACAAATCAGAAAAACAAAATTTTATAAATATGTCATCAAGGTCATAAAAACAAATGTACTGGATAAGAAACATTATTCTGATTTAAGTATGGGTGTCAACAAGTTCACTGCCTGCTCTGTATTCAGATTGGTACTGATAGGAAAAGAAAGACATTTGGCAGCAATGTTAGCTGGTTGCAGTTTTGCTTGGCAGAGTGAGAGCAGGAAAGCAGGAATAAAGAAAGGAACAGTGGCAAGGACAGGTCCAGAACAGAACCAGACACTTGTAGGAGAGTTGAGCAGTGCTGGAAGATCTAGCAGAGGAGACTGGCCTGGTTCTGTGTCTCTGATGAATGCACAGCTGGTAACATATCACAGAACCACAGAATCAATTAGGCTGGAAAAACCTTTAAGATAGAGTCCAACCTATGACCAAACAACAATCAGACCATGGCACCAAGTGCCATATCCAGTCTTTCCTTAAATACTTCCAAGCATGATGGCTCCACTGCCTCCTCGGGCAGCCCATTCCAGTGTCTAGTCATCCTCTCTAAAGAGTTCCTTCCTAATGTCCAACTTAAACCTTCCCTGGCACAACTTAAGACTGTGTCCTTTCCTACTGTCACTGGCTGTCCAGGAGAAGAGCCTGACCCCCACCTTGCTACATCCTTCTGCCAGAGACTTCCAGAGAGCAGTAACATCACCCCTGAGCCTCCTTTTCTCCAGGCTAAGAAACCCCAGCTCCCTCAGTTGCCCTTCACAGGACTTGGGCTCCAGACTTTTCAGCAGCTCTTTGCCCTGTCTGGATTTGCTTGATGTCCTTCTTAAACTGAGGGCCCCAGAACTGGACCAAGGATTTGAGACATATCACCTGAGTCACAGAGTCATGAAGTAGTGAACAAGAAATTGCAAGAGTTTTAATTCTCTTCTGGGGTATGGAAAGGGCAAAAAGAAATAGGCTTTTTAAAAACATTCCACAAGAGGTCATCTTCATTCTTGTTCTTTCTGAAATGAAAGGGTTGTTAGTTGTGAGTAAGAGAATTTGTTTCTTGTTGGAAATTACTTCTTGAATTTCAGCACTGAGATTAGTGAAGTTACTGGAGGGGAAAGGGGGGCACATGCAGAGGCACAACTCTAGAGTAATTCAGTTTGGAGCTCTTTAGAGGAACAAATGAGATCTTGCTGAAACATTCATCAGAAATTTAGCCAAGCTACTAAAAGAAATGAAACAGGTGATAATCTGAAAAGCAGTATAGGAAAAATGTCAAAAGTAATAGGATGCTGAGTAGAATTGAGAAAAGCAGGACTGTTTCTCTGACATAAAGTTATCACTCTCAAAGGTAATTTCCATGATAAACCTACATCCAGCCAAAGGAAATCCATCCCAAGGCAGACCATAAACTGCCAGAAGAATGTTGATGTTAAAAAAAAGGACTTATTTTCTCAGAAGCATTGGATGCTGAGGTATTTCTACCCACACTTTTTCTTGTATTAAAACCATGAGTACTGTTTTTTAGGTTGTGAGGAGGAATGAAGTGCTCCTTAAAAAAATAAGTAAACCATTTTTCACTTCCAAACTGCAGATTCTCACGTAGCCCATGAAGCTGGCATTGAACAAGTGTCTTCTGACTGATGACCACTCACAGCCAAGTTCATTGTGCTTCTCAACTACAGAAATTACTTGTGAGATCTACAGACAGTTTTAGCGAGTGAACCTAGGCCAAACCAGATTGGAGGAAGGAAACCACAGGCAGGCTTGAATTCTCTGGAAATGGCTCAGACAGAGGAGAAAGCTCACATGTACAGCATAAGAGAGAGTGTGTTGCTCTTCAGGTTTAACAGGGTGGTATTTTTCAGAGACTCTAATTCATCGTTGCTATGAAAGTTTTCAATATTAAGTGATTCTTTTGGTGTTGCCTGAGTGTCTTAGTGTCTTTTATCTGTCTCTTGGGAATAATATATTTTTAATAAACATACTTTCCTGGAAGCAACATCAGTAGTTGCACTTGTAATGCAAAGCAAATACCAGCTTTAATTAAGAGCCAAATTCCTCCATGTCTTTATTTGACAGTCCACAGTAGTGGTTGCACTTGCAGTTGTCATGTTCATTACTAATCTGCAAAATGAGCACTCACAAGATAAATGAGAGTAAAATACTCATCGGGTACATGTAATTAGCACATGACTTATTATAAATTGTGATGATCTCCTTGATAATTAATCTGGCTTGCATTTGATCTTTGGAGGCAGTCTGGATAGAAGATACTTCAATAAGTAAGAATAAATTCCTCTGGGGCATGGGAAAACACAGTGAGAAGTGGGGAAGAAAAAATTCATAGGTCTAAAAGAAATGTTATTTCATAGTTGCAAACTAAGTCCCTAGCTAAGGCTAGAATTTCTTCTAAGGGCTGGAATTCTTTATCTCAGGTTTACACAGGAAGGACAGTAATGAGCATCTTGGCTCATTAAGGATCCAAAAGATGTGCAAAAGAACAGTTGTGGTGGATTGATTTGCCTTCAGAAGAAAATGGTTGCACAGGGACAGGGGGCACTTGCTATGAGAAGGAATGAAAGTGCCATGCCACAGTAAGGGTTTGGGTCTTGCTTCCAAGGCCCACAGTAGGAACAGGACCTAGACCCAGGTGTGTGTGGATTTAGTCATGCTATAAAAAGGGATCTCAGGGAGCCAGAGCAGTAGGAGACCTGGGATCACCTGTTTGTACACTGGCAAAAGAAAGTGTTGAGAGCAAAGCTCATTATTAACATACCTCCTTGGCCCTAAGCCTCAACTTTTATGATAGCCCTGAGCTTCTCTCAAGAAGAAAGTCTCCTTTTTTTTTATGTCCAAATTCCTACCATGTTTCACTCATCCAAACCTTATCCAATATGCCGTAAGCTCTCAGCATTGCTGTTTTGTGATTATTCATCAGTTATTCCTATTCCATTTACTCTGTACAATATAATTTTAACATGCAGTTTGCAGCGCATTGCTGAGACAGGAGAAGCCAGTCTACATTTTTCTTTTTCCTCAGGGAATAGATTAACATTTCTCTCTGTTATGGCTTATTTCCTGTAATTGCTGTGTAAACGTGTGGCCAGTAATGAAGGGCTTATCTCAGGCTCCCTTGTAGAAAAGCAGACTTCTACTGACCTATTTCTCTGCTTTTACAATCATGGAGACAAAATGCCATCTTCTTCAGTATTTCACTGGTAAATCTGCAGTCTGCCTCAGTTTGTTACTTATCACTGTGCTAGCAACACACCATCATTTCCATTGAAGCTGCATGGAAAAATGAATGCAAGAGGTTGCACATTGTTGCACTAATGAAGCTTTTACACCTGGGGAGAGAAAAATGGTCAAATTTGATTAAAATTCTATTAGCTGCTATTGCCACATCAAACTGTTGAACATTTCAGACATATTCAGAGCACATTAATTTGCCAAAGCTTGGTACAGCCACACAGCTGAAAAAATGCTAATGCTTTGTCTGCATCTCGTGGTGTAAGTCAGGGGGACAGAACACCTCTGCTTACTTGAAATTTTTGTTTTTCCTCTTTGTAAAGAAGCAGGGAGGGCCTTTTGGCTTCATGTCAAGCTTGAGGTCATGTCTCTGTATCTGACTGCTGCAAAAGCACCTGATGGATCTGTTGGTCAGCCAATAGATGAATTCAATAAAGCATAAATGAGCTCACCCAACAAAATATTACTCTGCCTCTTGTCAGAGGTGTTCATATGTTTAATGTACTCATATTGGAGAGATTTCTCTTCAGTACTGCTGGGAAAAACAACTTTTCAAGGCAGCAGAGGCTTGGCAGTGAGTACAGTATTTAAATTATAATGCTCCAGGCCTGAGAGGATGGCAGCTTACCATACAGGCTGGTAACCTGACACTTAATGGCACAAGTATAGATTTATTTTTCTTTAAGTTTATACCAATTGTTTCACTCCACAAGGAAAAATCCATTAGAACTGTTGACATTAGTGAAGATCACAAAAAAATGAGCAGTAGATTTGGCTTTTTACCAATTAGTTAACATTTTTTTTCTTTAAAATTTATTATTTATACTCCACCTTTGGTTGCAAGTGGACATTTCAGTGTTTTGCTTTATTGCTTTCCTTGTTACTTTCCCCAAGCAGTAAAAAAGAGCAGAATGCATGGTTGAGAGAGAATTGCTGTTCTTTGGAACCATTTGTAATTTCAAAAATTTAAGCTAACTTTGAAAATCCTGGCTTATGGTGCAAGTTAGTAGTTCTGATGTTTGAAATAGTACAAAGGCTTTGCAAATGTACAGAATAACAGAAAAGTTAGAAAACCTGAAGGGAGAGAGGATGAGCAACAGAAAAATCACAGAAAATTATTGATTCAATTTCATCATCTAAAATAATTTTCTTTTTAGTATTTTAAACAAAGTGAGCATTTCTTCCATCTCTTCCACCCTGACCTATTCTGTAATTTGGAGTGGAGGAAAGTCAAAAAAACCCACACAAGTGTTACAAAGAATATGACTGCCCCCAGTAAGTGCCATGCCATGTAACCAGCTCCCATAAACTGGTGCTTTTCCATGGATCTTGGTCACACTTTTCAACACCAATGGAGTCATTGGCATAGTAATCACTTGTATCCTCTCTTCTGCTGAATCCACTTTTGTTTTCTATAATTGGTTATAGATTATGGATTGAGCTCAACATTACTTCTCAGTATCAATAACTTCCTTTGTTACAAGCTGATAATCCAGAAACAATTCCACTACCAGCATCAAATCTTGTATTGAAGAAATTGTCCTTCTGTTCCTCTGGGGATAACTGATGGGGCTGTGTTCTCACACATTTCTCTTTACAGCTGAAAGGGACATGAAAAGCCATGTTTGATAAAGAGCTTTATTGTATACTCCATAGCAGTTCATCTTGGTAGCTGAAAATGCCAGGGCACTGTATAAATCATTTTATGGTACCAGTTTCTTTATCCTTCAAAGGGTACTCACATCAAATTCTGCCTTGGCTTGTGTCTAGCACTGCAGAAAACACTTCTCCCCAGGTGATATGAGAACAGATCAGGGCAATGGCAGCGCCGCACATGCAGCAAAACAACATTAATTCATTGTGGCACACACAGGGCATGAGCCTGAGCAGTGAGAGGTGCTGCCTCAGGGAAAGCTTTGTAAGAACAGGAGGTTCATGGTTCACCAGTCAAAGTAGGACAGGAGTGGAAGTTTGGGACAGACAGCAAGTGGATGGTATTTCTCCATATGCTCCTCTCCTGCATCTGATCTGCTCTGGATCCTGCCACCCTGAACTGTCACAGGGGCCATGGCCAACCCATGAGGCTTCTCTGGGAGCTCAAGTCCTCATACAGCAAACTAGAAACCATCTGCTAGAAATTTGCTCTTAATTCTACCAATTACAATTAGCAGTTACACAAGGTTAAGGCAATATTATATTAATGATGAGGTAACAAAATAGGGAAAACATTTTGGAAGAGTCCTTCCTCTGGCATTCAAACTGCACTCATTCACAGTTGCCTCTGTGCAGTTGCTCTAAAATTTTTGTAAAACTTATTCTCTGAATTTTGTTAAGTTAGGCAAATTCCCTCCTTACTAAAGTGTCCCCTTGTTAGGAATCTTTCAGGAGAAGATTTAAATTCTGAGTCAGAAGTTGAATCATAGGAAAATATTTTTCTCATTCTTTGCATGTGATCATCACGTTCATCAGCTTCATATTGTCACATAGAAAGTCATCATGTCTCATCTGTCTTTATTTACTCATTTTCACTAGGCTTATAAATATGATATTTTTAATCCATAATTTCAGGTGCCTACACTCTCTGGCAAAGTATCTCAAATTCTCCTGATTCCCAAATCATGTTTGGATATCTCAGTACAGCAGGTAACTGCAAAACCAACTGCAAAACCTTTATTTCCTGTGCAAGAATATGTAAAATCCTTTGTCTTCCCTACACTTCAATTCTTAGCATGGAAATTGGCACCAGGAAATCCCTTTTCTTTCTAGTGGTAGGGAAGCTAGCTCACTTCAAAAAAGCTCCCGTAGTATATTCTATGACCTGTCAGATTCTTTTCATTACAACACTTCTCACTTCAGAAAAAAATAGTGCTTGTTCATTCCAAGTGGCAAAGCAGATCATGTCCAGTGGCTGTGGAAAACAGCCATGACGGACTAGGACAGTGTGTGAGGACTGTGTTCTGTCTTTCAGAACAAATGTTCTCTCTCCATTCCTGTCCTGCTCCTCAGCCAGCCCATTCACCTCTCTGCTATCAATGGTTGCTCAAGCCAGAGCCTCTCATTTACTGTAGCAAATGAGCCAATAAATCTAACATGTCATAATCCCAAAGCCAAGCCAAAACCATGCAGCTCAATTTTCCACCAGAGTACATCTGCATGGCCAGGGTAAACCTTCTGTTCAGTTTTAATTACAATCAACTGAGGACATGACCAGCTTATTCTAGCTTGTAACACCAAATTTGTATAGTGGAATTTCCATGGATTTAATTCATGCATGCTGATAGTTTTGAAGAGTTGGTCATAAAGTGTGCTGAAACTGGGATCTCTTTACAATGACTCTCTTTCTTCTATCTATGAATATCAAATGGGAGCCCTTGTGTCCTGTTTTGATGTATCCTGGAGACAAATCTAAGGATCATTTCCAGGCCTGGGACAATCCACTTTTCAGCCAGGACCAGATATAAGTTAATAGAGGGGAAAAGGGGAAAGAAGAGAGTATCCATCTTGATAATTAACTTGCTTTGGGTAAGCAGATAAGGGCAGATCTAACCACCATACCCTTGGCCAATGTGTTGTCCCCTTGATTTGGAAATAGTGTCCCAAGACATTCATCACCCTCTGCTTGCATCTCTGCCTGGGAGCAAGAGAAGCACAGCACCAGACATCACAGCTGGACAAAGGACTCCACAGACTCTGCCTATTTATAATCAAACTCTAATTGACACACCCAGGAGATTTTTGGACTGAATATGATAAAGATTGTAATACTTACCCAGAGCAGGGTGGAATAATTTCCTTCAAAGACTTCCTCCTCTGTTTAAGGTTGCAGAATCATGATCCTCTCCTTCTTCCTATGATTCAGATACTGAAAGTTTATTTCATCCTGCAGCTACATTGTCAGCATTTCCAAATATGCTGGCAATTTCTTTCCAAGACTTTGCTATAGCTGTTTCTTGCCTTCATGCCAGCTACTATATGCAATCAAGCTGCATTGAGAATGAAAGGTATTTTTAAAGATGGAGAACCTAAAAATCTATTGAAAGTCTCTACTAATCTCCTCCACACTTGTGCTACAGCTGTGCAATAATTTTCTGGACTCATGCTTGGGGAAGCATTTTGTGTAATAATTTCCTGGACAATGCTTGTGGAAGCATTTTGTGGCCACATTATGCAGTCCAGTAGTTACAAGTCTTGAGTTGTCATTTACTTGTAAATGACAGATTATCTCTATTTTCTCAGGCCTAAGTGATTCCATTAATACCACTACACTTTTGATGCTTCTGAAGTAAGGCCGTCTGTCACAGCATCTGCACATCCCACAAAAAGAAAAAAAAGCACTGTATGCTTTTCCCTTTTTTCACTGATGTAATTGTTTTAAGTTGATTGATTTTTTTTGTGTAGAGGAGGAATGAGATGATGAGAACTGTAGAGGGTCCAGCACCCAGAGTCACTCCAGTCAGAATCTTGCAGATGAGTTTGGTAGCAGAAACATAGGGCAAGAGCAGAAAGGATATCCACAGGGATACCTTTCCTCTCTTAAACTGTTTCAGCTTCTGATGGATACTTGGAGAGGTTGCTTTGGAAGATGCATTTGTCTGGTTGGGTTTGACAGCTGTAGTTAGACTGTTCTTTCTCTGAGCCTGTTCAATCCCCTTTTGAAGCAGTCTCTCCATCGTGGTGCTGATGGTTTGCTTTTTCCATAAACTCTCACTCATTAGCATTGAATTCAGCTTCTTTCTCAGACCACTTAGAAACACGTTGACAAGCACAGATGTAGCACGACTCCCCTGATGGCCTCTCCATGAGAAAGCAGTCCATTTATTCCTTCTTTTGGTCTCTTATCTTTTGACAGTTAATTCAGGAGAGGACATCCACATTCATTCCATGACAGCTTAGTTACTGTAGAAGTCCTTGGAGATGCCTCATCAAAGTTTTGTTAACTGAACTACACTATTTTACCTGGGTCACAGTTATAGCTGTACTCATTGACTCCTCTGTGAGACTTAATTTCCCTCAGAGAAAGCTGTTTTAATCCTTTCTCATGCACCATGTCTCTATAATTCTATTATTTTTGTAAAACTTCATGCAATTTTCCTGCTACAAACTGTAAATACCCATTTATAGCTTTCCTAGGACAAAAGCACAGTTCTGGATTATTTCTTAGTGACTTAAAAAATTACTTTTTACTGTATCTTTTTTTTTTAAATAAATTGTCATAGAAAATAACATGTAGAAATTAGAAGTTTGAATTTTTTTTAATATCAAAACATCTAATTCGGTAATGGGAAAGAAGTCGCACACTTGCCACACTTGGAGAATGGACATAGGGTAAGATTTTGAAAATTTCCTGTATTGATATCTTTTGTGTGACTAACAGTGAGAACCCTACCTCTCCAGCATTCAGTTTCATCAATATTTACTGAGGGGAAAGTCAAATAGCTTAGAGAATGGAAATAAGGAAGAGAAGGAAATATCAGCTCTTTGGGTTTTTCTCCTTAAGAGCTTCATTCCCAGCATATCATCTGTTCCTATACAGAAAATTCCCAAAGTTTTATAGAATGGGGGTGGCTACTAGAAACAGGAAAGACATATTGAGGGGTGTAGAAAATGAAATAGGATGTTGTGATGTCCTTGAAATACCAAATATTCCAAACGTTGGAAACTGTTCAGAAACCATCTCTAATGGGAAAGCAAACAGAAACTTGATTCCTTTTTCTTAATTTTGTGCTCTGAGCAAGTGGACAAGGAGAGCAAGAGCAGTCCCAGGAGAGTTCCACACTAACACTGAGGCATGGGGCTGTGTGAGATCCAGAGTCCTGAGCCTTGCACACACTGATGGTTTACAGGGTCACTGCTCTCCAGGCATGGGGTGGCTCCAAGGAAAACATTTCATTTTCATTATTTGTCTTGTAAACTATAAAAGAGCACAACAGGTTTAGGTGAGGGCACTTCAAACTTCAATATTGCTCTGCTTCAGAACTGCTTTTATTCTTTTTTTTGTCCTTCTCATTTTCCTCTCTCCAACTGCTGCTGTTTTTTCTCTCAGCCACAGCCTGAGTGTATCTCATTTTGACCATTCCCTGAAGCTAAAATGCAAGCCCTGCTATCCTGTTGCTGTTCAACTCCCTCCCTGAGTTTTCTTCCTCCAACCTATACAAATAATTGATGATCCATCCATGTATTCCTTCAAGTCAATCTCAGTGCCCTGCAATCTCTCCACTCGTAAATGCCACAAATGGCTCCTCTTCATTTACTGTCTTTTTGCTGCTTTTAACCCTCAAGGACTCTCTGGTCTCTTCTTCCCTCTTACTCACTGTTGTAATTATATTTTTCTAGTCTATCAATTATGCCACTTTCAATTGTTAGTTTGCTATGCTAACAAACACCAACTGCTTCTTCCCTGTGTCCTTTATAAAACCACTCAGGAGAGGCACACAGCAATCCCTGAGAACTGCATAAATCATAAAATAGGAAGCTTGGAATAGTCAATAATAGTTGGAGTTTAAAAATACTCATTGAATTATTCATTATAATGATAGAGTCAGGGGGAATGTGGGTGGCAAAAGACAAACAGTTGAGAATAAAGACAGAGACTGATTTAACAGGGTGTGAATGAGGTAATGAATGTCAGATTTGACCTCCTTTTCCTAGCAGTCATGCTGTCAGATAGCAGCTCTCTGTAATCCACCTAACTCTGGTCTGTGCTCTCTTCATTCCTTTCTCCATATTCCCTGCAGTTCATGCAGGATGCAGATCTTGGTGACCCATGCACAAAAAAAACAGGTTTGGAGCTATCAGGAAAACATTTCTTGTGGTCGGAAGCTGTAGTTTGAAAATTCTTTGTACAAACATACATTGTTCAGGTTGTGTCATAGTGGCCAAAATCCCCCTAAACTCTATTCTGTAGGCTTTATTTCTGACCAGCTGAGAGTACTGTGGAGAAGAGAGAAAAAACAAAGACTTGCAAGAGGTTTTCATCTACAGTTGTAACCATGAGAAAGGAAATCCTGATGGAGACTGGTCCAAGAGTTGTTATGTCTAATGGGCACTGGGGCAAGCCTTCAGATGTTCACTGTGGTTACACTGGCTCCTTTTCTTAGAGCTTAAATTGTTAAGACATTGAATCATGCAGATCATCATTGAGGATTCCATTCAGTCTTGAGGGACTTGGACCTTCAGAGACTTTAAACACAGGCAGCACAACTCCCAAAAGATTGCCACACAAAAAGAACATTCTTTCAAATATGCTAGGACTTTTTTTCCTTGGAGTAGGCAACAGTGATAAAATCAATATTAATTTTGCATTGCTCAATTCCATTCTCAGGAGAAATGTCCCAGTGCATTCCAGCGTGAAGCCATTTTCATTTTATAATGTTTTAATATCTGTCAGAAAGTTGTGAAAAAAAAGAAACCCTACATTTCTTTTCTAGTTAGGAAAAGACAGTTAACTCACAGAAACTTAACAGAGATTATTCCACCTAGCATATTAAATGAAATAAGATGAGGCATTCTAACCATCTCAATATTATCCTGGATTTACTGGTCTCTAAGGGAAGATGCTTAAACAACTCCTATAAATAGTGGAACAAGAACATTTCTGAATCTGTGTATAGAAATTTCAAAAAATTGCACCCTGATTCCACAATAAGATGAGACATACCCTGCCCCTCTTCTCCCTCTGAGTTCTGCAAAAAGACACTTGGCTACATGGGCCAGACAGCAGCACTACTCTCAAGCCTTTTGACCAGTGCAGAGCAGCTCTGGTTTGAGTCTTCCCCTCCTCCCCAGGGCTGCTCAGTGCAGAGAGGAGCATCTGTTCCTGATTCTCTCCTGGCTGCTGACGAACACACCCTGGAGCAGTGCAGCACCTGCTCTATGCTCCTCCACTGACTGTCTCACTGGGAAACTGGGCTGACTCTGCAGCAAACTTTATTATTAGGATCATTATGGCTGGGAGTTACCAAGTCTGGCAAAGCCTTAGTAAAATAACACACAGCTGTGCTGCTCCTGTAAATCTGGTATCAAATGAAAATTGGTTGGTTTACCTCTTTTAATTGAATGCCAACCTTCCACAGTAGATACTGCAAACACCTGTATTAAGGATTTTCTCTTCTATAAACTGGCAACAAAACTTTGAGGGATGCTGGACAAGCCAGAGATGAATACAGTCCAAACTTGGAAGCAAAATGGATTTTTCAAGGTGATTTTTCAAAGATCACTGGCTCTATTTCACTCCCACACCCTGCTGTACCACAATGAAGTTACTGAAGACACTCAGAGCCAAGATAAAGACATTATTTTATTCAAAGAAAAAAGTATCTATGGTTGTCCTCTTGCAACATTATCCCTAGTCTCGGGTACAGCTGCTAATAATAAACTCTGCAAAGCAACTATCAGGGTTTGAAAGAGAAATTAAAATAAAGGGAATGAAAGGAATGGAGCCTTCAATGGTTACTTGCTCCCAAAGTGATTTGCATTTGTTTTCAGCACAGAGAACAGTCAGTAAAATCCAGTAAAGTCACCAAATACATTGTAACCCCTGTGTCTAGTTTCCATGGAGAATATTAAAGTTTAGCTTTGGGGCTTTTTCAGCTTCCTAGTACTAGATGTTTTCATCACTGTCTTCTCTTTTTGAGGCTGGATATTTTTTTTTCTTTTGTTTTTCTATATGACCTTTAATTTCTAAGCAATTCCCTGAATAACAGTCATAATTATTGCAAAACCCTGGTTCCTCATTTGACAGGTAGTACAAAACAAAGCTGGACACGTGCAGATCAGCACATTGACCAGCACAATGAACACTGTTGCAACTTTAATCTCAGTAACTCTCAAAAGCTTTAGTTAATATACAGTTGCTATGTGACCACAGTTTCAGTCTCCCTGCAGCAAATCCACAGCCTATAGACAAGGAAACACACATCTGTTAAACAAAATGCAGCCACCTACTTTCACAGCTAAAGCACGCCTGCAAATGTCCAATTTCTTTTAAAGGGATTTTAGAAGAGGTGGAAATATGTATTTTAGGATAAAAATCTAGTTTGGCTGAAAGGAAATAAAGAACAAAATTTCCCTTGGGCAAGGTACTCTGTTATGTGTCAGCATCTTGCAAGTTTGCATGGTTACGGTCCAGTTCTGGATGCTTTGGGGAGAGAGATTGATCCCGCTGCTCTGGCTGCTCTAACCTCAGGGTTGGGAGGAAGGGAAGGAATTATTGACTGCAATGGGGGAGAAAGAAACCCTCCAGCTCTTGCTGCTGGGCACCTTGAAGAGAGTGGGATGAGAAGGATTCTCTGTCCCTTGTGCTCTCCAGGAGCAGCCTCCTGACATTCTCCAGATCACTGCAGACTTTTCACATGTGAAAGTGGGGCAGCCTTTTTTACCTCCCCATCTGTCAAAGTCTGTTGTGGAAGCTGAAACAGAAAGCTTTTCCCTTTCAGCTCCAGGGAGGAATCCCCAGGGAGTCTGTCACATCTACCGTGCCTCAGCCCTGGGCCCTGTGGTGACACTCAGAAGGGGCTTTCACAGTCCAAGGACACTGCTATGGAGTCTCCTCCCTCACAGATAACCACGGTCTTACTTAAAGTGATAATACTCATGTTTCTAATCCCCGAGGCTCCTAGCATCCAGAGGAATACTCTTTGTAGGAAAGGCTCTGACTTCGTAGGGTGCAATCCTACAGATTGAACCCCAGGTGTGCCAGGGACCTCTGTGCCAGTCTGTGCTGGGTGCCAGGGAACACCACAGCCAAGAGCACCTACACTTCAGAAGTATTTGATCCTAGCAGGCAAAACACACTGAACAAGACAGAGGGAGGGGAAAGCAGAGTGTAAACACTGTCATTCTGTCTCCTCTCACTCTTATTCTATTCTAGCCTGATCATCTTTCAGGATGTTACATTATAAAAGCGAAATACCTGGAAGTTCAGCATGAAACACATCTCCTTTCTGGTGTAGGTGATCACTAGCACAGCCCCAGAGCTTGTTGCTGAAATAGAAATTTTCTCTCATAGACCTCCTCGTCTGTTTTACACACTTTTTTTTTTTCCTAAAGAACCATTCCCCATGTTTTAGGTTTTAATTGTCCCCCACAAGAACAAGACTGTTTTCTGCTCCAAACTTGGTCTTTCTTTTCTCAGGTTTCTACCACCCTTTCAAATATGTTCCACTGAGCACTGGGAAGAGAAGTATAATGGACTTCTCTTAGGCTTCATCTAGACATTAAGGAAGGAAAAAAAAAAAAAAAAAAAACAACAACAAAAAAGAGAACAACCTTGAATTGTCTGAATTCTCCACAATACCAAAAAGTCATTTTTAGGAAAGTCTGTCATTCAAGGTCCAGCTGAGTTCACACACTGCAATTTACAGAACTACAGTCATGAAGGGAAAGAATTCCTGCTCTGCTCCTGCTCTAGTGTGAGGCAGCACGTGTCCATCCCTATGAGCTCCCAAGGGACACACTGCAGACAACCACTCTGGGGGGTTTATTAGACTTCTGATCTGAAATAGAACGACAGTGATAAATAATTTACAGCTATTTGGTGTTGGATTTTTTTTAATCATTCGAACAATTTCTCTGCTTGTAGCTTACACAGGGGGAAATGCTGTTTCCAATTCCTGTTGTAATTCTTACCAAGTGTTGACATCAAATTTGAGCTATTTAAAATAAAAACTCCATTATGTGACCCTCCCCAAAAAATATTACATGAAGATTTGTCTCCTAACTTTAACAGGTTCTGTTTGACTTAAATTTCAGTGTGTTCATTTGTAATGCATAAATCTCTCTACATGGTTAGTTTAGCTCCACCAAGAGAAATTGCAATTTAGGAGGACACAGACAAATACAGAGAAAGAATTTTAAAAATCTTTTATTCTCTATAAAAATACATAGTTCTAAGATGCTGGATGGTTTTGCTTTTTGTCTTTTTTTTTTAATGGGATTTCATGATTTTTTAAAACTACAAATTCAAGAGGAAATTCAGGTTAGCTCTTCGAAAAAGCATGACAAGATTGAAAACAACTGCTCACAGAAGCTCACTTTGCTGCCAAAATGCTGTCTTGTGATAAATGTATCGTCTTCTAAAACCATTAATCTGGCTTATATAAAAATACTCTCCAACACTTCTTTACTGGCTCAGAAACGAACTTCGCTGTTTTTTGCAGGGAGAGCATTTAGGAACCTACAAGGAAGCCATAAAATAAGGCAATCAAGCCCAAATTTCTTAAAGTTAGAAAAATGACTAGATTGTTTTCAAGAGTTGAAAGCTTCTGAGGTAATGGAGGGAATGCAGTAAAAAATGCTCACAGGGCAAAAAGGCAAAGGACTATAGAATAAAGGCTTCTTTGATAACCCTTACTTACCTTCCCTTCCTTGAGGGCTGTCACATGTGTGGAGCCAAGAGACAGATTTTTCTCCGTTCCTGAAACAGAGCAGAGGCCCAGAAAACCCAATTTACAATTCATGCTGTTGCTGGGAATGAGAGAGGTGGCCATAGCTGTGTCTCTACACATTCAAAAACCACCTCAGCCAAAATGGAAACATCCTGTGGGAAGAGGGGACACTGAATAACTTGTCACTGCCTCTAACAACTCCCAGGTTTCGTCAGCATGGGAATGCACACACTCCAGCACTTCTATTTGGTTTCTCCCATCCAAGCAGAAAGACTTGCAGCTTCCCTCCCTCACATTTCCACTCCACGAGAAGTCAGCAGCAAGTTCCTGACAGACATTCCCCTTCCCAAACCAAAAGCTTCCCCCAGTGATGGGAGCACGCTGCTCCTATGTGCACTGCTACAATGAAAGAGGGTCTTATTCACCCTCCATCCTTTTCCTAAAAAAAAATCTCTTAACAAAAGTCTAGCACAGTTCCCCTTTCCCTTCTGTATCTTCAGGAGTGGCACACCCTTCTTTGCTCTGAGGTTGTTTATGGTGAAAGCAAAGACTCCTGGTTTCCTCTGAGTTTCCTCTCTGAGCTCCTTCCCCTGGGACCCTGGAAGAAATTTTGCAGCCATCATGATTCCCTGGGGTACAGTAGGACCCTAGAAAATTCTTGCAGGTGCCTCTGTGAGATCCAGCATTGAGGTTTCTCAGTTAATAAATTACTGCCTTAAACTTTGAGATATAATAACCATTCTACCTTTCCAAGGACTTTACAAGTAAGGAGTAAATCACAGTACTGAGGAAAGAGGGTTAAACTAATATATTTTACCTCATATTTGCTGTGGAAATTTCCTATCTCAGAACTGCTAAAGACAGTAACTCACCAAACCACAGGCTCAGTCACGCATTTAAGTCTGAAGTGTGGTGGGATTTGATCTTCTCAGTCCATATGAGAAAACAACACCCACTGAAAAACCAATCATCAACACCCTGGAACAGGTCCTGCACAGCATCTTGCCTCTCATGTGTGGAAGCATGCTTTGAGGCACATCTGAGGTAGACCTTACTGTTTCATAGAATCATAGAAATATTAAGGTTGGAAAAGACCTCTAAGATCATTGAGTCTAACATAGCACCACCCTGTTACCATTAAGCCATGTCTCCAAGGGCCACCTCCACATGTTATTTGAACACTTCCAGGAATAGTGATTCCACCACTTTGCCTGTTCCTGTCCAACTCCTCTTTCACTGAAGAAATTTCTCTCAGTATCCAATCTAAGTCTCCCCTGTTGAAACTTGAGACATTTTCTCTAGTTCTGTTACTTGCTACCTGAAGGAAGAGACCAAACACACTCGCTTGTGCTGCACCTCAAGGCACTTGACCATGAACTGCACCTGCCAGGTAAAACATTGATGTCTGCTCTTAATCAGACCTCTCCTGCACATCAGTGCCAACAGGGGATTGTTCATTTCATCCTCTGGTTCCATCATCACTGATAGCAACAGATCTCAGAAAATTATGTGTGATTTAGACAGCCAGTCCTAGAAACTGTACCTCTTCAACCTTTCAGATCCTGAGCCTTTTAGAACAACTCAAGCTGTAATTAAGTATTCAATGCTTTTGCATTTTTTATTTTATGTTGATCCTGGTTTTTCATGTTCTCATTAATTTGCCAATGAAACATGGCACATAGAATTCACGTGTTTTTGCTGGGGACAAACTGGTTAGAAGATACGTCAGGAAACTACACATTAAAATGTTTCCCACTCAAAAAGCCTAACAATTTAATGTAAAGAGACTCTATAATCTGTTGTTCTCAGAGGTACTGCTGATAAACCAGGTTTGATTTTATTTGTGCTGAAGCTAGTTAGAGGAGAAGTTTTTGATATTTTAGAATCTTTTTTGATTAAGGGAATTTGCATCTTTGAAAAGGAAACCTTACTCCTTTTGGAGTTGTTGGAGTAGGCCTTCAACAACAGAATAGCAAATTGGTCATTTCTTCAGGTACATAACCATCTGTTAGTACAGTGGCTTTTTCTAAAAATAGGGATTTTCTTTTTTTTTTTTTTTTAATTTCGACTTCCATCTGCTCTTCTTTAGAATGGCACACCTTCAATCTAAGGGCTTCAAGGCACTGAATAAAAACTGCCTTATTTGCAAAGTCCATGGAGGGATGTAACAAGCATGGCAGTAGCAGTCAAATCCACCTGGATCTGCCCTACCTGATGTTTCTACTGGCTCATTTTTGTTAGTCTTTTCTAAAGGTTCATCTTTTCTTTTTTATCAAATTACAAAGCCTAATTCTTGCTTCAAAAAAAAAATGGTCAATGAGAACTTTTCTTCTTTTCCAAATACAGTGATGCTTTTGGTGAAGAAATCTTACTTGGTGGGGATTTTTCCCCAGCACAGTATTTATAATGTGACCCTGCATTCAATCAGCTGCCATTGATTCTCCGTAGATATTTCCCAGCAGTCCCATGCTAGACCCCAAAATGGCTCAGGGCTGGAGTTAATATTCTCCTACTTGTTTGACAAAGAGCAGAGGCATTGAATGAATATTCCAAAACAGTTGGCCTGAGGAAACAAAACAACCCATTCCTCATCCCCAGAGTCAAGTGTTTTTCCCAGGAGGGTTTTAATTTTGGCTTTAAAAAAATAACAAGAGATTTTTGGGTTTAGTTTTTTCAGGACAAGGATATTCACTCCAACAAAAATAGATAAGGAACTAGAATGCTGTCTACCTCCTTAAGAAGTCAACAATCCCATGAAAATGTATGGCTTACTCAGCTCTTGGTTGATGCCAAGTGAAGCTCGTGGCTCCATAACTGAGAGCTCTGGGCAAAAGCAGGAACCACCTTGCCAGGAGTGCTGTAAATGCTGGAAAAAAATGCCATTTTCCCAGAGGAGGCTGCTGCACGTTTTCTGGTCATGTGAGTGCTTACAGTTCAGATCTGTCTATTTATGTTGCCCTGTGACTAATTGCATTATACACACCTTGTGGGGACCCGCCAGAAGCCCCACAGCCTGTCATCTCTCTAGTAAATTACACTAATCAAAACTGAAATGCCCTTTTCTTTCTCTTTCTTTTCTTAAATGTTCTTTTTTGAAGTAAGAAAAAAATACCAAGAGAGAGAACTGTAGTAAAGAAGAAATGATCTTGAGTCACACACCCAGCCAGCTTATAGCAGCACAGGGCTGCTGCACACAGATCAGAAAATGCCAGTTTGCACAGGCAAAAGAACCTGGTTCTCCAAGGTCACACAATTCAGGTGATGTTCCAGTACTGTCAAAAAGCTAATGGCTTTTTGATCAAAGTTCACATTCAAAGATGAGGTTTGGGATGGCTGTTCTGGGACTCTCCCCATCACAACTGATTGACTCGTTGAGGTTTTAGTCTCTCTACCTTTACACAATATTCCAGTTTTGGAAAGGGTTCAGAAAGACAATGAGCAAAAATGCAAATGAGGAGAAAAAGGTAGCTTCTTTTTTTTCTCAGGCTATTATTTACTTAGCCATTTTCAGCACTGTCTCAGGGCTATGGGAATGAACAAGGTTCTGTGTTGATGACTTTTTTGGGCTTTGTCCTAGAAGCCTCTTCTTTTCTGAAAACAAGCCAGTGGGCCTTTTTGTGTTCAGCACTGCTTAGTATGGATCCTCAATTCCAACCCTCTCTTTCTGCCCCTGGTGCCATGTTCTTTTACCATGTGGCAGGCAAAGTCTGGACCACCCCCTGCCCAAGTGTGATAGGAAGGCAGCAGACAAAGAGAGAAACACAACAAGGGATGTACAAACTCCAAGTTTACCATTTCACTCAAGCAAAACTAAAGCAGGACACCACCCAGAGCCACCAGCAGTAGCAGTGTCCAATTATTTCTGCTGATTCAGAGCCTCATGCCTCTGACCCTGTCTTGCAGACAGCATGAATGATCCAGGTAAGACATGAAAAAATATCTCAGAGTATTGGGAGAGGCTTCTATGTTATTTCCCATAGTGAAAACCAGAAGCCAGCTTTGGTGTAAAGGTGGCTACTTTCTGCTTGTGAGCTGTCTCCCAGTTGTCTTCACCCTTTTTTCCATGTCTGTGGTCTCTTTCCCCCATGGGTAAAAAGGACATTATTTCTTTGCACAAATCATTAATGATTCATATCTGTAAGGGCTGAACTGGAAAATTTCTGAGATTATACACCTGCCTCCTGTAGAAGGACTAAATGTTCCAGCAGTAGGTAGACTTACTCAGGCTCCTATTAAGCAAGATCTGTGGGTGGTTTTTCAGTCCAGCTGTCAACATGGGACTTATTCTGCACTTAGATCAACTATGTCAATGGAAAGAGTAGGCTTCAAGCCTGCTACTGAGTGGAAGGATTATAATAATTACTGTCACTAATAAATATCTTGGAAATGCCAGTGGATAGGCGTAGAGCCCCACATGTCAGCTGAATAAATAAGAGCTTGCTACTCACAGGATGAGAGGTCAAATGCTGTAAAGTGTTTTAGGGCAGTCATTCATGGACAGGAAATGCCTACTGAGATATCAGCCACAATCACAACTACCTCCTGGTTCTTTTGTGGATTTCCACCTCTAAAGGAGACCAGGAGCTGCAACTTGTCACATGAGGAGCTAGGAAAGTCATATTGTAGAGCTGGCAGGTGGACTCTCCCCCACAACAGAGTACCAAACATCTTGTCATACTAATATAATGCACAAATTTAAAGAGTCCAGGGTTAATTTGTCCCTAAAAGAACAAGTTGAGGGGATACTCAATGCCCTGACAAAAGATAACAGGTCAGCAGCCCAGCCTTCTCAGTGCTGAGCTGCTGATTTCACTCTGGCTGCTGATACAAGCATCCTGGGAGAGAAGGGACAGGAAAACCTGTCTTGGTAACTTCTTACACCTTTGCACTTGGGGTGCACAAGGCACAGCTGACAGTGCCATCCTATCCACCCAAAAGACACACTCGTCTCTAAAGGGAGATGAGAACTAACTGCCTAAATGTGGTCAGTAACTATTTTAAGCGAAAATTTAGGAAAATTTGCAGTAATCAGGCAAAAAAAACATTAGTGACTGCAACCTCACTAGAGACTTAAAATTTTACTACATTTTAATAATTTATCAATGAATCTAATTATAGCAGTATAGGTTATGTATATGTAACTAATTATCAATCAGTTAATCTTCCATTAACTTGGTTTTAGTTACTTCCTATTTAATTAATAGATTCTTGCTTTGTTTGCCTATGACAGTAGAGTACTCCAGGACCCAGGAGATCACTCCTTGTCCCCATCCCCCAGTCTCATTTTTCCTGCTCTGCTTTTCATAGACTTGACATTAAACTTGACTTTTTTCCCTCCTGTTCACCATCTCCTCTTCTGCTGTACCCAGCAGCCAAGGGTTTCATACCACAGGCAGTGGGAGAGTCCTCCCCCACCCACAGGAGTGTGACAGGTGGAACAGCAGCAGGGAAAAAAGGCACTGGCTCAAGCAGAAGGGTGAGGGGCTTTCCATGTTATCCAGGAGCACAGAGCAGGGACAAGGTGGCTGCCAGTATCTGGGATTGACTGTGGGGTTGGGATCTCTGTTTCTCACCCCTCCCAACTCCAGCTGCATGGGAGGATGATCACCCTCCCTGTTGGAGCACCAAAAAGCTCCCTTGGGGAGGCCCAGAAGAGGACCACAGCCAAAGGGCTCACACCAAGGAGCAGCACTGGGCCCTGTGTGGGGTCTGATGGACAAGGAGGGGAGGGAAACAGGGAGGCAGTGCTGTAAGAATCTCATTTTCCCTGCAAGCTGGGGAGACACTGGGTGGTGATGACACACCAGTCTGGATTAGTGGGCAGGTAGTCAGGGTCATATTCAGACAAAAGCAGAAATGCTCTTCAGAAGTGTACTCAGGAATGCTAATTCTCCCTCTCACATCTCTTACACATGGAATATATGAAGCCCAGAGTCAAACAACCCACAAAAAGCTCTTCTTACCTCTTTGCTCTCTTTCATCTCCTCTGAAGGTCCTCTTGTTCCCATGTTGCTCAGGGTTGATGCCATGTTAACTGATTTCCTTCTGCTCTTCTCACCAGACAAAGTGCTGAAATGCTGCTTAGGTTTGCAGAAGTTTCTTTGTTATGCTCACTTATTTTCTACTTATTCAAAACAAAGTACTTCATTTGCCCATCAAATCTTTGCTCTGACCAGATATTTCCTCCACTTCCCAGAGCTCTGTGGGCTCACAGAGTGCAACAGACACTAGAAATTTGGTAACAGGCTGCTCACAGTTTCTGCATTTCTGATGCTGTGTTGAGTCATCTCAGCAAACATAATGATACCAACACTGTGAACACAAAAGTGCCCTCTCAAGAGCCTTGTATTAATCATTTCTGCTGTCAGGAATACCATTTTAATTCTTTCTACCCCTACAGAGGATGCCAGACTTGCAAGTCCCTTAAAAAAAGAGATAATATCACAGTTTAAACATCTTATTAAAGTTAAATGAAGGGTGATGAGTATAAACAACTCATTTAGTGAAAAGACCAGCATAAAAAGTTGACAAGCTGAAAAAGGAATTGAAAAGATTAATTTGTCAGGATGCAAGTCTGGTGATATGTCCTTGAGATGCAGCATCTTGTATTCAAGGGTGCCTCAAAAAGTGGTTTGGCTTTAGGAATATCAAATGTTACTCAAATTGTACAGGAAAGACCTACACTGTTTAAATAAACACCATAACACTCTAAGAATCTCTATCCACCTGTTAGTTCTTCTGTCAATGCTCATACTTCTGCATTTAGTAGAGGACATTGCAATGTAGGGACAACCAGGAGAATCAATTTGAATAAATATTTTAAGTGAAGTTATTGAACCGTAATAAAATCCTGAGTGGACACCCTTGGAAGCAGAATGTCTGAATTTCACTTTAGCTTATTTTTTTGTAAAAAGTTAAGTTGTTTTGTGAGGGTTTTTTATTGAGGGGTTTGGATATTTGGTTAAGGGTTAATTGGAAAATGTCCAAAGGAAACTTATTAGAGGAAACCCCTATTTTTTATTGCTAATTTTGAGGGTTTTTTTATCAAACTTCATGATTTGGTCTCAGGTTGTCAGAGTTCTGGGGTTTGTTCAGAACAAGCTCACAAACAGAGTTTGTTATTAGTAATATACTTTTGCATAATTCATACGTATTTTGAAATTTACCAGTTTCCAGATGGATGGTCAGCAGCACCCTGCTCTGAACAAACTGTACTATACCATTGCAAGTACTCCTCTGCTGCATTGATTCTAGTTTGATTTGGATTGAGAATTTCCTAATGGAAGCTAAACATGTAATAACACAATCTTGCTATAGTCATTTTTCTGATAAAAATCTCTCCTTGCAGAAACAGGAAAGAAAACTAAGTATTGCAGCAAATGAACCATGCAAAATTATTTCTCCTCCACAGTGATGATATTTAAGGAAGCATTTAAAACAGCTTTAAATTGTTTATTGTATGGGCATAATGGCACATGGGGCAATTACTCCAGTCGGAGATTTCCTTTGAGGCTGTATTATTTATTATTATTTAAAGACTTGGGGAGCATCTCTTTCCATGGTGTTTAGGTGCTTATTTGCTCATTAAAGTTAATAAATTACATTCACTTAGAAATAACTGCCCGCAATGCTTGCAATTATAGACACAGACATTTCATCAGATTGAAGAGAAAAACACATCAAGCCAATAATCAGGCTAAACCTTAAACTCAGCATCCTATCTACAGCCCAAGGTGTTGATAGACTCAAATGTTGTCAGGGAACTTGAGAACACAGAGCTGCAGTTCACTGGCTGCTGTACTCAGCATTTCATGCTGGCTGGGATAGCAAGCTTAGAGCTGAACTAGCAGGTACAGTCTTATGCTTTAAATAACAAGTCTAGGCCCAGTCTAAAAGGCTTTTTTCTTACATAACAACTTGGCAGGGACCCCCACTGGGTCTAATGTAGTTTTGTGCAGGAAACCAGATATCCTCCAATCTGAAGCTCTTTGCAGGTTACAGACTTTGCTTTACATAAATGAATCAAACCATAGAACACCCTTAACTTCTGCTCCCTTCAGCCCAAAAGGCCTTGGCAGAGATGTTGAGACCCTTCTGAGAACCTGAAGCAATGTTCTCACACACCAAAAAAGTGAATTTAACAGAAATGGGATGCCAGATCAAGCACAGAAGCCCTGAGGCACTTCTGTGAGGCAGGTAAAGTGTCCTTTGAGAATATTGTAAGTTATAAGCTAAAATCAAAGTCTTCCTCCTTGGAAATCCAGTTGAGCAGTCCCAGAACCAACCCAGAAGGCCATGCAGCAGACAAGTGATGGATTTGGCCTCAGGCCACACAACCACTCTTGCATGACAGGCTGTGCTGAGATGTTATCTCCTCCTCTTGTTTTGAGAAGGAAAGCTCTTAAAAATTCATTAAGCTATAAAGTGAGCAGAAGAGACAGGCTAGTGATCAGGAAACTCACCTGGGAGTGAAAAATCCTGGGTGGCACACCATGCTTTAAGGTCCTTGGAAGGAAAAGTATTTAAGAGAAATCCTTAAACAACTGCATCTAAGGCTATCCAGGGTCTTCAGGTCTATGAAAGATTTATTAATGCAAAAGCTGTCACAACATCACGATGAAAATGAATGCTAGCTAAATAATTCACAACATATATTTTCCTGCTAATTAAAGGTTATAATCAAAAGTGGTAATGATTTTTGCAATCATGAGTTAAGTGTGTGGAAGGAAAAAGAACTCTCAAAGGATTTTTATTGGAATCAGTTCTAGGGTGTTGAAATAAGGTTGAAAGAAACAGAACATAAACAAGTGTTAATTAATCAGGCGTGCTGATAGCTCGGTAACTGCATTTTCATAAAATTCCAGGCAGCTCTGTCATTCCCTGTGCAAAAGCTCCTTCATACACCATGTGACCCCAAGTAAATTTTGTCTTACTTTATGAGTTTCCAAAGCTGGGAAAGAATGTGATCATAAATCAAGACATTCAAGGCTAGTAATACTTTTTAACAGCAATCCAGTTTAAAATGAAAATAAATAAAAGATTTCTTTGATTATCTGAAGTGGTATCTAGCTACCAAAGAAAAGAGCTCCTCTTTTGATTTAATTAGATATACCATCATCCTACAAAATAGCCTTGTAAGAGAAGGGCAAGGTCAGGGGAAGCCTGAAGAGAAAAGGTATGTCTCTCCTTATCTTTGGCAGAGTCTGTTGGGGTAATTGCATCCCGTCGCCATGAAGAAAACAACGGGGCTGTTAATAACTGCAGTGATTCAGCCTTGAATTCCTCCTAAGATGTAAGCTGGCAATAGCACAAAGAAGTATCTGCAGATACCAGGTGTAATCCGTGATGAAATCCTGTGTGCTCCACAGAAGGAGGTAGAACATTCTCTCTCCTTTGAATCTATAAGCAAGGCCATTGTGAAAGGCAGCACTGCAATTCAGTTCACTTCAGAATGTGTCAAATGGATCCTGATGCACATGATGTGTTATGATAGTTAATGATTTTAGGCTTTAAAAAATGAGTGAAATGTATTTTATCTGTCTATATCTATATGCTTCATGCAGGGTAAAGATTTCCATGCAGGAGAGACAGATAGCATCAGTTCACATTTATAGGGGCAAATGAGAAGTCCCCTGAGGAATCCAAACTTATATCCCCTTGTGGTTTCTTAGGGGTTCCACCCACATCCCCATTTGTCCTGGGGTCCTGCCTGGCAATGCACACAACTCCTTGTATGTGCAGACCCTGATTCTGAATGACAACCACACTCTGCATGAGACAGAGTTTTCCAAAACTCTTGTACCCACAGCTGAGAGGGAATTGTATATGACCAGAGCAGTTACCCAAGTGGTCCTTGGAACATAAACCCCAAACAGTGGTTTCAGCTTCCTATGCTTGCAAACATCTTCTGGCACGTCCAGACCCAAGGGCTTATGTTCCTATACAGAAGGGAAGTGTCACACAGAGAAAAACAAAAAGAAGCTAGATAACTTGTTGTACTGCCTTTGTTGTACTGTTTTCTATACTACTTTTTCCCCTACTGTTTACAAATAGACAGATTTAGAAGAGTACTTAAGGTTAGTTTGTAAGTGATTAAAAGATTACAAAGAACTCATATACAACAAGTTATGTAAAGTCCCAATGAAAGTAAATTCAAAAATTCATCTTATCAGAAAGAATATGGAAAAAAACCCAGATATCTTCTCTGGCTTTTTGCTTGGTTTGTGTTTGATTAAGAAAAGAAAATTGGCTTTACATGAAGGAAATTATGATTTACTCTTCTGCAAAAGTATTTCCTTCTAAGTCATTCAAGATGAACTGCAATTGAAATGCTAAATAAAGTGAAAGAAGAAAGAATTAAAATGAGCAGAATTAAAAAAATGTTGAGCTACAAGAAGAATATTTTACTGTATGTTTTAAGCTTACTTATCAATTAGTACTTTAGAACCAGAATGTATCAAATAGAAAATTTTTCGTACTAAAAATCAACAAAATGGCATGCATTATGTCAAAGTAAGATATTTTTCAGGTGTTTGAATATCTCAATGTCTAAAGGTTAAAAATGGACCTGATCTGAATGTGTTAGAGATTGACTTCCCGATTTCAAGAAGCTAGTGTCCTCATCTCTACCCATGTGAAATGAATACAAATCACTGCTGAGAAAACAGATTTTCAAAATGTTTTGGGAGAAAAACTGTTCTGGAAAGGATCTCAAGATGTCACTAGGTCATTAAGGCAAGATCAACTCTACTTGAATTATGCCTTACTGATGTTCGTCCTACTTAAAAATGTTCTCAGTAAAGTTTCAGTGATGGAATTAATCAATATTAATGGCAGAAGGATAGGGAAAGTTTACTAATTTTCATTATGGCTTAATTGTTTTGAAACATTAATAATTTTATTGCCTATAATCTTGATGGAAAGATGCACCCAGGGAATTTCTAGAAGATATTAACTGTGCTTTCATTGCACCGTTGCACTGATTTGCAGAGGTGAAACAGTCTCTCAGTCGCAATGATGAAAACCTGATTTATTTCCTGATTAGTCCTGATTCCTCTCACTGTGATATTAAAGGCACAGTGTGGTGGCTGGCAGGCCATTTCTTCCCAAGGCACAATCTCCTTGCATCAGCCTTGAGTCAAAGGAGGAGGAAAGGACCCTGCCAACCCACAAAGCTCTGAGTCATAGAACCTGCAACAGGAACATCCCACAAATGCCACAAAAGAAAGTAACAGCAATTCCTCCCTACAAAGCCTGTCTCATCTCTGCATCCCTTGTACGCACCAGCAATCCCATTCACACTGGCTGGGCTGCAGAATCAATGCCACAGCAAAAAAAAAAGCTTTTTAAGGCATATTGTGAGCAAGGAAGAAATGCCTAACCTTTCACTCATTCCACAGGAAAAGGCAGCAAGTATTTTCCTGCATGTGATTCATTTGGATGTTCAAGGTGAGACCTTTCCAGGGTCAGATTATTTTATCATAACTGAGGATCAGTATTTGCTGGTTAAAAGAGATTTACTGTCACCTAGTAAAAATAAAAGGTTGAAGGAAAAAATCTCCGCATGGAGGCTGATTGCACTGATGCCAGTTGGTAGTTAGGGTGTGCTCAAACCCACTTCAGAGATGCAGAGATACACATTTCCATTTAATAGTCTTTAAAAATACTACCTGGTGTGTGTGTGTGGAGCACTGATGCCTGCACAGACATTGTTTCACTGCTATTCACCTTCACATAGGTAAATCTATTTAAAGGGTGTGGTTTGTGTTTTTAATGATTGGGTGAAGTTGGTTTTTTTGTTTGTTTTTTTTCCTGGGCTTTTAGGAAGTTGCAAATTGCCCAGTTGCTTGACTGAATAGTAAATGTTTTCCCACTTCAATTCAGAGAACAATTTTCTGCCTGGTCTGCTGCTTGCCATTGGAGCACTGTCCTTGACATGGCTGGGACTTACTCTCTTCCTGACACCAGCAGTATTTTTTGCTTTCTCAAAAGGAAGGTGCTGATCAAATTCCATTGGCCAAGACTTTGCCTGGATTACCCCTTTTAACCCTCAATGCATCCTCCCAGCATGCCACAGATCTTTAACTCAAAGGAATCCACCTCCTTCAGGGAAGAAGGATTCTTTTCTTCCACTGTTCTTCCAGATGAATGCTGAGGATGACATAGGAGGTTAGGTGAGAGAGGCTGGGAAGCCTGCAGCTTGCAATCAGGGAGTAAAATTGTTGGAGAGGAGCGAGTTAAGGAAAATCCTAACATTTCATGGATGTTTCTTCATGTTCTAATATAAGTCTCTTTAGTCCTTCTCAAGCAGAAGCAGGGTGTGGTGGGACCTTCAGAAAGGAGGTCTCATTCCCCCATGTGGAACTGGGTCACTGTAGTGATGCACAGAAAGACAGAGATCTGGCTTTCATGGCCTGGAAACAGTTTATCTGAAATGTTTTTACTCTAATGCATCATGTTTTACTCAAAGCAGTTGTCCAGTCTTTTAATTACCTCTTTCATTACTTCCTAGGGAACTAACTGCAAGCCAAATCACATTCATTGAATTTAAATTGCTTGGATCTGAGAGGCCTTCTCCTCTGGGCTTTTCAGAGGTCTGGTACTGGCTGTGGAAGTTATCTAGTAAGAAAAAATTGGGAGTGTTTCCCAGGAACCATATCTTCAGATTGCTGTGGCTCTTTTACACTTGATCATTAGATGAAGGCAGCAGAATCAAATGTAGAATTCAGCTTGACACTTCTGTGTAAGCAAGGTCTTCAATACTGAGTCTGTCCATTGTAAATGGACATTTCCTTTTGTTTATATGAAGTCTCCTGATTCTCTCCTCAGCTACAGTGTCCACTCCACATTGCTATTGATCTCAAATCTCATCAGTGTGCATGGTTCCTCCCCCTGAATGGCGAGTGGTTGAAAAGTTTATGGATGCTGAGTTTGATTTCAGTGACTGCAAAAAATGGAGAGAGATCTCCTGTCTGAAGACAAAGTTTGGAGGGCACTTCAGTCTTTTGTTGCTGAAGTGATGGAATCTGGAGTGTCTAGAAACACATCAGCTTTTCAGTCATTCTACCACTCCAGATGCTTACATGTCACACTTGTGTTAAACACAGCAACTGTGCAAGGGGACACCTTGTCTCAGGAAGGAGGAACAGCTTCTAATTTCCATCATTCTTCTTGTTTTGCACTGATTGCCTTTTTTGGCTTCATGCAAGGGAGCAGCAAAGAGAGTTTACAATCTGATTGAGGTATGACGAACGTCTCTTGCTTGACTTACAGAACAGTTCAGTCTGACCACAGAGCTGGTCAGTTCAAACTCTACATTCAGAGCATTATTAATAGAAAAGCATGTTTCTCATGTAGGCAGCTATTACTACCTAGTGCTATGACTACAGGCAATGCTTAACCCAGCAAAAATCCCAGTGAGAGGATGGTATAAAATCGCCAATTCCTTTGCAAAGGTATAAATCTCCAGCAATTAGTGGAGGCATAAATTCATAAACATATACACACAGGCAAATAAAAAATAAAATTTTAAAAAAGGCAAAGAGACTTCACTATTTACCTGCACAAAGTGTGAAAAAGGTGCCTGAAGGAAAGGACTTGTACTCATGTGATGTGATTGCAGAGAAGGAGCAGGAGGGTCAGAGGAGGCAGCAGGAGGTATCAATTCCTCCATCCCCTCATAAAAGAAGGCAAAGCTGAAGTTCTCAGGAACAGTGAAAAGATTCTTGATGATTTTATAAGAAAAGTGGAAGAATAAATAAGTAAAGTGCCGGTGTCTTGAAAGGTTCTCAGGCAGCAGCCCCTGCTGCTTAGCCTCATGCTATGCCATTAATATGGAAAGCTTGCAACACATCCTGTGGCACTCCACTGGCAGAAGACAACCTCCCAGCAGCCAGCCTCATGCAGCCAAGGATCAGCTCTGTGATTCTGGGGAGCTGACAAACATCCCCAGCCCAGCAGGAGTCCCTTTCTGAAGGAAGGGAGAGCAGCAGGGAGTGCAGGCTGCAGCAAGGCTGCCATCAGGAAGCACATGCCATCAGCTGCCAGCACGTGATGTCTGTAAGTGAGCTGGGATGCTGGCAATGGGTGTTTCTGTATCTCACAGCCAGCAAAATAAGTGGGGTTTAGAGTAGAGCTGAACTTCCTTGCGTGAGGCACACAGTGATTTAGGCAATTTTATTAAATTTTTTGAGGTATCCCCTCACAAGCAAAATTTGTGCCTTAAATCCAGTTTGTCTCTCAGTCACATGCAGTTCTTGCAGATTTCAAGACTGCAATTCTGAGTGCTGGTGGAAAAAAAAAATGTGGCTTACAGAACAATAACACCATCACCATTCAGTGGTAAATCATTACAAGAGGCTGACATGACCCTTCACCGGGTCATGGGTCTGAAATAAGACATTAAACATTTCTCACTGTTCACTTGAATTAACAAAGGAAAAGGAGAATGTAGAGACTGAAGTTAAAAACAGTTGAAATCATTCTTAGTTGTGTAGACCCAGATCCACAGTAATGCAGGCACTTGGCTCTGATGAAATCATCTCTGTGATATGAGTGTGATGGACCAATCTGTAGAGTTATGCTATCATGTCTGACATGAATTCTTATACCTCTCCATGTGCAAACTGAAAGCCATGCTAGGGAAATAAAAAGTTTCCCTGGGGACTATAATGATAACAAAGAAAGGAGATTGGCCCTGAGGCACTTGCCCCTCCAAATGATTGCTCATTTGAAGTACTGTATTGACAGAGTTCCCTCATTCCCCACTTAGAAACCTCAGGTCAGACCTTATTTTAGAAAGTGAATTAGAGGTTGCTTTAAAAGGTGAGCTCTGACATGACTTTATTTTCTGAAGCCTGAGAAAAGACAGGTTTGCAAACACTGCCATAGTGCTTTCTTAAACAGAGACAGCTCTTTTGTTCCCAAAAGTATAATGTGGTTGGTCTCCCTGAATGCAAGTTAAAACAGAAATCTAAACTAGCTCTGAGAGAAGAAATTGCATTAGTGTAATTAGAAGTGTTCAGAGATCCTTTTCTGGTTCTCTAGGTACATGAGAGGACAGAGTAGGAAATAGAAAACAGAAAAATTCCTGCATGCATGATGCTGCAGACAGGAGGGTGTTCGGCTTCTGGGTAATACACTACATTATTCCCTGAATAAGACAAAGGTGGAAGATGCTGTTCATTTGCAAGGCAGAAGAGGAAAGCACTGGCATGAATTTCCCTCCTTCCCTCCCTCTTTTAAATATAAAGATATTTAATTGCACACCAGCAAGAACCAACTCAGACAGACAGTTCTCAAAACATCACAACTCCAAAGACTTACGTACAGAGGGCATCTATCTCCTCAATATCACACCCTTGGAAATGGAAATTATTTGATTCTTTTTCATCTAAATTCTTTTCAAGAGGAATGTTGCCAGCTCCCATAGCCCTAGTGTTTACTGAGAAATTAAAGTTGTCATTTTTAGTCTCTCAAATGTCAGTGAGAGTTAAGGAAAAGGCTGGTTTGTTTACAGATATTTTTAGAATGATTGTGGAGAACAGCCAGCATTAAAAAGTTCATCTTTCCTACTCTTTCTCACACTACATGATGAAAATTGAAATAAAATAGATTTATCTCCCGGAAGATATGTAAGATTTTGTCAAATGAGGGCAGTATCCGGGTCATTAAGATGTCCTCAGTGACTGCTGGTGACAGCAAAAATTCATGAAGAATGCATGTGCTTCGAGCATATCCAGAGAGATGAGTCCATCCGTTTAGTAATTGTGCTTTTCAGTCTGCTGGAGCATGAACTGCCCTTTCAGTGTCACAGAGACAAATCCCCTGCACAACCTCCACTGGATTATGCCAAGACATCTGAACATTGGAAACCCCAGCACAGATCATCAGCTCTCAATGACTGGCATAAGAAAAGGTCTCTCTGAGCCTCAGAGACTGGCTAAATGCAGCTCTGCAACCCAAAGAAGCACCTGCCCATCCTTTTTGCAATCTGTGTCATCTGCATGCAGGGCTCCAGCTTAGATAATTTAACTGAATAAATATTTAATGAGCCATTTTTCTTGGAGGAGGGGTGACCTGTCCCAGCTCATAGGGAGGGCAGTGAAATACGACACTAATCTAAGCAATGCAATTCTCTAGAAGTTGGGGTAGAAGATGGCACTAGCAGATAGATTAAGAAGCCAATTAAGTCCTTGTTCAGAATTTTACTCCCTTTTAAAAAATACTCCCAGAAGCTGTTTTTTAAGTCACTTGAAGGAAGAAATTGCAAAAAAAAAGCAAGACTGAAAATGTTGTATTATTCTGAAGGAATAATAATTTTGGTTCATCAATGCCTTTTATTTTGAAGGACTACTATGAGAGTTTGAGATACTTGAGATACAACCTGTGCAGAGGTTGAGAGTTGAGATACAAGCTGTGCACCAGAATTCTTTCACCTGCCAACCCAATGCAACAGTTTGACTTCATTCATCTACTACAAATGAGGCTTTAGGTTTAAAAGTAAGGAAAAATTATTATCCATGATGGAAATTCCAATCTGGAGTCCATGGACACAATCCCCTGCATTGATGGCTCTTATAGCAATCCTAAGACACCCAGGTGTGAGACATTACTGTTCTATGTCCAGAAATTATTAAGAAACTATAGGATCCACCAGAAAAAAAAAAAGACATGCTGTTTGCCGAACTGTAACAATTCAGGCTGTTTAACTTCCATCTTGAATCTTTCTTGGAGACCTGCCAGAATCTCTTGGTATCACAGTTACTCAAAATGTTTGTGTAGAGAAAAAGATAGTGGAGTATGATGCACATAGTCCTTGCTTACAATACAAACAATATATGTTTTGTAAGCAAGGTTTCCTCATGATGATTGAATGATTAAACTAAGAGGAGAAGCAGATGCAACAGAAGAAAACATTATATATTTTAGAGGCTGAGATGTCCTGCCTTCACCCTGCCTTGTGCACTGAAGTCACTGCAATGAGATTGAAGGGTTTTCTTTTGCAAAGAAAAGATTCTGATCTTCTTCAGCAGCGAGGAAGCTGAAGGCTGAAGCAGCAATTATCTTCAGGGGTAGTAGGTTTTTAGTTGCCTGGAAAATTGCAACATTCTTCCATCAAAGTGCATCCACAAGGAGAGATTTTCATGCAGTGCTTTCACATTCTACCTGTCTGGCTTTACCAATAACTCCTGAATTATCTATTTTTAGGGAACTCAGAGAAATTCCACTTAAAATGGGACTCTGATTTGTCTTTACTCCACCTTCCTGCTGTGCTTCTGGATTCTGGGATCATTTGGTTGCATCCAAAACAAACAGTTTTGGATGCAACAGGTTTCTCCTTTTCATAAGTAAGGATTTCCACAGATCTGTAAAGAGTTAGCGAATCAAAACCCTTATCAGGCATACTCGCTGGCTTGAACTGTATGTTGGGTACTTAGTGATATACCTTGCACATATAGATATATTGATACCTTTGCAGTCTTGGTCCCATGATGATCCTCCCCAGTTCTGCTGGTTGAGCCCATTGTGAAAGAGAAAATCATGGCAGAAGGAACTCTCTTCTGCAGGAAGAAAAATAGAGCAGGTTACAGCTGTGTCAGCAAAACTGAATACTAAACTTCCAAAACTTTTTCAATATGGCCATTTACATAGGACTGATTCCTTGCATAAAACATGAAACTATCCTTACAACAGACTTCATAACACAGATATAGACAAAAACAAAGCCCCTTGATCACTAGCAGAGTTTAGTTTGAGCATAAAGACTGAAAGAATGCAGATCTCTTCACTGGGAAAAGGGAATTTTTTTGAGCAGTGGGATGGTTTTATTAACAATAGCAGCTTAAAAAAATTATATTTCGCTTTAAGCAATTTATTATATATAGAACATATCAATAATACTAAATAATATGTATTATTAATCTATTGTACTATATATTATTATTGTGTAATATAATATGGTATTATATATATAATATATATTTGTATATATTGTATCTATTTATAAATTATATTATATTATATTATATTATATTATATTATATTATATTATATTATATTATATTATATTATATTAGCGACATTGTTGTTGTTACCATTATTAGTGGTGGTGGTTGGTTGGTTTCTTTTCTCCTTTTTAAGTGAAAATGCATCAGGAAAAAGCAAAGGTATGGAAAGACACAAAACAAGGGTTTGGTGAATGTTCTTCTTTCTTGATGCCCCATGATAAACAGGCAAGTTGACTGGGCAGGGCTTTGCTGAGTGAGTACCAGCTAAATAGCTTTGGAGTCCTGGGTCATGTGTGTAGCTAAGTGGTTCATCCAGCCTGTGGTGATCTGCACAGGCTCATGCTGCCTTGTCGAGTTTGGGATTTGTACTTCACACCAGTGTTGCACCAAGACTCCTTGGCAACTCTGCCTATACAAGGAATGCAGAGCAATGTCCCTGTCCCTGGTTCTAGATCCTCTGGGAGGACTTCGGGAACATTGTTGCTGATGTCTGTGGGAGGAGGATCATGTCCTGTGACCTTACCAAGTTTCCTATGCTTCTCATTCTCCCCTCATTTAAAAGCCACTTATGAGACAAAACTCAAACTTTCCAAATAATTTCGCTTTTAAATATAACCAGGCCTGGGAAAATTTCTTTTCACAATGGGAAATTTGGGAAAGTTTTATCTCTGCAGCAAAAAATACTGAAACAAGTATAATGCAAGCTGTTATAAACCTTCACTCTTGTGTTTCTGTTAGCAACTGTTGTAATGACAAAAAACAAACCCAAGGAATTATTGGAAAGGGATACTTCCAGATACAAAGGGGAACATTACAAGGAAGTAATTTCTATTTTTCATGGGCTGGGATTTGTGAAGCAAGAATACACATTTGTTAGACTGGTGGGAAAGGATTCTGACTGTCTGTTATGAGATGTATGCACAGCACAGGTACCTAAGAACAAAAGGAACATGAGCGGTTTTTCCATTGCGATGCATCTTGTTTGAATAGGCAGCTGCCAGCATGCTGGGCAATTTCTAGGGCCATTGGTTGGGCACAAGGTAAAATTAAAGCCCCATTTTTGATTTCCAAACACTAAGATGTTCAGGTTCTTAGGGCGTAACACTTTGACTAACATAAATAGCCTTGGAGATAACAGTCAGTGTTTCATCTCCACCTGGGGTAATTCAGTGCTTATTTGAAGAGCTTTTTTCATTTTGTTTTGCTCTACTTTGAGGAGAAGAACCCAATCCTGCTGTAGCATTTATTTAATATAGCTCTTTTAAAGTGACTTCTTGCAGTTTTCATGTTTGTTTGAGATTTTAAAATGTTAAAGAAATCAGTGTAGAGCCTTTTATTCTTTTTGTCAGCATGAAGAAAAAAAATCATTAGATTTAGAATTCTAAATGAGAAGATATATCAAGGAGAAAATAGGCCACTAGTCAAAAGAAAAAGGATGTGATATACTCTTGGAAGGACTGTGGAAAAAACTAAAAATATTCCTCATACACAAACCGTTTAAGGCATTATGAATAAATCTTTAAAAATTCATCTGAATTGAATTCAAACTTTCAAATTCCAGCCTGAGGTGACTTGGATTTCTTTGTTAAGTACATTTAAACAAAACTCTTTTAATGTTCTCCTAAACTAACAAGAATGAGAAAAAAAATATTAGAAATGTGAAATTGCGAATTCTTTTGACCCTAAAGGTCTTCAAATCTGTTTTTAAAGAAAATCTAGCTATTACTCTTCTCCAAAATTGAGGTAATGACAGGAGCTCCAAGAACGGTGGCTTTGTATAAATGGATGACCTTTTCATTTTTACTTTTTCTTTCTGACTTGGACTTTCTTTTCCTCCAGGACCAAATAAAATGAAAGGAACTGAAGGTGTTATTCTGGCCCTGTGAGCTCTCTTTCCCTGGGTTCCCACAGTGCCTAAAGGGAATTTTGCACACTGGCTGCAGCCACTCCAAAGTCCTGGGGCCCTCCAGGCAGTCAGGGTATGCCTTCCTGCTCCACACAGCTGTGGTGGGATGGGGACTGGGGTGACAATCACAAACTCCTGCTCTCACATTTCCAAGCTACCAATGCAGGCACTGAGTTCTGCCCCATCTGTCCCATCAGAGCTGCAAGCCTTCCCCTCTCCAAATAACCAGCAGAACACTTTGACATGCTGCAGTAATGTGTGAAAAGCAAATTCTCCAAAGGACTCAAAGGGCCTGTTCATCATCTCAATGGGATTGCTGCAGTCTCATCTCAGCCTGCATTCTTCTATCCAGGAGGAAATGGGATTTATGATGGGATTTCCTGACCAGAGAAGTAATGTCACCTAGTTTTAAATGTCAAAGACTGTTTGTTGCTCCAGTCCTGTACTTTATCACAATGTCATAGCCAAAATCAAGAGCTCACAGATGAAGAAAGGAGACACAGTCTGAAGAAGGTGATTTTTCTCAAATCCTGTTCTGCCTGCATCTCTCCATTAGCTACTGGATCATACCCATCTGATGGACATCCAAAACAGACCCAATCTGGTTCAGAATTAGAAGCCAATGGTTCAAGGGTCTCCACAAAGCACATTCCCAGAGGGAGCCGGATATCTAGCATCAATTAGCTTTCTGGTTCAAATTGAGGAGGAATGGCAACTTTGATGGGATTACAGTTGGATTCAATTAAAATGTTTTCTGTGTTATCTGAATCTGATATTGTCCCTCCTTTTGCTACATACCAACATTTCCACTGAATCCCCCTAGTCCTGGATTCTTTCTGGACAGTTTTCTCAGCTGGAGCCAAGGCCTCACAGTAGAAATGCAAGAAAATTTGTTTAATTACCTTTGCCAGTATATTGCAACACTTTAATGTAACTGACATTTAAAAAAAAAAAAAAACTTATTATAATTTAAAATGATATCTCACAACATTTTTCCTTTGATTTCAACTAATGGATATTATTAGTTGAATTGATTGTTGTTGTTACAGGAGTTTCTATTATTTACTGAAAGTATTTGACTTGAAACCTAGAATGTTGTTTAGGGGCTTTTTATCAGTCCTTTTGTATCCTAGTTCTTAAAAACTTTCTAAGAATTTTGTTTTTCAGACAACTCAAAAAAAAAATTCACTTTCTCCTAATAGATGTATGAAAAAAGCATCTTATGTAGTCCTTTTTCTGTGTTTAACTGTATTACTTTTATTTTCTTAAGATTAAAATAAAGAGTGTTTTAAAAAAATATATATTAATAAAAGTGTCTTTAGTTGCATGGAGATAAAACCAAACAAGATTTAGCAACCCAAAACTCTTTTTTCTAGCTATTTTGTATGTGACAGTTACAAATCCTTGGTGAAAGAGCATAAGAAACTAGAAATAGAGATAGTGAGAGTCTCTCTGGCATCTCATCCCCAGAGCTGGTGTTACAGCTTTCTGTGGGAATATATCCCAGAGAGATGAACAAATCTGTGCTTCATTCTGTCACCATCCATTGGGAAACCTCTGCACTAATTTAAGAGCCTCAGAGAGGTTCAGAAGACTGGAAGGAAATCTTTGGAAGAATTTTATCAGATGTGCAGCAAAGTTATTTTATCATACTAAGAACTGCACTCTGCTTTGTATTTGATGTCTTGAATATTAAAGATACACACCTTACAGGAAGTTTGTTCATAGTGTGACAGTGTGACCACACACATATAAACACATTTTTTCTGCTTGAGCAGATGACCTTTTTTTATATTAGAGATGTGTTTGGATTACAAGGAAAATTTAATTTCTCTTAATCATAAATTGAAGTAGAAATGTTTTAAAACTTGACAAGCTTCAAAAGTACTAATGAAGAAACAGAGACAAAAAAAATGAAAAGTAGTAATAATTTAAACCACATATTGCACAAAAGTTCTAAGCTAAACTATAACAAAAAAGAACTAATTCAAAGTAAAGAAATTGCTGGTTAAGGTGCAAGTTAGTATAAAAAGGACAACTGTGATATTGCTTCAATATATAATAAATAATCCATATTTATGGACGGACTAATTAAGACACTGAAAGAAGATGCCTGATATTAAATGGAAAATAGAAAAATGGATAGGAGAAAGTGTCTAAGAAAAGATTTCTGAATAATTAACTGATTTGAGATTGCCCCAAAATGCCTCTAATTTTGTCAGTGTTGTTGTTTGTTGTTGGTGGTGGTGGTTTTTTTTGTGCTTTCTCCTCAATTTGTGTTACACCCATACATGAAGGCTTCTGAGAGGAAGTGTCACTGGCCATTTTTGAATGGGATGAATAAAGCCATGGCGCTGCCATTTTGGGGACCCGAGAAGACAAGCAGTTATTTCTCCCTAAATGCCAGTGGTAGTTTAGGTGTCCCACTCCTTTGAGAGCCACCAGTGGAAGAGCAGCATTCCCATCATGTGCACAAACCCTGCACACAAAGGTAACTGTGAGCAAAGCAGCACCTGCCAGCTCCAAATGGTTTGCAAGTGTGAGGATGTTATTTGTCTGGGTAAGTGCAATTGAGGGAGTGCAGGTGCACTTTATGTTTATTTAGATTCATGCAGTACATTTGCACAACACCAGGGACCCTGTCTCATTACAGTAGTGAAGTTATTACATTTGAGAACAGTTGTTTAACAAAGTGTGTGACTTAAGACCAGATGTACAGACAAATGTAAGTACTCAGGTCCTCCAAGACATCTCTGAGGTGCTGCCTAACATAGAGATTTCTCATTCCTGTTTGTTCAAAAATCTTCAGAAGTGAAGCTCTGAAGCTTCTCTAAGTGCTGGTTCAGGACATGTGAGCTGCTGAACACATGAGCAGAACCAGTACATTTCTCCCCGACCCAGGGGACCGACTCAGAGCAGGACTCCCATCTGGGGTACTTCACCCAAGCTTTGCCATTTCTCACTGGTCTCATCAAGAGTCAGGCTCAAACCCTGGCTACACTCAGAGCAGGCAGGGTGAGATGCTGGATCTGGGCCTGGGTGCTTTTGAATTCCTGGACAAGGGTACAGGGTGAGAAGAGCTCTCCTCTTTGCTCTCATTTCACCTGTGAGAAGAGATGGCATTCAGACAATTCCCTTCCGTGAGCTCCACGTGCTAAATAGGATGTGAGCTCTTTCTTAGCCACACATCTGACATCTGAGCTGCTGACAGACAAAACTAAGTCCACACTTACCCCCTCAGTGTTTCTACCAGCATATGGGAGTTGCCCAACAGGGTGTAGGTTTGTAACTCATTTTTTCCTTGCACATTTTACAGACAATTGGGTGCCTAATTCAGGAAGTTAAAAGCATAGGAATAAGGTTATACAAATTAATTTATGGCACCCTACTTACAGATCATCCACTGCTTTTCTGATGTTCTAGAAGCACCAGAATTGGTCTGTCTGCACTGATTTTAGGGCATGAGCTCTGGAGTTCATCTACAACACCTGCCTGTAATCACAGCACTTCACTGTGCTCCTCATGCACTCATTACTAGAGCCAAAAAGTCTGCACTTCACAAGGCCCATCAGCTGGCCCTGTTAAGCCAAGACCCCTGCAGAAGACCTGTTCAAAGTGATGTCAAGTAGTGGCCTCAGACAGAATCACAATATTCTGAGTTCTCTAATTCCTGCCCCATAAGACATCACTGTGCAAGACAACTGCATGTCCAAGATAGCTCTCAGCCTTCTGAAGAAACGCCTTAATGAGAAAACCAAGAGTCCCTTCAGTGGAATTACATTTGAAAATGGAAGCACAGCAAGGCAATTTGCTTCAGTAACTAATTTCTGATGTCTGTAACTAGAAGCATCAATACTTCAGCAGCCACTGCTTTAGATAATTGGAAATTAGGATGATTCTTTCACAGAAACTGGTGTAAAGGCTGACTCAGCCTGGATTTCCATACTGTGGGTTCCTTTTTAGTGTCAAACTGAAAAGACTTGTGGAAGGATTTTCTACCCATGAATCAGAGGAAATTATTCATTATTGAGTTCAACCCAGGAAAAAATCTATTGCAAAAGCAAGAAGATGTAGGAGACTGTGTTTAATCTGAGCAAAGCTTGCTCAAAGTTTGTTTAAAAAAGAGAAGCTTAAACTGTTCTGGCCCTTTCAACCATTAAAAGTTCATTAGCGTTGCCAAGGTAGCCTGAAAATTTCAGGGTGCACAGTGTCTTAATTTGGTTATGTCTGCACACTTTTGGCACGCTATGTTATCTCTTAGCAACCTGCTCTGTTATCATTTATTATCATTTCACAGAGTGGAAAGCACTGCACACACTGACAATGTGCAAAGTGCGAATGATATTTTTCGGAGTATATATGAACTTTTCCATCAGATTTTAGTACGTGGAAGCTCAAATACTTATGCTTCCCTAGGACTTTGATTGTGAGGCTTGTAAACCACAGACTATTTCTTTCTTAAAGAGAATTCTCTTAGCAGAATAAATCATCATTATTAATATGCAGGTAATCAGCAACATAGCCTCCAAGGAAACCACAATGTCAGACAATACTTTCAAGGTACTATAAAACTGACACCCTTACTGCTCTTACCTTTCTGAGGCAGCAGAGCAGAAGTGAAGACGCTAGGCTAAGTAGCAGTTTCTCTTCTAAGAAGCATTCAGGGCTGCAATAGAGTAAGTTTTTCTTCCTTGTGCAGCTTTCTTCCTGTATTCTGTGACTGTGACAGTGCCAGCACATCTCCTGCACAGAGGGAGGCCTGGAGAAGCTGGGTCCAGAGTGTTCTCACTCACCCAAAACCAAGGCTGTGTTCCTAAGTATTTCAGTGGACTCTCGGAGCAGCCTTAACAAGGAGTGATGGGAACCATCAGTACTGCTCCCTCTGTTCTCCTTTTCTACTACTTTATTATTCACCTCCACCTTACACCATGATTTGCAGATTTGCAATTTGGCCTGGGGGACTCTGTCCTGCCGTCTTGCAAGTTAATGAAACTTTGCACATTGGCAGTTTTCCTTTTTGGGCCGCTGAGATCTGTAATACGCAAACACGGATTTACCCAGGGGGAGGAGGCAGCCAGAGGTCAGGGTCCTCCACACTCACCCTTCTTGCAGCACCATCTGCTTAAATCCCATCACAAGGAAGGGGCTGTGCAAATTAATAGTGGCTTTTGTCAATAATGAAGGGAGCCCACTCTAGCACAGGTGTCCCCACATGTATTAAGAGCTAAAACAAAGCATACCCTTCCAGCAATAATCTGCATGGTCCAGTTTAGGATCAGGGGTCTTTTCTTATCATCTCAATAGTTCCCTGGATTTTGTTTTTCTGGCATTTCACAGAAGACACCTTGATCATCACTGGCATTTCAAATGTGAAACAAATGGTGTTGCAAAAAACCCAAGAATAAATCACTCTCCACATACAAGTGACAGAAAATTCAACAAGTCAGATGAATAACAATTTGCACTAAAAAGAATTTTCTACTCTTTTTTAAATGAGCATTATCTGCATGACTGTATACCTAAAGTAAATATTATTAAATGATTTCTCATTTCTTTATACAGCATTATCTTTTCTATCTGCAATGAAGTCACTGAAGCCCCTTCTCCTCATGATCAAGAGAGATCGGAGAGCATCTAAGAGAATTTGCTTAATTGTAGATTTAACTCCAGAAATCTTTCAATCTGTCTGCCTCCATTTTAAGATTTATAAAACATTAGCCATGGTAGACTGTAGATTCAGTTCATGCATTTTTGGACTCTACATATTTCAAATTAAGGAATACAATAAACAAAGCTACTATTCCTTCAACAGTTTCTTGTTCCTATAATCCCTATGCTAGGGATTTTGCTAGCTGTCACAAAAGCAATACTCCCACAGAAGCTGAAGTAGGAGAAATAAGACATAATATTCCACCAAGCATAACCCAAAGGCAGTGGTTGCTACCATTGCCAAACAGAGCAGACACTCTTTGCAGAGAAATGTAGTGTCACAGGAGCTTCAGGTCCCTGATGTTGTGGTGATGAGAGCAGACCTTGCTGTAGTAACGCTAATTTGTACTGAGCACAACAGGAAAATGGTTTTTTCATACAGGGTGACCTCCAGAACATCAGTGCAGGGTTTTAAAGCTCACTGAAAAGCTCTGAAATCAATGACCACTGCATCAAGCTGAGGACTGGTCGTTCCCAGGGCTGTTGCAGAGGAATTTCTGTCCAACCTGGCTAATGGCTCCCATGTGGTTTGGTGTAAGTTATCTCCAGTGGGTCCTGGCTGCCAGGGCCTGGTCTCAGGAGCAGCCCCTGTCTTCATGCACTGCTCTCTGCATTGTCCTCCTGAATCCCAGCTTTCTGGACCATTTTGGCAATGCTCCTTAGCAAGTAAGTATTTTCCCAAAACTAAGAAAGGAGATGAGCAAATCCTTCTGACTTTTCAGTGCCAGAACCCTGTGTTTTCTGGTCTTCCTTCTAAATCATGAGAAGGAAGAAATTCTTTATGATAAGTGTTGTAAAGCACTGGCACAGGTTGCCCAGATACATGGTAGATGCTCCATCCATGGAATCATTCCAGGTCACGATGGACAGGGCTGTGAGCAACCTGATCTGGTTAAAGATGCTCCTGTTCACTGCAGGGGGGTTGGACTGGATGGCATTTAAAGGTCCCATCCAACCCAAAGTATTCTATGACTGTCTGGCATGCTTCTTTGGGTGTCCCAAAGGCTACATCCTCTGGTCTAAATGAGCACACATCCCATGTGCACTGCAACATTTCATTAATCCAGTGGGGATGGAGAACAGGCCAAGTTCCATGTGGGAGTTCCAAAGTTATGCTTGAGGGCAAGATCCAGATTTACATCAATGTTCTCAGTGTTCTTCAAGCTTTGCAAAAGCAGGGTTCACTATTTTATTTAACAAGGAGATGCCTAACAAAATCAGGCTTTTAGCTGAAATTTTATATTGAAGCATCATTATTGCATCTCTACAAAACAGTTCTCATTAAGCAAAAGAGTGAACGGACAGATGTCCTAATAATAGCTTGATTTGAAGTGCAAAGTGGGTTGAAGTACTCAGCATGCCATTTTCTAATCAGGAATGAAGGTTTTAATGCTAGGCTTCCTGACAATCACAATTTTGTAATGCTTACATAAATGCCTCTGTAGATGTGTGTATGTTTTTTAATTTACTGCGTGGGTAAAGGAATGTATTCCCTGGTGATGCAAAATAGGGTCTGACTACAAATGCAGCAAGGGCTCTCTGCCCCTGGGAAAAAATTTAGATGAAAACAGCAGAAAGCCCCCTCATTTACAGAAACACCTTGTAGTCTGGGGCCCTCCAGCACTCCAACTGCCTGCACCCTGAAGTAACCTCCTTGCACCTTGAACTCTTAGGGACAGCTCATGTAAAAGATCCATGAGTTCAAGTTACCTTTGACTTTGTGTCTTCAGGAGACAGTCAGAAGCACAGAAAGGACACACAGACTAGGCAGATGTTCTTCATCTCACTTTAAACACAACTTTCTCTTCCCCGCCCCCCTCTAGATAATTGAAAGTTATCTACAAAGTTGATGAAATACCATAGCCAAAACAAAAAATGATTTATGGTTCTTCCCTCAGCCACACTGCTGAGCTGCACTGCCAGGCCTTTCAAACTTCTGAAAAATTAGAAAAAAGAAAAAAAAAGTTCTTCATTACATTGTGCAAATGGAACAATCAATAACAATGAGGAAAATAGGATAGATATTGCATCCCAAAGTATTTTCAAGATCCATTCCTGATAGGTTGATCAAATACCTTTCCAGAAGTCCTGTCCATCTTCATTCACTAATATTCTAGAAGTCCTCTAGAAGGATGACAGGAGCAAGATACATGTCAGATGGTTTTACCACTAAAGCAGCTCAAGAAAAATCTGTGGCAGCTCCACAATACTTCTTCAGGTTAATGCTTAGTCAGGAGGAGAAGTCTGGCTGCAGGGTCTTTGATCCATGAACATATTTGTAGTAATTGGGGTCATGGCAATTCATGTAGCTAATGCATTTTAAAAGGCCAAAGTCAGTAACCCCTGAGTAATTGGGGCTGTTACTGGGCAAATGACATGCTTTGGAGCAATGGCATTATATCAATTACGTGGGGTGAAATCTAGAGGTGAATGTTTGTAGAAACAAATAAAAGCTCAATCAAAACTTGGGATAAACCATTACAAGTTTAGTCCAAAATCCCAGATCTGGTCAGTTTATTGCTCACCAGTAACTTGAGTTCAGGGAGGACCCCCTCGAGAAGTCACATCTTAAGTCACTCCAAGCCACCAAGTGAAGCCACATGGCAGCAGTGTCACCATTTCTGCTAACACAAGAGGGGAAGGAGACTGCTGCTAACCCAAATCTCTCCCCGAGGGGGGAAAGGTTGGTTTTGGTGAAGTCTGGAAGGAGAAGGAAAGAAGGAAGCACCACATTTTGTCCCAAACTAAGGCACCAGTTCAGGATGTACCCCCTGGGTACAGAGTTACACTTCAACCGTTCCAAAAGAGTAATTGCAAGAGTAACCAGGACAAGGTGTATAGCACCAATATCTTACCTTCAGCTCTCTGCTGAAGGACATGCTGCATAAAAGAACAATGAAATAATCCCAGATAATCCTGCCGAGGAATAACTGTGTCCCCAAAAACATAGTTCTACAAAGAAAATAATCATGGTGTCATTAAGAGATTAAATCAATCCAGCCCAGCAAGGCACTATCAATATGGAACAGCATATATTCCCATCATTCCCATCTGCAGACCCTGTTTTCCTAAATATTTGCAGATAGATAAAATGGTGCCAGAGCCCCTTTCTTAGATTACAAAAAAGTCACCTTTTTCAAGGATTAATTATTAACTATACTAAGGAGAAATTGCAGCAGCCAACAATTATCTTATTCTCCCAAGTCCTATTCACAGTAAAGATGATATTGTATGGAAATGTATCTTGTATAACTATCACCATATGCTGTCTCAAAGGGTTCCAAAGCACTTTAGAAATAGTACAATACTGGCTCAGGTATGAGCCAATGTGCATGTCCCTCTGCATCTGCACAGAAATCACCCTGGCTTTTCCTCACTGTTCAGATACAGCCCTGGCTGGAAGCGGTCTGGAGCACTGGCAAGGAGACAGGGCCATGCGTCCTGCAGAGGACCATTGCTCCAGGGCCCTGATGCACTTGGAGCCTGCAGGACTCTCTGCTTGCTGTGCCACAGCAGGGGAGCACACACTTCAACAAGCCATTCCCATCTCTCACCACACGACAACTAACTCTTGCTCTGTGGGTAGCCACTCCACTACCTAGGATTTAAGGCACATGATTAAGCTGCTCAACATTTGGGCTTTTCGGGGCCTGCAGCAGAACTCTATTTCTTCATCTCACATATTTCTAACTATCCTGGAAATTTTCAGGCAGAAGGCAGATGCCTGAGGAAATATCACTGTGTGATACGCAGTGAAGATAGAATACTGTATACATAAATACTTAGAAACATAAACACATAATGTAGGAGATGTTTCATCCCTTGTGTATAGCTCATTGACTGACAATAACTTACTGATCTATTATACTTAGAAAGCATCTTTGTACTTACATAAATTGTCCCTTTCTGCCTGGGACTGAACACAATATTTTCCCCAGTGAATACAGGCTGTGGTTTAAAGCAGAGGGGATGATCCTGGGCCCATCCCTGTCCTGGTCTTTTGCAATGGTTGTGTTTGGCTGTGGACCTTGCCTCAGAAAACTGGTGCCCTAATGGGGTTGGTTCAGAGCAGCCCATATTCTCCTCTCCTCTCCGCTGGTAGATTGACCTGCTGACATTCACCTAGGAAGGAGTCAGATAAAGACCCCTCATGTTACAAATGACCCCCACAATTTTCATTTCCATCTCCCTGGGTTTTGGCATCAGAAAGAGCAATGGTGAGATTTGACTTTACACACAGAAGGACCAACCAAAGTAAGGTCATTGTTTCCTCATTTTCCTAAATGGAACTAGTTTGAAGGTAGAAAAAAAGTCCCACGTCTCACTACTTAATATTCATAAGAGGTTTAGAATTATTTCAACAGCCGTGAATAAATGATAGAGAATGTGATAGCACTGTGGTTGCAGCTTATTCTAATGATCAAAGCACTTCATCATTGGGGAATAAATTCTACCTAAGCAAAAAAAAATGTTAATCCCCAAACAAATTTATTACTTAGAAGAAAAATTCACTTAAAATTGTCCCATTAACTCTGTAAAAAAAAAGTAGGTGGCTTATATTGTATCACAGATTTTTGAACTACCCTGCAGTATATTTAGCTGAAACAGCTAGAGTGAAAACTGGGAATAAACATTAGTTTCTGCAGTTTGAATATCACTGTGGAATTTTCCCAGCTGTACAGTGCAGTACACAGTACACTCTGTTCACAGTAGTTTGCAAGCTTCTTCCCTCTGAAATGACACATGCTGGGAAAAGAGCTGACCTTCAGTTTAATTTACGACTCAGATTGATCTGTCTTCTCCATGTCAAAACCTTTGGTTTTTTGACCTACCAACGCAAACAGATCCTTTTTACATTACTCAGCCCTGGTATCTGCAGCTCCTGAGTGAAGTCACCATTCCTCTACCTGAGGACAGCAGGCTTGGCAGGTTTTTCACATCCTGGCAGGTCCTTTAGGCTCCATTACCAGATTAACAAGCATTTTAAAGCTCTTTGTTGAAAAGAATCCCCTTGCCAGTGAATGCCGAGTGGTGTTCAGAAAGCATGCACTGTCCTCAGCCTTCCAAGATACATCTCCAAATCTCCTCCTCAGAGCAAGCACCTTATAGTGTTCCAGTCACAGAGCCTTGCCTTGGAGGTTAGATTTGCTCCTCTACTTCTGTTTACACAGGGGTGACATCTCCTTTGGAAATTCCCCATGAATTCCTCTATTTATGAACATGACTGCAACACCTGGCACTGGAGCGGTTTCCCCTCGTATCTCACCTGGATTTCTGTTTTCCATAGTGAGACAGTACACTGGATTTTTATTTTTAATTTAACAGATCATATTTTGTGAAGGGGAAAGCTTTGCTACTGGAAAAGAATGGCAGGAGGATAATGTCTAAGATGAATAGTACAAATTCCTAATCACTTGTAAAATCAAAAAAGTAAAGGTACAGTTCTGAATTTTAATCCCCCTTATGTATTAAGACTGAATTGATCCCATCTTTTATTTAAAATTAGGGGAAAAAAAACTACAGAATTTTTTTAATTAACAAGAGGATGGATGCATGGATTTTACTTGAGATATTTGCTGCAGGAAAGATGTATTAGAAAGCTATCAGGGCAGGACTCTTTCATTCTTGTTATCTAGAGCACATATAACATGACCCTGAACCTCATAGCAATACAATATGCTAGTGAAACATTCTGAATTGAGGACAAAATTTAATTATTCATTGTTGAGATGTACAGAATTTCCATAGTGCAAAAGACACAATGCACAGTTCTCTACTACTCTTTTTCTAATCTAACAAAGCAGCTGCCATGCTATTAATTTGAACTTACATCACATATTCCAGTTGATTTTATTAGGTCTGTTGTTACTGATGATGATCTAACCTCCACTGTGTTTCTCTAGGATGAAAATATGGAAAGAGAGGAGCTGATACCCATGAGAACAAAGATAAATTAGTGAAAATAAATTATCCAGTTTCATGTATCAAAGTTTATTGGAAATCAAAGCAAGAACATTTATCAAAAGGTCTGGAGAACACGTGATCCTTGACTGTCAGTCTGTATTCATTTACAGAAGATTTATCATTCTCAGGGGCTTAATACATTTTTACAGTCACTTGACTAGATAGTCATTAATCATTGTACATTTTCAAGATCCTACCTACACTACAAATTCAAAAAGTAATAATTAAAATATTTTAAATTGCATCCTTATGAGTCTTGATTCATAAGGGCACCTGGGGACATGCCACAGTTGTTAACAGGTTTGCTTATCTACCTGATTGGAGTTAATCATCTTTCTGAAAATCATCTGTACCTTTCAATTTCATTACATAAAAGCAAGCTGGATCAAAAGACTGAATGAATTCATAACTGCCTTTTCACTGATTTTAATTGACTCTCTGGTGCTTTCAGTAAGAGCAAATAGCATGACCACCCAACACACAGACTGAGCAGCAGCCCTAGAAAATTAAGTAAAAGGGGATGATTTGTGTACACAGAGAAAGGGAACAGCCCGAGGTTTTTCTAACGTGGAAAAGAAATAAGAATATACCTAGGGCTGCACCAGACCTTATGGGCACTGCTGTTAAAATGCTTCCCAAGCATCCTTCCCTAGCTGTGATCAGAGACAGGATAAAGAGCTCTGGGGACCTCACTGACTTGTCTGTCTGCAGCCACCATTCCTGCAGAAATCCAGAGTTCTTTACTGTTGTTTCTGTACTGACCCAGGACTTATCAAGAAATGTTCTCCAATAAGCTTCTTAACTGGTTTGTAATAAATTTTGAAGAATAGGAAAAGTTGCTGTGCTGATAATGTTATTTTTTAAAAGTATTTTCTGTATTCTTTTTCTATCTTTGCATGTTTTCAAAGTGTGAAACCATCCTACCAACATTTGACTTCTTTCAGCATTATCTTCACTGATTCTCACTCCAAGCAAACAGGAAAAAATATCAGACATTATTATAAACACAAAACAAATTATTAAAAAAAGGATGCTGTTCTGTGCTACACATGAATAAAAGGCCTTTGCTATAATTAGTCTGCAGTGTAGAGAAGAAGCAAAAAATAGAAAAAGAAACTACAATACAGGAGCTCAGAAATTACCAAGATGACACAGCAACTAATGGTGTTATAGGCCAAAATCTTTGCAAAAGGGATTTTTTTCTTCTGGGCAGAAAGAATTGGTGCATTCCTAAATTTTGAGTTAGGATGGCAGCTAGCAGCCAATCCATCTGTTCTTTTTTACTCTTACTAGCACCTGAGTAGAACAGCATAGGTTTCACTAGAGCCCTGTCTGTTGGAAGATGCAGCTAATAACCTGGGCACCCAAAAATCACTAAACCTGAAGCGAATTTTAGGCGTTCCAGAAGCAGTTGTTTAATGTCAAATTCAATTCTGGATCAATCAGCTCACAGTTCTCGAATGTTCATTGGAAATTCATGCCTTGCTTGTAAGGCCAAGGAAAATTAGAAGCACTTCATGCAATTTGGAGAAGCCCCTTTCCAGAAAACTCCGATTACCCTATTTGCCACACCACACCTGGCAGAGACATACTCCTGAGCCAAAGGGCAACAATATGGATGGAATTCCTTTCCTTGGGAGAGTTCTTTAATTATCTAAGGCCCACAGACAGAATTCTCTGCACCCAAACTGTTCCAGATAGTGTAAGAAAGAACATACAGTGCAAACTCAATGCATTTCAACTTCGTATATGTAATTGCCCTATTTTCCAGTTTCATTGCTCTGCTTGGTTGCAATTACAACCCAAACACCACTTAGTTGCCTTTCTGGCATTACAGAGTGCTGGCTTTTGGGCTGACTTTTTGATTAATCACATTTGTATGCTGAAGCCTAAAATTAGTTAAAGATTTTCAAAAACATATCTTTCTGTCAGAAAATGTGCCAGATTAAATTTGTTTCATGGGAACACACTGATTTCAGTAAAACTGAGTATCAAAAATGGAAACAGAGCATGGGACTTCTTGTACAATAATAAACCAAATTATGCAAATATAAATTCAGACCTAATATTGGAAAAACTGAGATACAAAGTAATAGATTTTCAAAAACACTATTCTTGGTGATTCAAGATAAAAAGTGACATTTTTTTCTGATTTTCTCAGGAAAGCAGACATCTAGTCCCTTTCAGCTCTCTTCAATGCAAAGTGTATTAAGACTCAATGATATTAAAGTTCCTACATTCATTACCATCCTCACACTACCTGGGATTGTTTGAAAAGCAAAGCCACTGCAAACAACACACTGGTACCCTAGAGTGAGACACAAATGCACCAGACTCTGAAAATGTTTAGCCGCAAGTCAGAAAAAAGGGAATTGCTCAAATACCTTAAAAGATCTCAGCAATAACTCTCCAGTTATCCTTCATTTGGTCCATTTTGAAATGTATACCCAAGCTTAATAAATATTCAAGCATTCACTTTGCTTTGTGCACAAGTAATTGTGTGAAAATCTACCCATGGAGTCACAGTGATATGTAAAATTATACCTTACACATTGAGAAATTTATTCTAGAAGATCTTAACAAAGATCGCGTTTGCAAATGTATTTCTAAAATGTCTGGTACATCCAAGTCCCCACCTCAATGGGAGGTAACAGTCTGCTTAAAAAATCTTGGTTTAAAACTGCAATTCTCCTTTGTGAGGATGCAGATACTAATTTTTGTATTTAAGGTTTGTACTTTCCTTTTAGATTCTGTATTTGTCACTGACCTTGGGTTCAAAAGGAATTATTTCTGCCTATCCAAAGTCTGTGCTGTGACAGCTTTACTGCCTAAGTTCTGTTCCTGTAGAGCCTCTCTATGCTAAGCTGCTGATACAAGGATGAAAAAAACTCAGATTTGCAAAAGTCAATTATTTTATATTCTTTACATTCTCTTTTGCGTAACCCTATTGCACTGCTGTCAGTTTCTTACCAGCCCTTACTATATTTTCTTTCCAAGAAAACATAATTTTCAAGGAAGACATCCAACTGACAAATGTGGAAAATGAAACACACTGTCCAAAGAACAAGGTTAGCAGAGTCATGAGCTTCATATATTTTGCTTCAAATAGCAAAGCACCACCAGCCAGCAGGATCACCTGGGCTCTCAAGGAACCCTTAGGAGCTCTTCCATTCCTGACACATTTTTCACTTGTGTTGGGTCCCTTCATCATCTGGGCAGAATTTTCTTCACAATTAACCACAGCAAAAATTCTCACAAAACACTCATCAGACAGGCAGTGGTGTCTTGTGGTCTAATTCTGAGCTGAGAAGGATTCCTGCTGCTGAAGGCAGTCTCTGGAGAGACCACTCAGAATCTTTTACAATCCATTCATACCACTGCATGACTGCACTGGAGCTGTATTCACATGATACCAGGACCACTCAAAATATTTGGCAATTCTCCCCAGCAGGATCCTTAACAACCAGGCTATGATGGTGCTTAATCATCCTGCTGTGAATCTGGTTTGGCCACAAAGTGTCTCTGCTTCCAGCTCAGAAAGGAAATTTAAAAAGTAATTTTAAAAAAAGTGTTTGTACTTAAAGAGAAACAAAACTGTAACTATGTTGCTGCCTTTCCTGTTCAGTTCTCATTATGAAAATGAGAGGCATGGAGTTTAAACAGAAGGAAATTTGAGAACTCAAATAGTTTTCCAAGATCTCTCTGCAAACCCATTCTTCCTCATAGCAATGACAATGCAGCACAGAATCACCTTAAGGAAATATAGGAGCATCAGCTGTCACAATATATAGAATCACAGAATTTTTTAGGTTGGAAAAGACTTTTAAGACCATTAAGCCCAATTGTTTATCCAAGTCCAACACTAAGCTGTGTCCCTCAGTGCCACATTTACACACCTTATAGATACCTCCAGGGATGGCCACACCACCACTTCCCTGGGCAGCCTGTTCCAGGGCTTGACAATCCTTTCAGAGAAGAAATTTTTCCTAGTAGCCAATCTAAAGCTCCCCTGGTGCATCTTTTGGCAGTTTCCTTTTCCACTTGTTATTTGGGAAAAGTGACCCATCTCACTGCAACCTCCTTTCAGGGCAGTACATGGGGCATCACATTAGGGAAATTATTTATCAAAGAAGTAATTCAGGAAAAGAAAATATTCCTGCCAACATAGCAGAGAAACAGCTAAGGTGTAAACAGGGTTCCTTTGCAGGCAGAGTCCTGGACACAAACTGAGCTCCACATTAAGTCTCTTGGCCTTGCCAGCATCCTTCTTGTGCTATCAGAATCTTTTTGGATCAGACTATTCTGTGCAGCAAAATGTGGACATTACATCAAATACTCCCAGGGAAAATATCAGTCTGTGCCCTCTCTACTGAACCTGCTCAATCATTTACACAAAACAGCCTCGGTTTCAAAGCAGGATCTTTTCAAAGCAGGATCTGAGACATTGTTTAGCCACCAGAGACAGGAGTTTTGTTTATTTTCAGGTTTTTTTGGCCACAGTTTATGTGTGCTTTTGTGCATTGAAAGTTACAATCCTTGGACAAGCCAATATATTTCATCAAATATATTAAGGATCTGACCCATCCCTTATTGAATGGTGGCAGAACTCCCACTGACACCATGAAAACAGGATTAAGCACTTATCTTTTATGCAAACCATGAATGCTTTTTTTTTTTTTTTTGCAGCTCCTAAACTGCAAACACCACTGAGATCACTGCACTTTTCAGCTTTATCTTGTTTAAAATATGCCTACTGTTGGGTTTGCTATAGCTTTTATTAGGAGATGAGATGGAAGTGCAGCATTCATGGCTTTTTTAATTATGAGAAAAATCATGAGTTCATTCTGACACTAAAAGCAAAAGTTATGACCAAAGAGGTTGCAGATAAAACCCCATTTTTTTTGCAAAGAAATTTAGAGGCCAGCATAAGGAGTGTTATGGAAAATAAAGCAGAATAACATGGTGCTAAAGGGAAAAGTGGGCTGGATTGTACCTAAAGGAAATTAGCCCAGGTTCATTTTACTTCAGTGAAGTTATTGCACTTTACCTTTGGCCCATCTACTAATTGCTCAACTTATGAGTAGCAAAGAGATTTGAACATTTTATACTTAAGTGATGTTGTTTACAAAAAGTACTGGCTGGATTTTGTAAGTCTCTAACAATTTGAATTCATAACTATCTTATCCAAACCGCAGGTAATTTAGCACAAACACTAAATTCTGCCTGGAAAAGGAAGAAAATTGATTAAAAGATTTAAATCTCTTTAGAAAGTCTCTTGAAATGATAGATACACCTTAAAAAGAAATAGTACTTGAGGTAGAACTCTGAACTCAGCTATAAATCTGGAATGATTTCTGTGAAATTATTATAAATGCTCAGCTTGAAGTCTTTCCCTGGACTTTTCAATGCATTAAAAACAAAGGTGATTTTTTTTTGTTTTGTTTTTTTGCAATTACGAAAACTTGAGAAATATAGACTGATAGCAAAGAGGTGAAAGAAGCTGATCTCTCATTTTAAAAGTAGCATATTCAATTGCAGCTGATGTTCAAGTTACTCATCAAGTCAAGGTTTATTTCATTTGCTGAAATTTATTCTGAATTTTTACTTTACCTAATAAAGCATCAACTGACTTTTCCTGGCAAAAGACAGGAATCTTCATAGCACATAAGCAACCCATCCCAGCTGCCTGGGAGCAGTTCCTGCTCTACAGCATATGGGCACATCCCACAGCAGCCACAGCCTTCTCACAGTCATGAAAGTGAGAAACACTCAAGGAAATGGAATTTGCCAAGTTGTGTGATGATACTTGAAAGAGTAAAATAGTCCAAAATAGGAAAATACCTGCCAGATGTCTGTGGCTGACAGTGTCCTGAGACTGCCCTACTATGACTTACACCAGGCTTCTGTATCACTGCACAGAGCAGGAGCTTGATTCCCTTTGACAGTCAGGTTATGGGGTTTTATTCCTGTCCTCTGGCAGATTTTCCTATGCTGCCTTGTCAAGGCTGACCTTGACAGAACAGAGGGGAAGACAGAGTTAAAGAATAAAGTAGGGATTTATTAAAAGGCCTCAATGGATACACCTTGGGCAGCACAAGAGCCAGGGCTACACCCAAGATGAACCAAAATGGTCTCAAAATGCACAAACCGCTCACGGGGTCTCTCACTTTTATGAGTTCTGGTCCATTAACATATTGGAGTTAATTGTCCAATTATAGCTTTAGGTTATGAAGTCCCACCCTTCTTGTTTTTCTCTGTTCAGTCCACATTGTTTATGCTCTTGGGCCTGAAATTTGGATCTGTTGTCCTTGGTCCAAAGCTAGAAAAGGAATTGTTTTGTCTATCTACTCTGTGAAGAGATCTTACCATCTCTTAATATGAAGCTCAGAACTACACAATAAAACAGCACAGAATCTGAAAAATATAAAAGCTAAAACTTAAGGCATCACCTATCTTCATCCCACTTTGCCTCATGGCTGATTTTCAGCTAAGCAACCTCAGGTACACCAGGTAGATCCATAACTCTCTGAGGAAGGATGAAAGCTCATGTCAAAAGGCACTGAGTATCTCTGCTCCTGGATTCTCAAAAACCCCAGAAGTGGAACACAGGATAAGTGCTGTGGTACTGCCACCCATCTCCCCTTTCCCAATAACCTCGGAGAAGCCATCATACGAGCATGTTTCCTTGGCATAGAGGTAAAATGAAGTCACTTTCTCATGTCCTTTCTTTTCTCTTTCACTGTACTTTTTGGATAGGTCAAGACCCTTCTGTAGCTTTTGAAAAGCCTGTTTCTGGGCCTTTAATTAAGCACCTGGGTGTTTTCTAAAGGAAAATTCATAAAACCTCTTCTTCAGCATCTTTTATGCCTCTTGAAAATACATATTTATGTCTAGGAGTGCTTTTCCATAAGTTTTTGCATCTGGACAGGCTATAAATGCACAGTGAAACTCAGAGCATGTTTGTGTAAAGGCAGGTCACCAATGTTAGCACTTTGTCAACTCATTTCTGAAGAGAAAGTAAGAAAAAATACCAATCCAGTCCTAAAATATCCAATATTAATGCCTGATTCTGGTATAACACCAGAAAATTCACTGGTATTCCCTTAGAACAAAATCAGCAGGGAGAGTGAAAAAGCCTGCAATGTGATTCAGAAAAGGAAAGCACAGCCTTGTTTTTGTTTGAGCCAGCAGAGTAATGAATCCCAGCTCAGAAAACACTCCACACCCATATTTAGACAAAAACAGAGAAGGTCCAACCTGTGTAGGAGCTGCACCTGCTCAGCTGTGGACACAGCAGACTGGGAAGCACTCGTCCACCTGAGCAAGACCAAGCGTTCTGGCTCTCCTCCTCCTGGTGTGTCCCTGAAATATCTCAGGAGCACAGATCTTCCTGGCAGCCCCAGCATTTCCTCCAAGGATGAAGGCAACTGAAGCATGGGGCACGTGACCTTGGCAGCATTGTTTGCCTTATGCATCCTGTTTCTAAAGACTTGGATTCAGTGCTGAGGATCCAGTGTCCTTGGGGTATTTTCTTACTGGAAGGGAAAGTTTATGCATATTTTAGAAAAATATGTTTTTGATTGGATTGCTGCTTGTTCCTCTTTCAGGGTCTATTTTTTCCAAGTGCCAGAAAAATAAGATGCTAGGCTTCAAAGGATCCTACAATTGCACCAAGCATGATCCAGATACCAGAGAGAAGAAAACAGTGTATCCTTAGCAGCCTTCCCCACATATAGCTCACTATGTCCTCTGCAGGTGAATAAAAAGCCTATGGGAAATGATTTGATGATAAGCAATAGCATTTCTCTTCCTTCCAAAATGTGCTAGCCAACACAGGAAGACACTCTGACCACTGCACTCAAGTTATTCCTGGCAAAACAAAGCAGGAAGGAGTGGGAACCTTTAAGGAGAAAGGGGCACAGCTGAGCAGGGCACACCCCAAGCAGAAGCAGTTGTAACCACAGAGCCAATGCCAAGGGCCATTACCCTGGGAGCTGCCTGGCACACTTCTGAGGGCCCTGCCCCAATGTTCCTCTGCACAGAATTAAAGAGAGGCAAGTGGGAATTAATAGCTTTGACCGCCCTTAGACTCAACCATGCACAGCATGTGACAAAGAGAATGCCTGGGAAAGAGGGAGACCAAGCCACATCCGTGTGCCAGGCTGCTCAGCAGCTGCTTCTATAGTCTTTGTCTGAAAAAGTCCCAAGGTTGTTTAATTTCATCCCAAACTCCTGAAAACCTGGAGTCCTGATATCATTCACCCTGATCACTTTACAGTGCTGGATGGAAAGTGAAGTTCACTGTGTACAACTTTCCCTGCCTGGCTCTGCAGCTCTCCAGCTGCAAGCTCAGCAACACTAAGTATTCAAGCACAGCAAAGCACTTTGCTGCAGCTGTGCCCAGCAACATAGGAAAGCACTTCTACTAACTTTTCCTGTCAGTCTCAGCACTTGCGCTGCTGTTGCTTTTCTCCCCAGGGGAGCAGAGCTCCCACTTGACTCACAGGAGCCACCTGCTCCCCCCACAGCAAGCCTCCCATCCCCGGCCATGCATCTGCCTTATAGACAAGGTTTGGTCCCCCAGCCCTGCTCACCCAGGTGGGTTTGCATTGTTAGAATAACGAGCCCCATTTCAGGAGGATCTTCCTCCAGATGGATCCAAAGCAATTCACAAACTGTTAATTAAGCAAGCCAGACTCAGCAGAGGAAGCTCTCCTTAGAACTACACAACAAATCCCTTTTGGATGTAAGAAAGCAGATGTCCTACCACCAGCCCAGCTCAAATAATGAGAGTTATTTGTAAGGAAACTCAGCCTGGGGAGGAAATATCTGAATGTACCACAGGTACTAGGTCAGATAACTTATGTTTTCCTCTAAACAAGAGGCACCAGAGAAGGAAGGATGGTTCTTTTCCTTCACTGCTCCCAGGGAGGGGCTGCACCAGACTCTCACTGAGCTGCTGGAGATGCATGTCCAGGTACCTGCCTCCATGTTCTGAAGCACAGTAGTCAATGGGGAATAAGTTTTTTAAGTTACTTAAAGGTTTTTCTTGCTTTTCAATTTTTTATGTTCCTTATGGACTGCCTTTTCTCCAGAGGTTAAAGTCTGGTTCCTAACAGCCCCTAGATTTCACGGTGGGGATGGGGGTCAAACCCCCTAAATTCTCCATAATATTTCTGAGACTGCTAGAAGTGCTAGTGCTGGAAGCAGAAAAAATAAATCCCTGCAGATGTAAAATCTCCTCACTCTATTGGCTCTGTCATAGCATGTGAACTGTACAAGCAAAGGATGTGTCCTCAGAGTCTCTTCTGGCCCATTCTCTGACTTTGCTGGTGGTGAATAAGGCCCTTGCTTACCTCATGTAAACACCAGACACAGCATGCCTGCATGCTTGTCCACATCTGGGAAAGTCATGGAATCCACTGGGTGGGAAAAATGGACCCCATGGGCCAAAATGTGCACCTACCTCTCACATGGCCATATCTCCACAGCTCAATGTGGGTCTGTCACACTGCAGATGTTGGTCAGGAAGACTGGACTGAGGTCCCTCTTAAACATCAAATGTCAGGAGGAAAGCAAGAATACTGCAAAAGGAGAGACATTAACTACCATTATAACCCTGGCCCAAACTGTCCCTACCCCAGAAGCCCATTGTGAAGGTAGGTCAGGAAGTATGGGATGTAGCTGGGCACCAAAGGCCAGACATGGAGACAACCAAGGATATTTAACCTGTGCCATGAGGTCAAGGACAAGTGGAGGTTGCTGCAATTTCCCTGTCAGGGAGAAGTTATAAAAGTGGCCATGCCAAACTGAGACAAGACTCCTTTTATGCCGGGATGGGGGTTTACTAATCATGCTTGTATCTGATTGTGTTCCACTTCACATCTTTGAGGCAACTAAAAAGCTGTGACTAAATAGGTAACTTCAATGTGGAAATTTCCATTTTAAACTAGCATCCTTCCAAAACAGAAAAAAAAAAAATTGGAATATAGACAGCTGACCAAAGGATATCTTATTTGCATAATGAGTGCCCCCCATCAAACAGTAAAATTAAAGCCCTTTGAGTTCAGATTTAACATTAGGTACATTCTTGAAAACTGCCCCAGGGTGCAGAGATATGCATAAGTGTTTCTACTCTGTGGCCAGAAGTGATTGTACCTTCAGGAAATGCTTTTGAAACCAGTTTCTGAGTCTCACTCAAACTGCTTAAATACTTTTTTACAGTTTATATGCTGAGTTTTGTTAGAAATTCCATTATAAATGCTGAATCCCATACACTTCTCAAACTACTCCCTTTTGAAAAGCATAGGAAGTCACAAAGGGATAAGGGATGCTCATTTCCAATAGGGTTTGCCACAAACCATAGGCTCCTGCCTATATGGTGGCTTTCTGAAGTCCCCTCATTCATGTAATAACAGCATTGATCTACAAAGCTCGTTGATCCCTGGGAGGCTTGAAGAATGGTTAGAAGTCTTGTTTGGGAAGTTTTTTAAAGTTTCCCATTTTTCAACTGTTAAGGTTTGCATAAATGCAAGGTAAGAAAATTGCTCTTCATGTTTCATTATTGAGAAAGCAGCCACCACTGAGAAGCTACAATGAGACTCTCTCTCTTTAGGCAACAGCCCACTAGACAAATTGAAGTCTGTTATTTCTGCAGAGTTCCCATTCATATGGAATATTTTGAAGTGGTCTCATAAGCAGCAAATTTTAGAACACGACATTACAAAATATGGGAAAAAAGAAAAATGCGACTCCAGTCTAATTTCCCTGCAGCATTGAATTTGGTTTTAAAGGAAAAGGAACTGGACACACAGACAAAGGTATAGCTCTGTTTGTAAAAGGATAAAAAAGAAAACAAAAACTTGTCATTTGACTTGTTATTTACCAAGAATTTTCTAAATTCTTTGAATAAATTCAAAGCATATCAAGTAAAAAAGAAAAGTAGACAAAGTTTTCCTATTAAGCTTTTTATGAAAAGCACATAATATTCTTATTTTTACATTGTACCTCTTTCTGAAATGTCACAGAGAAGTCTCAACACACAGTGATTATCTTTTTCATTGTCAGCTACAAGAACGAGAACGAGAGTTTCAATAAGGAATAATCCTCATTTTCTTATCTGGTGATGTAGAAATCAGCATCTTTTCCTTGGTAGAAAGGAAGGGGCTGCTTTTTACAGGCTACAACTGTTTTTCTGTTTTCTTGTGGTTCTCCATTATCTCAGTACACAATTATGTAACAATAAGGGTGACCTGGAATCAGGACAATCAGCAAAGGGAGATGTCAGGATCTCTGCCTCTTGGTGACTTCTAGTTTAGACAGGAGCAGCACTACAAGTTCTGTTTTGACATGACCTGCTGGACTCCAAACAGGAATAATCAGAGGAAATTCTGTGTTTAATGTTATAAATACCTCAAAGATCCATTTTGACCTTAAAATCTCAGTTGACAGCCTATGTGTTACCTTGCAACTTGAACTCATGCTCATGCTCAAGTCTGTGATCTGAAACAGACCAAGTGTCTCAGATAAAGCTCATAGCAGCAGATGAAAGGAGTTGGCTTGAACTGATTTTGACCCATAACGAGGGTACACGGACAGTTGAGCAGAACTAGGCATCATGTTGAAGATCATAGCTTGAAAAACACAGCAGACAGGAAAATGTTTGCAAAAACTCTCAGTGTCTGCACTTCATGATCAGATCTACTAAATAAACACATCAGCTCAGAATAGACTCCAGTGCTAATTGCTACACCTTAACTCCATATTAAACATTTCTTTCACTTGACTGAGGAGCAGACTTACTGCCCTGTGGACAAGCCACTAACAGCAGGAGTAACACCTGAGAAATGGCACAATTTAAGATCTAGCCGGTGTTTCACATTTATTCCTACATTAATGTATAATTATGTGCAGTGAATAGACATGGAAAATAATCCTAGCCTTGGCATGGAGAATTTCTGTACAGACATAGCATTTACAAAGTATATTATTACTGACACCTAATTTAGTCTGTCAGAGCGGCACTATGAGGGACTAATTAAAGTCAAAGTAGAACAAATGCTTGTACTCAAGAAAAACACCAGGGAAAACACAGACAGATTTTACCAATCTGCACATAGCTTGTGCCTGTCAGTGTGAAGTGTGTCTGAGGTGGTACATTTGATACATTTTACCTGCTTCAAAGCAGAGTCTGTTCCACTAAGATAGCTCTCAATTTCAAAACAGCAGATCACTGGCACTCACTGTTTGCCCAGACTTGCTTCCTTAACCAAGCTTAAGATTTTGAATTTTGAGCCTCCAATTACATTTTTACAGTTTTCTCTGGCTTTTCATGGCCCCAGAAATCTACATCCCAAATGTGATAGCTCTCCCATGCCAAGAAGGAAAAACAAAAGCAAACAAACAAAAATGACAGGCAGGTTGAAGAGAAGGACAGGGGTAAAGAGACAGCCTGGTATTTCCAGGACAACTGTTGGACCAACTCACTGCTAGTTGCTTGTATGAAGCAAGACCCCACAACTACCAGGGTATTCTTTAGGGCATTAAATTAGGGCTGGGGTAAAGGCAGAAAGGTTGCTGAGGCTTTTATATGCCAAGCTTTGATTATTTCAGCAAATGAGGATCTTTCTTGCCAGAGGCCAGTATTTTGAAGATACCCTGAAAAGGCTTGTTTTAAAATTCACTGAAGCTACAGGACTTCAAGTCAACTAGCCAAAGAGCCAGGTGCTCCTGAATAGCTGTTTATTGTTGGCAGTACATATGCAGAGAATGAGAATTTGCAATTTCTCACTCTCAGCACCTGAAATTTCCTCTGTTTTGCTATCAGCATTTGGGACATGGAACCTACAAAGCCTCAAAGAGGACCACACATTTCTGCTTAGGCTTCTGAGGTTCTGCAAACCTGGAAGACAGGACCCAAAGCTGTGCATCCCAAAATCCACCACTCTGCCATATCAATCAGCTGTGTGACATTCAGTGGCTGTTCCCAGTGTGGGCTTTGGCTACAGAGCAGTGCAACATTGGTGATAGCTCCACGTGAGACTAAACTCCAACCCTTCCTGTGTCAGACTACTTGAATGGCAAAAAATGGCTGTCTGTGATGGCTTAGGGTATAAGAGTGACAAAGAGGTTTCATGTTTTCACAGGAAGGCTTTCTGAACTGAGCAATAAAAGACATTGTAACACATCAGCCAGGAGCTTAAAGAAGAAGGTCAGCTCAATGCTGGCTTTCGTAGCTTGGCTGCAGAGTATTTTTCAAAGTCCAACCCTTTCAAATTATTCCTGCAGGCCCACATGTACCCTCCATCAAGGCAAAGCTGGTCCCCTCTATTGCTTTATTCACAAAGTAGATCAGAGTCTTGTTACTCCCTGTACAGTCACTGGATCCCATTCCTCCCCCTTGCTCTCTGCTAGAGATGCTCCTCACATCCTGCACAGCATATACATCCAGCAGCAGGCTTTGGCTTTGTACAGCACCAGCCCAGCTTGAAGGGACAGTGGCTGGGTTTAGAGCAGCTCCTGTCTTCATTATTGAGATGGTTTTCAGAAGGACAGGAGCTGAGCTTTCCTAGAATAAAAATCAGAGGCTAACATAAAATTACACTGTACTACCTTCAGTCAGATAAATCACTTTTGGGAAAAGAGGTTCATAACAACTCCAGACATGCCTAATAGTTCCACTGTGAGTCTCTGGATAAAGCCAGGGACTGGAAACAAAATGAAATCATTACATGAAATTATTTGTACTACTGTAATGTTTGAGAGCCCCAGCTAAAATGAGACCTTTCTTTAGCAGGTGCTGTGCAGAGCCAGACAGAGGCAGTTTCTGCCTGAATTATTTTGCCAACTCAACACAAAGGAGAAAGGCAGGGGTGCACTTGTTCCCTCTCTTCCCAAAGGCATAGGCACAGAGGAGGTCTGGAGCCAGCCAAGGCTGGTGTGAATGACAGCTGAGAGCAGAGGTTTTGCAACACCACATAACCCAGGTGGCCTTATTTTTATTGTTGTTGTAATTAAATACATTATCAGAGCCTCCTCGAGCAGTGTAAACCAAGATGATTTCCTCAAGCTATGCTCCAAGAGGCCTATTACACCCCCCACCAAACTTATTGAATTAAGTGAAGTGTGCATATTATCTTTGCTTATGGCTTTCAAGGCTCATGAATGCTACTGTAATTGTTTCATAACACAGATCAATAAGCAGAGCCCAAATATGCCCTGTCTGCCTCAGGGGAAAGGCATTAAGAGTAGCTGGGTAACAGCTTTTTCGAGATCTTTCTGCCCACCAAACAAAGGGAACTCACTGTAAACTCTCACTTCTCAGAAAAAGATCTTATTTGCAAGTCAGTCTGTGAATTGCTCCTTAAACAGAAGACGGCAAGAGCGTGCATTTGGAATTAAGGGATCAAGTTAACTGGCTAGGGTTATCTTTAAATGTCCTAAATCTTCAAGCATTTTAAATTAATCCACATTTTAAAAGCCCTCCCTTCACCCCATATCAGTGCTGTCAGGTTTCACGTGTCACTTGGATGCAGAGATCTGCTAGATACTCCAGAAAGATCACATAGGTGAAGTTTGTGTTTACTTGAGGACAACAGGAAACAGAAAAAATACCAAAGGACAATAAAGTCAATGAAAAAACTCTCATTTTTTGCTATGTTGAAAAAATTTTTGAGTGTGTTTTCCATTTGCTCCAAGAGGAAGTATGCCTTGCTATTTATGCAGCAAGTTAGCATATTTCCGAAGACATAAATAAAAATATCAAGGTGAAACACTGAGGAGTTTATTAGCTTAGTTATTAAGAGCTCTTTACACTTAACAACCTAAAGCATACACACAGCAATTTGCAATCAACACTTTTTAAGCTCTGAATAATCCATTCCTTAAGCAAGCTTTCCTGCTTCCTTGGAAACATCTTTCGTGTATTCCAACTTTCAAAGAGGAAAGCCAAATTCATTAAAGCAACTTCTTAGGTATGCTTTCCTCTCTCCCCTTATTCCATCACATCTCCTGTTCTCAAGTGAGCTAATAACTTTGTAATTTGAGCTGCAGAGCCTCCTGCCAGGGCAGGACTCAGCCCAGCAAGAACATCTCTTGTGGATGGGATCCAGTTGGATAAGGGACCAGAGGGATGTGACAACTGGCAGAGCTGTTGGCCTGAGACACCTAATCCCTTTTCCTGGTTACACCTTCTCCTCTAATCAGAGATCCCTCCAGATTTCTCCTTCCACGGCCATTTCTTCTCCCATCCAGACCTCATTACCCCACTGCTCTGTTCCTCCCTCACACACAAACTCCCATCTCCTTCAGCCCTTCCAATCCCTGCAGTACCCAAATACCTCCTCTCCCTTCACTGGTCAGTTTTTTCTTTCATCCTCCTTCTCTCTTTGTCACTTTTCCTTAGCGGTTTTGTCTCTTTTCAACACAATCTACATCAGAAAAAATATTTCTGCTGCTAAATAGACTTTGTGACATTTGCTGTGCTTATTCAAGCCTTGCTCACAACACCCAGGTTAGCTTAATATATTCTCTAAATTATCTTGCTGCCTGGCTGCAATACATCATCTTAAACCAACTAGCAATATATAGTGCACTTAAAGATAGCTCATGGAGTGTAAATGATCCTACAGGTCCTTGCAATGATCATGCAAGTGAGACACCTTCTGGCAAGGGTAACATGAAACAGACACAGATAGTTTGCAAATAAGATCCTTTTTTTTTTAAGTAATCCATGAAAACATACCAAATACCAAGAGATGAGTGGGAATAGAGAAGCAAAATTCACATTTCAGATATAAGTCCTGAAATTCTGGCCTTTTTACAGACTTTCTTAGAGCTGAGAATCACAGCACTTGAGCTTCTTTCCCTGACGGTTTAAATGACATTTCTCTCTTTCTCTGGACTCTGCAGTTCCTTAAACTTTCCTCAAATTCAAAAGAAGAATATAACTTTCTGCAACACCCACCTGGTAGCTTTCAGGAGAGCTACAACACCATGTGGCACAAGAAGATGCTCTGTGACCTCTCCTACAGGCTTTGCATTCACTTGCTCTTTGTGATGTTACCATTAATCTGAAATAAATATTGTTAGGCAGAGAGCATATGGTGAATCTAAGAACCTAATATAGGCAATCAATTCAATTAGAGCTGATAGGAGAAGAGGTGGCTTTGCAAGACAATAAGAAAAGGAATCAGTAAACAAATGACATAATAACTTTCTTTATCATGGGCCAGGCCAAGGATCCCACTAAAAAAAACATTACTAAAGCTATAGCAAAGAACACTCTGGGCAGCACCTCATTTGTCTTGACACGACACTAAAAAGTCATGCTGTAATACTCAGCTCTTTTGATTGTTTTTCCAATTTGTATACTTCTTAGTCTTGTATGAACACATTTTTCTGAGGACAAGAAAAAAAAGAGACCCAAGAGCTATGCTCTGAAATAATGCAGTATTTCCCAAATCTGCAATGAGTGAAAATGTTTTCATAAACTAACTTAATTAAACTTTGAAAGGAAAATCTAAAAAAAAAACCAATCCAAATATTTTGGTAAGGTGATATTGCAACAGCTGAAGTGAAAATTAATATAAACTAATCAATGTAAACTAATGGGAGCACTACAACAGATCGTCATTCTTACATTTGTGTTGCCAACACTGAATTCAAATAGGATCGTGCTGGCATCAATATAAAGAAAAACAGGATTTCTTTTTATCCAGAAATTGATCCTAGGCAGCCAAAATTCAGGCTACATTATTGAAACAGAAGCTGATAGATACAGAGCATCATCATTGGGATAATTTTATTTAATGTGACAGCATCTTGAATTATTAGAAAAACTATTTCAGTAGATAGGAAATTACAAAACACACATCAGCTTCCTGAACCCTCACCACCTGCTTCTAAACTCATGAACATTTTAGACATACACAAGAAAAGTCTATTGCACTGATTGTAAGTAGGAAAAGAACAGACTGACACACAGCTCTGTTTGCCATTTGCGGATGTGATTGAAAACAAGACCTCCCTTGCACTGTATTTGGCTGATTGAGTCGTTCAGTCTTTGTTTGTATTATCAGGGGTTTGGAGACCATTGGATCTGAATGCAGGAAATAATTTTCTCCCTGTTCAGATTCATTGCAGTTTAGTGCCAACAGAGGGAAGGACAAATTTGCATTTTTGTGCAGCACGGTAAAATGTTTTCACAATCACTTTCTACCCCTTTTTTTCCTCCCACTGTTGCTTTAAAGCATTCTTAACTTTGATGACACCTTTTATCCTTGCTGGTGGTGCCTGCTAGTTTAATTAATTTCTAGTTAATAGAAGACATTACAAAAAACTACCAGTGAGCAAATTAAAATGATCTAATAGTCCTTCCTGGCTTTATACTTTCTGCAACCATTAGAGAGGCAAGCATACCTGAGTCAGGAAGGGAAAAGATCCTGTAATGTTTAATCTGCTTGTGATTTCTGGGAACCTGTCCAGATGTATGACTGCCAGGGGAAGACAGAATTGTGACCCTGGGGACTCCACTGGAGCAGGGCTTCCTGGTACCACATTAGCCTCCACTGCAAAGTCCTTGTGCCTGAGGTGGCTTCCCTTAAAGGGAGACAGCAGTGAAGGGAGATGGGTCCAAAGGAAGGCTGCCTGAACTTTAAGTCTTCAGAGATTTACAGTTCAGACAAAGGGTGTGTTTTAGGCTTTGCTTTAAAGGAAAAAAAAAAAAAATATTTTCCACATTTAAAAAATGAAATTTTTTGGGTTTGGTTTGTTGGTTTGATTGCTTTCTTTTTTGGGGGGATGGGGTTGTTAGAAAAATATTTTTTACAGATGAAACAATAAGTTCTTGCAGCTTGGGTTTCTTCAAGAAGCTATAATATTGTCTGAAAAATCAATCAATTAATAATGGTTAGCACATGGGAATAGCTCCAGAGTAAACTCTGCCTCCGGGTGTATGGCTCTTTAGAAGTTGTACAGAATATACCTCCTACTCCTACCAACAAGGGATCATTTCACTCCTCCCATTCTTGCCTTCTAGAAACACCCACGAGCTGAAAACTTCTAAACAGGGACAAATAAACCCTAAACACCCATTTTTTACCTTGCTCGGTCTGGTGAAAGGAGCAGGCTGATCTACGGGCTGGTCTGCAACCCAGCCGGCAACACCAGAGGGCTCTGTGGCTGCGCACAGCCGGGCCCACCACTGACACTCCGCGATGGATTTCTCCTCACCTGGTCCTTGTGAGCGGCCACCGCTGGCTGCTGGCACCCCCTTTCCACGGCTCCAGGCTGGGCAGGGACCCTCCCTGGGCAGGGACCCTCCCTTCTGCTGCCTCCCGCTGCCCCCAGCCGGGCCCAGGGTCCCTGCACAGCCCCGGCCCGGAGCGGAGCCGGCAGCAGGGCCGGGCCAGCCCTGCCGCGGGCGGTGAGGGGCGGTGCAGACAGCCTCTGCTGGAACCGCCTGCCCCTCTTTTGTCTCCTTCTAGAGAAGCTCAGAGCACATCTAGAACTGTTTCATTTCAGCTCTTTCTCTTCTGAGATCATTAAAGCTCCTGCTGCAGCCAGAGCTGGCCACGTGGATGGTGTCTGCAGTGTGTGAGCAGAGCTGTTCCCTCTTGGGCCTGGTGCCTGTTCCCATCTCATCCATCCTGGGCTTTCTCCCTGGACCTGCTGCCACCACTTTTCCTGCAGGAGCCACAGCCTGAGCTGTGAGTTGGTTTTTCATTTTTTACCATTTTTGCCACCACAGCTCAGCTAGTTTTTCTCAGGAGAGCTTTCTGGAAAATTTGCCTGCTTGTCTCAAAAATCTGTGGGATTTGGTACACTGAGAAAAATCTCCCCTTTTCACTGACAAGCTCTGACATTTGCTGAGGACCCTACTCAGTCCCAGGAACATCAGGTAGCTGCTGGCCCCATCACAGCTGTGGCATAGATGGATTCTTCCCTGCAAAAGTGCCTCAGACAGCTGTGAATGCTCTCTGCTGAAAATTCCTCTGGACCACAGAACTATGGCTCTTGCCTTGCTCACTGCCCTTGCTTTTTCCAGCTATCAGAAGTCACAGATGGCATTTTTTCCAAATTCTCTCCTTTACTCTTTTGAAACTGACACCAAAGAACATCTCAACCTATCGGTGGGGGAAAAAAAAACCCAACAAAAACAACTAAAGCTAAATCAGGCAGAAACCAAAAGTCCATGATCTCTTCTGAGTATGGAGAGTGCTATTACAATAACTTCCACAGTTTATTAAACATCCCTGGGCTGCTCCATGTCAAGGACAGGGTAACCCTAGCACAGGTAACACCACCTGAGTTCAGACCATGCAGGTGCATCCATCCATGCAGGCAAGAGCAGCAGGAGCCTGCACTGAGGAGTTTTACGGCGTTCACCAGCACTTGTTTGAAGGATGGATGGGCTATAACTACATCAGTGCAGGGCACTGACCCTTACCCAGGGCTCCTCTGAGTGTGTGGCTGTCAAAACTCCTTCATCTCCACCTACTCTCACCTACACAACATGCCTAAAGGAAACACTTCTTCTGCAACAGGTTCTCCAGGGCCAACAACAAAACATTTAATTAATGTCACCCTCCTCCCCTGGACAAAGGGCAGTACAGCCCTCCTGGACATCTCCAGCTGGGTGTCTGTAGCACAGGATGGCAGTGTCAAAGGAGGGCAGGGAATCAGTGGACTGAGCCCTGCCTGCCCACCATCCCCTCCCGCACATGAACAAGCCTTTTCCTCACCCACGTCAATGAACACATTTGAATCTCAGTGAATCTCTTCACTGCAGGTTTTGCAGGAGAATCCCTCGAGCCTACTGCACTGCTAGGAGCTGTGCATCTTCTTCCCAACCCCTAAAATCCAGTAACTGTGTCCAGCAGGTCCCAAAGGAGTGGGGAAAGGGGTGTTTGCCTGTGCCAGCAGGGTGACAGCAGAGATGGCACAGCTGGAGAAGCACAGGTCTGCCCTGCCTGCAGACACACATTCCCTGTCAGCCAAGTCTCCAGGTGGCAGATCAGAGGAGCCAGCTGCTCTGATGGAAATGAACCTGTTTTCTCCCTCTCACACACAAATACAAGCCACAGATTAAAGAACTCGTGCTGGAAGCTGCTATTTATGAGGAGCAGTTTAACACAGAGGACTTAGAGAGCAAGTGGCAACTGAGGCTCAGGCTGAGATCCCAGATAAGGGAGGCAAGGAGGAGCAGGTCATTTCTAGACATAGATCTCAATGCACAATGATGAGAAAAATGTTGAGGCCAGCTCAGGGCTCTCAGGAGCAGAGGCAGTATTGAAGGGATTACCCTCACATCTTGAAAGCCTGCTGTGGAAACCACAAGGAGAGACTTGGGACTGCAATGGAACACAGGCAGAGTCAAGGAGAGAGAGGGGGACTCTGTGGTGAACCTGCCACCAAAAGCCCAACTTTCCTATGCCCAAGCTCCAGCCTTCCCAAGTTCCTCACAAATATTTCTAGACTACAGAAATACAAATAACATCCTTAAACTTGATGGAAAGAGCCTGAGGAGGTGTGAATATTTGTTCAAAGACAGAGAGGTAAAGTAAAAGGAGGTAAAAAGTAAAAATCTTCACTGAGCAAGTCACTGCTTTGCCTGTGAGCTACTCAGTGCCCAGTCCCTGCCACCCCCAGACCCAGCAGGGCACCTTCCAGGAAAAAGCCTGATTGAAGCTACTTTTCCTTGAACATGTTTGGAGAAGTGCAATGAAGTTTCCTTTCCAGAGTGACAGGACAGGGAACAATCCAGCTCAGAGCCCCCACAAGCTGCCCTCCACAATGGCACAACCTCCTCCTCTCTCTCTCCTCTCATTCATGCTACTGTGTCCGTGACTGAGCTCTGCCTGCAAGAGACAATTCCATTTCAGTGCAACAGATTCAAACTCTAATTGAGTTTTCCCATTTAAATCCAGGCAGGAACAGCTCTGCCAGCCTGCAATCATGAGAGCTATTTTTGAAGAGAATTTCCAAACTAGCCAGGAAGTCAAATTTAACATTTTTAAAATATTTTTAAGTGTGTGTGCACACGTGAGTGCATTTCCTTCTGCAAGAAAAGGAACAATTGCTCCCTGTGCATGAGAGGAGCCAGGTTGCTTTAATTGTATGGCTGCTGATATGACTTCTCTGTGCCAGCTGAAAACAAAAAAAAAAAAAATCTTCAGTTTGTATTCCTGGTTTTAGTGACTGACTGTAATGGAAAAAACATAATGCTGCTTCTCTTCTTTTAGCCCTGTCTCATCCCAGACACCATCTATCTTCATGCCACCCTATGGCTGCTTGCACATTGGTGTCCCCTGCCTTATGCTGCTTAATTCAAGTGCAGTCTAGGGATTATTTGGAATATTTTATCCCCGTCTCTGTACAGCACATGGGAAGGACTGTTTTATGATGAAGATACCAGATTAGGACTCACACCCAGATTTTGCATTCAATATTGATTCAAACTTCTTATGGAAGTCAGTTTTTCGTCTTCTATTATGCAAAAGTGCAAAAAAACTTTGTCTTTCATGCTATTCTCTTTCAAGGCAAAGTCTAAGCCACTTTCCCTTTGGCAAGATTTAGCACACTGACCACTTATTAAGCTTCCATCACTAATTGTAAACCTGTATTTTCTATCACTTTCCTTGTATTATCTTCTAAATACTGTATGTTTTTTTTAAAGAGCTAAGTGAACTCTTTGATAGATGCTTTGATCTCTAGTTTAATAGGCCTTTACAGTTTAAATCAGTGCTAGGAATAAAAGTCAATACTTGCATACTGAGATAGTTTCAATTTCATTGATCCTTTAGTAAGGACAAGAGTACTTTGCAGGGTTTACCATCCTACAGATAAATTGACTGGAATGTTTTGAAGGTTCAAATACTTTAACAAAAATGTTCTTCCTAGGATAAAAATGTTTGCACAAAAGCATACATTTTGCTGTAGAATAATTCACAATTAAATGATGATGAGCCCATCATCATTTTACGCTATAAACACAAACTCTCAGCTACAGTAAAGCCTTGCTCTGAATTTCTCTCTAAGCAGAGCCAGTTTCACTCCATGTCATTTCCATTTATTGTTTCCCTACTTCATCAGATTGTATCTGAGGACCTAATGAAAAACAGTGTTGAAAGTCACTCCCTAAAATTAAGATAACCAACATCCACCTCTCTCCTGTCATCCACTAAGCCAGTCACCTCATCTATCATCATCCCTCTGTGCAGTGAAGAAGAAGGTCTGAAAGCCAAGATCATGGCATGGACAGGCCAGTTTTATTTTCCCACTGCTTGCAATTGTTTATTCCTGGGATGAGTCAATTCTGTCATGAAGAAGGTAGATGTGATTTCTTCATTTCTGTTTTACATTAGTAGATCTTGTTTAACCTCGATCTCAGATATTTAAATGCATTGCAATATTCTGGGCTTAAAATTGTGCTCTGACCATTAGAAAATGATCCTGAGGCTAAAATATCAGTTGTGCCATTCCAAGGACAGCTCATTTCCCCATGCAGAGCTTTTTGTGTTGCTAACAAGGAGCCTGTTTTTTGTGTTGTTCTTCAGAAAAACAGAAGCTCAGCTTTGGCATCATCTCTCCTTGAAGTAACTGAGAAGTGAAATTGGCCCATGTTTTATGACAAATGCAGTTGAAAGCTTAGTTGAAAATTGGATTTACTTTAGAATAGAAAACAAGGAGGACAAACGTCAATGGAAATACTCTTTTTGGCATCCCTGCGCCTTGGAGCAGATCTCTGAAGATGGATTTTCTGGGAGAGAGAAACTGTGATGAACTAGGCCCTGAAATTACCTACATGGTCTAATATCTTAAATATTGTAAAATATTAAAGAGGAAGACTCTCCCTGCCACCATTAGTCCTTCAAAGCCAGTTCTCTGCAGATATGTGAAGGAGCAGACAATAGATATTACCAACACAGACTTATATAGGTGAATATATCAGGACATAATGTAGGTGTCTGGATGTGGCCAGCACTGCTCAGAGCTCAGACATACCTGGTGTGTCACCTGAGCTGCAGTAAAAGTCCCCACTCCCCACCGTGTGTGTGGCACACACAAGGAGTAACACGTTTGCTGACATCCTGGGGAGGGCCCAGCTGGAGGATGTCAGGCTGGGGCTGAGCACAGGCTGTGTGACGAGAGGAGGAAAGCACAGGGAATGCCCAGTCTGGCAGAGAGAAGCTTCAGGAGGAATTTGTTGCTGTCTTCTACTACCTGAAAATATTTTATAAAAAATGAGCCAGGCACCTCTTGAAGAATCACAAGGATAGGATGAGGGACAAAGACCACAAGGACACAAAGAAATAAATCTTCTCTGTGGATGGCAAAAACCACTGAATCACAGGGCCAGCGAGTCTGTGGACTCTCCATGCTCTGCTCAAAGCCCTGAGCAACCTGACCTGCCTTTGGACTTGTCCTTGTTTTGGGATGGAGATTTGGCTGGACAACCTCCAGAGGTCTGTTCCAGCCCAAACCACTTCTTGAGCCAGTGACTAACAGGGAATTTAATATAACTTTATTATCTCAGTTTAAGACAGGGTATCCAAACTCTTACTGAGATTTAGAGATGCACGAGAACAGTGGGAGTCCTGTCTGCATCAGAAAAGATACTTAAAATGTTGGTTAAACATTTTTTCAGCAGGCAGTGATGCTTCAGTAAGTCCAGGACTGTTACTAATATACCTAAATATTGTGATTATATAAACATTTCAAATAAGCAGAAAATTTCAAAATTACATGTCTACTCTTCACTTATTTTCTCTGATAGCAGAGCTGTTCTTCCTAAATATGCAGGAATTTCTTCACAGAAGCATAGTCTAGACACACTGGTATATTTTTCTCTTGGGAGACATTTTTTTCAGATATTCATTATGTACATAGTATGATAGAAAAAGCTTTTTTTTTTTTCAGCAGTCTGTGGTATCACATGAAGCATCAAATGCTAGGAAAGCATTCAGATAACTGAACATGAAAATTATATACATATGTATGTGTGTATGTGTGTGTGTATATATATATATATGGGATATTTCAAAGATATCTGGTTTTAAAGTCTGTGTTGGATACAGACCACTCTTCCTTTGCACCTGCTGCTGCTTTCTCAATAATTTATCTGTAATTAATTATTGAGATACCATTTTTTTTGAAACATAAGTAAAATCTTCACAGCACAAAACACAGAATCATGAATTCAGCATTGAACTGCTCAAGCAGAGACAGAGTAGAAAGCCAGAAGAATTGTTATTAGCATACAAATAGATGAGATAATGGAAAAGGGGATATACTGCTCAGGAAGCAGTTTTACAAATGTTATTTTTCAAGTGTTCTACAGGATGGAAGTCCCCGTTTAATAACAGCATTTAAAAATTGTTATTAAAGCCTTAATCCTTTAATGTGCCACATGCTGGTGGCTGCTGTCCAGATGCCAAGTGAGGCTGGGGAGGAGGTGAGCTTCATGAGAAGGGGGAGTTCTTCAGATACAGACCACATTGTCCTGCAGGCTTACAGATCCTCCCTGCACCATCCCCCAGAGACCTCTGAGAAGATTTTCTGCAAAGTGCAACAAGAGAAATGAAAAAAAAAAAATGAATGGGAAAAAAGCATTCAAAGTGCATTCCTTTCGGCAACAAACTCAGATTTCTAAGGTTTCTCTATCACTCATTAGCAAAGGTACAGTCACAGATCCCCAAGAAATCACCAATGATCTTTAATATTAATGTACATTGATACTAATACATATTTAAAGAATTTACCTACCCTTAGCTGAACCACAGAAACTGAAAGCTACTGGGCTTCCAGCAACCTGCAATGCAATATAAAATGGATTATCCTACACAGTCTTTTCCGGAAATGGTTGGCTCAAAGGTATCAGAAAATCTCATCCTCTCACCTGAGAGATGATGATTTCACTGCTTGCAACTATCTGACCATGATTTTAAGGAATTCTTTGTGGACCTCAAAAGGAACCTTGCATTGCACTTCTATGTTAAGGCAGTGGATACTATCCGATTAAGAAAAATCCTCATTGAAATACTCTTTAAAAAATAGCTGCATATTTCACCTAACATCCTGTATTGTTGGCCTAGTCTAATCAGTGTGGCCAGTATCTGAGTCTCAGGAAACTGTTTAGGTATTTGTGGGTGAATGTCACATTGGCAAGCACATAGAAGAGCTAATCACTTTGCAGGATATTAGGCTGTTTTTGTCTCCACATACAAGCCACTGAAGCCATTGTGATGGAGTTCAGCAAGAAGTGTTTCAGGCACAGAATGGTTAAATTATAGCTACTGCTCTCAACAATACATAAAAAAGTATAAAAGAATACCTCAAGGACCTAAGCTCTTTGTAACCTTTGAAGCAGCAAATCTCTGTCAATTCTTCATAGAGTAAGTACTGAAAGATAAACAGCTGCACCAGTATATATTAATATCAGTTAAATTATCAGATTCCAGCTGACACAAAAGTCAAGTCAAGCAAATAATTAAAACTTCCAAGAGGAGCCATGTGCCTAAGGGGTTCATCCCAAAAGTCACTGGTGTGATTCACTCACAGAAGTCCTGATGCCTAAATATCTAAAAGAAGATGTTTGTAACTAGGGTATTCGTTGCTCAGATATTTGTCAGAAGATTAAAAGAAAATTGGGACTAACAAAATAAATATCTCATGTCACTGACCTGAATATTTGCAGCTGCTCTGTATCTTTGATTTAGTGGGTGAAACACAAAATGTCTCAGGACTCCTTCATCCTACCTCTAATATTGATATTAATATCTTTGTTACAATTACCCAGGCACTGTAACCTAGACATGTGAGTACCAACAGTTAAAATAACTGGTGCTATTTTATATGGTAAAGCTGCTTTCCAGTTGGTGTCAATGTAAGAAATTAAACTTAGTGTAAATAGACCAAACTGCCTGCAAAGTTACAGAAAAGGCAGCTGGGAAGCTGCTGAGAACCTGAGAGAGCAGAAATTTTTCTTTGTTGCTGGGATGATAGGACAGCATTCAAAGGAATCTCCCTTTAAGATAGATCATTGTTAATCCTGTTCCAATTCTCACCTTTTTGTTGAAATATTTCTTGATTCCCAAATATGGGAGGGGGGAGTGAGGAGACTGAAAATTGGGGTTTTTAATCTTCTGTGCTCTCTCTGTTGTCACTGGAGAGACATCCTTAGTACTTCTCCCCATGGCAACCTGGAGGTAAACTGGCAACACAATACTGAAATAATCCCTTTTCCACAAATTTTCACCTGCATCCAACATGACAGGGACTGGGTAGTGGACAGATTTGGATGCTGTAATAAATGAGGTCCCCAGGTGCAGAGCCCTGATGCCCCACAAAATTCAAAAAGATGTCCATCAAAACCACCTGAAACTTGTGCTGAAAAGAATTAGATGGAAGAAAGTGAGATGGGAAGCAGAAGAAAAAGGAAAGGGGAGAAAAAGCCAAAACAAAAGGAATAGTGAAAGAGAAGAGGAGTTCAACAGAAGAACATCTGAGTCACTCTTTTATTAAAACTTTCTGTAAAGTTCAAAAACCCTACTGCATTTTATCTGTGAGCCTGAAAAGATGAAAGGAGCAAGGAGCAGAAGGCTGTAACTTTCATGTTTACACACAAATGCTTAGAAGGGACCTACCTTTGCCTTACAACCTCATTCAGTACTTGGAAGTGCAAACACAAATTAAGCAAAGCCTTTGAAGTCTCCAGTTATGCAGAAGTCCCAGCAGAACAAGGAGTTCTGAGCTGAGGCAGAAAGGTGCCTGCAGTGTTGGAGGAACATGAGTGCAAGGAGGCAGAGACAGAAGATATGTCTTTTAATCCTCTGAGTTTTGCTTGTGCCAGGAGTCTCATTGAATCCATAGGTGGAATTTGTCTTGGAATGCCAGGAAAGTTGCTGGCCTGGCCTGTCAGCATTGTCTGAAGGCTCTCTGTCAGCCAGCTCCGTTGGCCTCACTTGGTGAGCACTCCCTTGCCAGGGCTGGAAGGCCGGGAGTGAATGCAGCAGGAAGGGTGTGATCCAGCAGAAGAGGTTGTGCTTACATCCCCAATGCTGCTGTGCACAGGAGGAAATGCTGCTGCAACCAAAGCACCTGAACTGTCAGTGAAGGTACCAGATTCATCCACATCAGCTCTTTCTGGGCAAGGTATCATCAGCTGAGAAATCCTCCACAGCCACAGGGTACTAAAAGTACCCCAAGAGAGTCCTCCAAGCAGAAGAGCTCAAAATACATGGTGTTCAATGCCCTCTCTCCAGGCTAGACTGTCTCTCCATGGGCTATTTCTACCCCTTCCCTCTAACTATATTGTTCTGTCTTTGACTGGATGGTTCTACTCAGAAGATACACTCCAGCACTGCTCTGGGCTTGCCCCATCCCGACTTTACCCAGAAAGATTTACTGAGCTTTCAATGACTGCTAGCACAACTAGGAAATCAGAGGGAGGAGAAATAACCAACATCAGCAGGGATGTGCCATAAGTATCCCATAAGTGGTAAAGAACACTGAAGAGAAAGTCAAATTACTTGAGTGTTGCTGTGCACACAAGAACCAAAATTCTACATCCCATATGAGAAGCTAAAGCAAAAACCTGCATAAAGTAAGTTCTTCTACTTGTTCTTGGAGCCCGAGGACTCCTCGTTTTGTGTATTAAGGGAGTATTGACTTTGGCAGCACAGGGTACATCCTACAGGCCTCCAAGTCTCTTAAGTCTACTGCCTCTACTTCTTTACTCCCATAAATTCCTCTTAAGAATGAATGAACTTTATTATTAAAAAAAAAAAAAAAATGCTTAGTGAGTCTTCTTATGTATGGCCAAGATGAAAAAGCAAATGTTTAGCATGTGAACTCAGGTCTGAATGACATCATGGTAAGTGATGAGGACCTGTTGCTCACTATTTCCGGCCAGCAGTTAACACTGCTAGGTTAGCACTGAAGGTTTTTTTTTCTCAGTGGAATCAAATAGTTCAGGGCTTTTCCCCTCAAGTTTACAGAATATCTCTGAAAATGCAAATCATCAAAATCCTGCTGATCACCCAGATGTTGCTGTTAAAATACATGGTCATATATACATATATGAGTGTTTATCCATACATAAATATATAAATGTGCATATATAAGCTCTATTTATATAAGTTTTAAAAGTCTATAAGTATGCCTATGTATACTTGAATATACACATGCAGTGGAAGAAAACAGATCCTGCTGTTGGAGATACTGAAAAGTCATCTGGACATCGTCCTGTGCAACTGGTTCTAGGTGGACCTGCTTGAGTAGGGGGGTGTATAAGAAGATCTCAGGAGGTCTCTTCCCATTCCAGACATTCTTTAGTCCTGCAATTCTGTTTTTCTACCCAAAAGCAGTTATTCAAGATGGCTGTCTTCTAATGGCATCCATCTCTGGAGCATATGAACAATTTAGCAGCATGTTTATCCAGTTCCTAAGCTCCCTGAAGTTTTTCTCAGTATTTTTTGTTTTTTCTTTTGAGACCTGCTGTGAAAAGTTCATTGTTTTCCTTTTAGCAGTTCAATATGCTCCAGGCTGGAACGCTGGGCCCAATGACAAAAGTTAAATATTCCTACATTTAACAACTTCATGAAGGATTTTAATCTCTAAAGTAAAATGCTTCTAATTGCTTTGCCCAGAAGGACAGATTCTGCAAACATAAATTTTACAAATAAGATTTTCTTCCACACAGTGGTGAGCTTTTCTTCCTTACAGCTGTCTCTAAGTTAAAATTAGATGGAAGAGAAAACTTTTCCAAACTTATCATGAGAAATGTTGTATCCCAAGTTACTGAGAAATATTAATGAGTGTACTAATGGATAGAATTAGGAGCTTTAATGACTGAGATTCAGCTGCCCGGAGCCTTACAATCTATGAAGGACTGAAGGAAGGCTCCCAGAGGGTCTCATGATGTGCTGATTCTCAAATCAATCCTTGGATCGCTTTCCTGGGAGTGCTCACAGACTTAGTAGTTTCAGGCACCAATTCAAGAAAATTGTCTTATTCACTATCTGCCATTGCAGATACTCCCGAGTTTTCAGCACCCAGCAACTAAAACAGGGAAAGCTCCTGATTTCTAACAATTTTGCAATGTGCTTAAACACATGCATAGGTTTTTAATCTTTGTATTAAGCTGTGTTCCTAGTTTGACCATTTTTGGGATTGAGTTACACTGTTCTAAATCTGGTATATTATGCCTCATAACCAAGTGAATTCCAGATTCTTGCTGTTCCAGCTAGGAAGAGATTTTAGGCTGATTTGGGAGTTTTATTGCACAAAGTCTATCTTGTGTCTATTTGAAGACAATTTCAATTTTAGCTGCTTTGTAGGCCTCAAATAAGATAAATAGTTATCATTATTTACCATTGACTTTTTTCTTAATTATATTGCCCTCTGGCAGTAAATGCATTTTGCTTAACCACAACAAAGCCTCAGGGACTCTGCTGCAAGATCCCTGAAACCTCCAGCAAAGAGGAATGGCCCATCTTCTTTACATTGAGAGCATCAAGCATTAAAGTGGAGAAGAAAAAGTGACACTTGGAATTTTTAGAAGATTTTCATGTTTCATCTTAGCCATTTGAAACTCCATTGTTCTCTGCCACAACAAAAAAATTGTTTTGAGTTCCTACAAAAGCAGAAGCCTGATAGGATACTTAAAGGGAGAAAACCAGGTAGTCCAAATTGTGGTCTAGCAGTGAGTGTCAAGAAAGAAATCACAGAGCTGAGAGGAAAGCGAGGTAATCTTGATGTGGTTGAAAGGATAAGTCTGGCGCCGACTGCCAGAGAATAGCACAATCAATGGCACCACCAGCCTATGGAAATGGAGAAATTATTTTCATAATGCTGCATAATGATAAAAGGATTTGCTGCTTGTGGTTTCTTATACTGAGAAACATAAGAAATGCCTCGACATTTTCAGCACTTCAGAGAGAAGTCCAGGTTGTGGCAGACAACAACTGAGCTAATTATGAGGAAGGTGTAGGGGAAAACAAAAAAGAAAGGCTCCTCCCAGCATGTCACAGCTTTTCTCACTGAGGAGTTCTTGTGAAATGAAGAAGGTGGAAGAAGCAAATTTTTCTCCCTCAAGCCTGGTCCCTTTGTGTCCCTTGGACAGCCTGAGCTGGCAGTCCTGTTAGAGGGCTATGGTACCCCTCAGTCACACCCCACAGCTTTGCTAAAGCACTTTCTGCAGCAAAACAAAGATTTAATTCACTATGGGAAGCTGCCAGCATGCAGCCCTTACTGCAGTTTTGCTTTGTGATTCCTAAAGACCAGGCTTTCACAGCCCTAGGAGGGTCAGCAGAAAGCTCAGCCCCAACATATCCTCTATTCCTGCTCCATATCGATAGAGATACCAGACCATTCCCTGCAGCTTCACTCCATGGCTCCTCTGAAATCCACCCATGCTGGAGAAGGTGGTCTCAGTTAAATTTTCAATCAGCAGTTCAAATCCCTGTATCTTTCTCCAAGTCTTGAGGTATCTGCTGCTGTATACCATTAAAGAACCAACTCTGAAGGCATTTAATATTTTTCTTTTCTCCCCAGAGGCAGTAAAGATGAGGGAACAGTGACATGTAAAATGAAAACAAAAATACAGGGGGATGTCTTATCTCCATGAGGTGGAATCTGCTTGGGTTTTTTCAGATGTTCACATTGCAGACTGGTGGGATCATCAACAACCACTGAGCTCTTACATGCAGTCTATACAAATAATGGTGACTGCACAGAGTCTGGAGCTGCTCACTGACCAACACATCTCCCTGACTGCTGTGTAAGGGCTGAAGGTATGGCTGACCCTGGTTAGGCTGTGCTGCATTTCATTTCAGTGTTGTGTGGTGGGGTTTGCACTGTCTGTACTCAGTTCCTGATGTCACAGAGATGTCTCTAGTGGAGACCACGCTCCCCCTTTGCTTCATTGCTGTGGTATTTTATGAGGCAGAATGTAGGCAAGGTAGAAAAGCTCAAATCATCTCAAATCATCTCACAAGTAACATTGCTCTGCCACTGAGGTGACTTTGGCCCATACCAGAGAGCTAACACAGCTCTACACCTCCAGTATATATATAAAGCGAGTCCTTGGGCTCCTCATTTCTTTTGGGCTCCTCATTTCTTTTGAAACTACCCTGCTAGAGATGTACAACCAAGGAATAAATACAATTTCTCAGAGTGATTAGTTTTCACTTTGGCACAATCTGTAGATGCTGTGTTCCAAAAACCTCATGAGAATTGAATTATCCTTAGTCCTACTGAGCTGTGCCCCTCCATCTAAATTAGCTGAAGTCGGCTAATATACTCACAAGTATAAGACATAAATACAAACACACAGAGAAACTGAACAAACTACACTGAGCCAGGCAGCTGTTGTCCTTCTGGGGTTCCTTTTAGTGACTAAGACTGTCATCTTTAAGGGTCAATTAAAAATGCCAGGGAAGTCTCTTCCAGAGAATCAGCATCTCCCTCTGTGCTACCTGAGTGGTGCTCAGTGCTTGCCTCAACCACCCCACCTGTGAAATATCCTGACATTTATGTGAGAAACGAGTCAGCAGGTCCTTTGGATCAAGACACAATAAAGGATGAATGTATTTAATCCAGCTTTTAATGCTGTCATTATTAGAGTATCTTTGCACAAATCAACTTCATCTCTCTCACTCCTTGCCAAAGTGTCACCTTTCACTGGAAGGCCCCTGTATTATCCCTGCAGGAACCACCAGGAGACATAAAGTATGATATCAAGAGGATAAAAAGAACCCTCAAAACAAAACAAAACAAAACAAAAAAAAACTTTGAAAACTTCTGGTTGTGAATCCACACTGAAAAAAACATCTGCCAATAACTCTCAGTTCCACCTATCCCAGCCAAACAGTCTTTTCCCATGGATTTTCCCACTTCTGATAATAATCTGGATACTATAAAATTTAATTTCCAACATTAAAAATATCAGCATTTGTTCAGGTGACACCGTAGTCTTTTAGTTCTTTTAAGAATTGGGCAATCTAAACTTGTTTCATACTTATTCAATTACTCAAATTCCACCATGGAACTAGAAAACAAATTGAATTTAGTGTTTAATATCTCTGCAGCTGCCAAAAAGAGGGCAAGACAAAGAAAACACAATTTCATAAAGCAAAACTTCCCAGCTTCCATGTCCAATAAGCAATTTTTCAAAGGAGCTAATAGAAATAACTTCTGTTTGCTCTTCCATAACTGCATAGAATTGACCTGCATAGATTATCATAAAGCCTGAACTCTAGAGGAAGCTGAACTTCTGACAAGGCAATCCATATTTTAGCCCAAATAACACATACCTGGAGGTATCCTTTGGACACCACTTAAACACCATTGTCAGTCTTCATGAACTGAAGGATAAAAGGCACTAAGTTGACTTGTAACAGCTCTGAAATCTGGGGGAAATGTGGGAGTTTAAATGACAGATGCTTTTGGTAAGAAATACATCATCATCATTCATTTCATCAGCTGCAGGAAATATGAAAAATTCTATAGAAACCCAACAGAGATGATAGTTTAATGGTTTAGTAGGATGTGTATTACAAGACACTGAAAACACAAGGATTGTTTAAACATGGAATGATGAATATGACCTTATCTTACTCACAAAGAGTCAGAACAGCTGCATCCTGATGCCAAGTATAAACAAAGGCAAGGCAAGATGTGCTGTGAATAATCTGGATTTGCTTCTTTATTCATCAGTGGAAAGTAAAGTAAGGAGAGATGTCTCAGTATCCACCTCTCCTGTATCAATACATAAATATAAAAAGAGCCCAATCCACATGTGTTTAAACAGAGACACAGAAATGTTTGAACATCAGGAAGCTTAAGAGATGTCCTAGAGATTCTCTCAGGGAAAGAAAACTTCAGAGCACTTATATGCTAAATTGCACAAAATGCCCTCTTTATAGCTTTGTTCAAAGCTTTTTGATCCACAGGAGGGTATAGCTTGTGAGGGAGATCCACAAATTTCAGAAGCACTATGCTTTCCAAGTGATCTCTCAATGCCCATTCTTCAGTAAATCCAGTACTCTGACTGAGAAACACTTTATTATTTTTTGAGGAAGGACTCTAATTTTGGAAGTAGAAGAGTGACAATAGGATCTTCACTGATTGGACAGCTCTTCTACATGAATATATGTTGACTCTAGAGAGTTCATTATAAAAGAATGAGTTAAAATGCAGGAAGGCCAGTGAGTGTAAAATAAACTTCACAGCATTTTGAATATCATAAAGGCAACAAGAATATGAGCCTTTTTAGGAAGGAAGAAAGCAGAAGGTAACTTCGATGAATCTGAACATTCTAAGAAATCCTAAGGTGAGAAGAAGAAAAAAAAATCAGAAATTTCATCAAGGAATATGCTCAGGTATCAAGGAACAAATAATTTTGAAGGTGGGGGGAGTCCAGACACCAGCTTAGCAGGGCTTTGAGAGAGCTCTGACTTAGACAAGAGACATAATCATTGTCATTTGAGAGACAGTTATCCAAAAAGGTTGAAGAGAAGAGATATTGACAGGAGATACAGAGAGAAATCCTGCCAGCAGCAATCACTCCAAAGCAGGGATATTTCCTCATCAAAATATTCAGAACAGTGCCATAAGCTATGTAAGGGAACAGATTGACAGGCAGCACAGAGTCAAGATTAATGATGAGTCTCTAACCATCTAATTGCGGCTGAATATCTGAGTGCAGCAAATCACACCAAATATAGTGAATATAATCAAATGCACTTCCCGTGCAGGGAAAATATCTCTCTGGTGCTCCTGTACATGCCTGGTTCCCAGATGGATCAGTTAAATTGCTGTTTCAAGCTTTCAAGACCCAGTCAGAGGTGTTGTCTATGTGAGGGTAGTTATTCAGAGGATAGCAAAGCCCATTTTCCTGGGGTTGGTGGGCTCCTGCTGCCATGGCTGACCCATGGCTGCAGTGTTATGCAGAATCAGAAGCCCTAGTGAAGCCTTTTTCAGAGTAAGCTTTTCCTGCGCTGTTTTCTCCAGCAATCTGATTTCCACTATGAATCGCCCTCTCCCTCTGTGCCACCATAACACAAGATATGGTCCTGGAAATGAGCCACAAATAACCTGGAAATAACTTAATAAATGCTGTCCCTTATTTGGGAGGAGTGGGTGGCAGCACTGATATCGCTCTGGGGAGAGACAAAGCTCACACATTCTGACTGCTGATCCATACACACTGCAGCAAATTAAACTTGACATGCACTCCTATAAATCCAGCCTGGCAGTGGAAGAGCTGGATCCAGAGCTCTTCAGGAATATATTATAAAATAAATAATATAAGAACCTGAATATCTGGTAGCCCCTGTGGAAAAGGAGGATGGGATGGGAAAGGACCTCTGCTGCCATCTTCTCCCAAAAAAAGGAAAGAAACTTTCCTATTGCACAATTAAAGGAGTATCAGAAGGATTACAGGGATCTTTATCTCCAGGTTGCCCTTGGTTTTGGGAGCAAAACTGCCAAGAAACCATAATTTTATTGCCACAGTTTGCAACACAGTGGTGAATGCTAAATGATGCCTGTTCATGTTCAGTTGCCAAGTGAGTGGTTTGGGTACATAACCTGTCTGTTCTTTTCTAGGGAGTTAAGAAAAATAGATGTATTAGCAGTTACTTCTTTTTGTGCAAATAATCTCATTTGTGTTTCCCTGACATTCAAAGCATTTTAGAGCCATGCAATGGTTAGATTTATCCTAGAGGTATTCTGTCTACACCGGGTACTCTCCTAAGGTGCTTCAACACTGTCTTGAACTCAGATCTCCAACAAGACTCACCATATCCTGGATGATCAAGGGAATATTATATTCAATTCTTAATGCACAGTGAAGGAGACTGTTGGCAATAATCTTTGCTTTGACCATAGTGTAGTTCCAAGGTAGCCCTAATTATTGAAGAACCATAGCCCCTCTCTTATACAAAGGAAGAAACACTGAATTCTTTTTAGTTCCTCCTTAATTCCCATTTGTCAATGTTATAGACCACCCTCAGAAAAATTATTGCAAGACAAATATACACAGATGCAGTGATTTTATTTGCGACTGCACTATTTTATGAGTGTGTACCACAGAGCCTAACTTCAAGGCAAGAAGATTTATGATGTAATTACTTTAGTATATTGTTATACAATTTGCAACTAATGGAAAAGAAATTTACTGGCTACACTTCAGCTGTCAGAAAGTCTGTCTGCAGAATAAGGGAGGAGGGAATATGTGCTTCTCCCCGTGAATGGAAATGTTAAATGACAGGCATCGCTTAACCTCATCCAACATTTTAAACATGATCAGCTACCCATATCACAATAAGTAAATTTTCCTGCAAAGAAAATTAATTATTCTTCATAAGGAAACAGAAGCATGTGATATCAAGAAGCAAATAAAAAAGTATGCACCAACCCACTCCCAGGAGAGTCAAGCCCAGTCAATCAACATTCTAGCCAAGTGTAAAAATTAAGAATTCCATGTCCTTTTTTAATTGCTTTAATTGGTAGTGTTTCCCAGTGGACTTTCATATTTCACTTAGCCTATTTTCCCCAAGTTGAAAAAAATGCATCTGATTAATAATCATGTAATTGGATTTCCAGTTCAATGTTTAATGTCTAACATCCCGTAATTAGGAAGAGCAAAAGCAGAGACTTGTCTTCACTTTTGACATAAGATCTTTTTGATGGAGAAAAAAATCATTCATATCAAATGTTTTACGACTTACATTTCTCAGCAGCTTGCCAAATCTGTTCAAGTGAGATGCCTGGTAGTAAACATCCCTTTCATTAGAAACACAGAAATTGGAGGCATGAAATTGAATGGAGGAGGATAGAAGAGTTCAGTCACAGTTTTCACTGGCCCTAATACTCAACATAATTTAGAAGGAACCCAAACTCATGTCCCTTGGAAATAAAATCAAAGTTTCCTGTTGCAGCAGAGATGAAAAAGCTGATGCAATCTGATAGGTATCTAAGCCTAAAGTGAATTTAGCCTATATCAAATTGCAGTGAATGTGAAGATTTTTGTTTGATCTTTGTATTTGGAACAGTTGCCTGCTCTCTGAAGCAGAGAGGCAGCTGTGGCTCTCTGCTCCTTTCCCCATTTTCTACCCTTTGCTCACTACAACTAACATTGTTTGGGGAATTCTGATTAATAGTTCTGGACTCCTGTAATAGAGATAGTAATATAGCATGTCTGCATTGTAAAACTTCCCCTTACACAATTAGAATAAGAACAATTAAAAAAAAAACACATTGAAATACAGAAATACCTTTGCTATGTATCAAAAATGCAATAAAACCAAGGAAAACTTGAAATGAAAATACATCAGGTTCCCATCCAGGATCATGTATAGTGGGCAGGTCTTCATATCCTCAACTTCAGCCTATTTAATGGAGAATTTAATATAGTTATGAGGGTATTAAACAAAGCTTGAAATAAGGCAGGTTATGAAGCCTCATAACCATGTCCATATCAGAAGGAAACTATGCCAAGGTTTCCAGTTCCAAATACTTCAAAAAGCTTTTCAAGACCCTTTACACAGTCAGCTATCATCTTATCACAAGTTCAGCTAATGGCAGCTGATAACACTGAGGTGCTGCCGTATTTTGAACCCAAGTATAATGGTGATGATCTGCTCCTTGATAAAGTTCTCACCCTACACATCAGTTTTCAGTTAGGACCCTTCAAAAGGCAGTGAAATGTTTACCTTGACTTCTTATTTTTTGTTCATCACTGTCCAAGTTTCTGATCTCTTCCCGCATATGAGCTATCCAACAGCAATGCTGTGACCATGCCCCGAGCTGATGGAGACACCTACACAGAAACAGAGGCATTCCAAAAGGACTCATTGAGGAATTCAGCCAGGAATTCATAGGTAAAATAAACTAATACTTGGTAATAACCATAACAATAAAAATTATAATAATAACAAAATGGTTTTTTATTGTCTCTGGGCACATATTCTGTATTCCCTTAGAGCATCCTGAAGGTACATTTAATTGAGATACACAGAGGTGACTACTTCTCCAACTTCTTGCCTCTTCTCAGTGTAAATTCAACTTCAAGGCGTATTTCTGGAGCGGGATTATAGCTCATACAGAAGAAATCAAAGCAGTACAAAGGTAACTTACCCTGCAGTATGAGATGGGGATGTTTAAGCATCTTTTATTGTGCACAGCTTGTGACCTGACAGAGTCCAAAGCCCAAAGGACAGCCTGTTCTCTCATGCTTGGTGCTTTTCCTGTGCTCCTCTGGGACCCCAGGGTGCCCAGAACATTGGCCTCCAAGGTTACATCTGCCAGTGTATCCCTCTCATCAGTTCTGTAACACAAACCAAAAGATGTAATTGAACCTCTTCCTTGACTGGCTTTTCCTTTTGCATAAAAAAGGCAATGGTATTGATGTCTCTTCCAGAATAATGAACAAACTCCCACTCATATGTTTATGCAAAAAAAAAAAAAAAAAAAAAAAAAGAAAATATTTTTATAGGAAAATGGAAGATATTCTGTAGAAAAGAAACGAATTATGTAAGTAAAAGGCAACCAAAAGTTACAGGACCCTAGCGGAAAAGGCCTGAAACAGAAAGGCCAAATAATTTCTTAGCAATAACAGTCGTAACAATGGCCTAGGGAAAAGAATTTATGAACCAATTATAAGTCTCCATAGCTCTATAAACCTAACTGAGATGAGCATTGACTAACATATCAAATTCCTAGTGGGGATGGGATTGTTAATGTGGGCACCAAGATATGGCCACACTGTTCAGCACCCAGGCTGTGAGACTGTGCTGTGCTGCTTTTCCCTGAGTTAGCTTCCACCCGTGTGCTTGGCTGGGTTTGGGAGAGGAACTGTTTCTTTTTCATGCTCCACTGAGCTGAAGACAAAGAAATTACAAATGAAGTTAGACCCTCCCAAAGGGTTACCTTTTTTTAAAATTGTAGATTGGCTGTGAAGCAGCCTTCTATATGTGCAGTCTTCTCTGCTTCCAGTGAATTGAAATATGGCTTTTAAAAATAATGTGAGTTTGGGGGTGAGTAGATCTAATAATCTTGCCCTGATTAAATTATTTACATGACATTAGTCCATTCCTGAGCATTATACTAACAAGCAGTGTGCAAAAATAGGGAATATCTATGTATGACATATTGACCTGAATGCCAAATACCTCAGATTTCTACATTAACAAGCTGATGGGTACTATTACAGCAATTATGTCAAATAAACCAAAGCTGACTTTGAAGATCTGCCTACAAAATGAGAGCCAAGAACATAATAATTGATGAGTCTGCAGCTGTGCTGAAGCTTATTCAGTATTAAACATCTCATATACTTTTATTTTGGTATGGCTTGTAGGATATCTCCAATACCAAAAAGTTCTGCTGCTCCCACGACTTAGAGCACTCTGGCTGGTAGAAATGGGAAGGCAAACAAGGGGGAGACTCTGTCCTTGGCTGTGGTCTTCATGCTGGTGCAGCTCCTGAGCAAGATCTCCGGGGTACACCTTGATGATCCCATTTGCCCACACCTATCATTTACAAGTTTTCACATCTACACACGAAGAGGTCCACAAAGCTTTTTCACATGTGCTGCCTCCTGGATGAACCTGGGCTGTAAGACTCACTGGGGGCATTTTCTGCCTCAGGAGAGGAAACAGCTGCCCTGGCTTCTTCTCAGAGCAGCCTGCCTTGGGAGCCAGCACAGCCCTTGTACAAACTCTGTGAGACGAACCCTGGGGAGATGAAGAGTTAATAAATCTCCTGACCAGAATGGCTAAGTCTCTTTAATGCAGCTGTACCCACCAGATAACACTGTGCTCCTGGAGGAGCAGCTTTTTTCTGCCCCATATCTGATCCAAGCTGACTTACCAGAATTGGTCTGACTCACACGTACCAACCAGCCTGCTCTCCTGCAGGAGCAAGGGATGAAGACAAAGCTTCCCTCAGAAGTGTGTTGGTGGGATTGGAGACATTTCAAAAAAATTGGGCTGCCACAGACTGGCCATGTACTTCACCATCCTACATGCAGTTGAATTTTCATTTTCCATCAATTATTCAATCCAGTAATCCCAGGGCAGCATACAGACTCTCTCCATGAAATTCAGGTTCCCCATTAGATTACTGTAGCTTTACAAACAAAATCTGTCAACTAAAAATTATCACTTTAATCCCTTTTGATTATTATTTTGCTTTCCAGATTGCAATACTGAAGGCTATGCTGCTTTCTGTTTTATCTGTCCAGAGTGAGTCTGAAGTTAGCAAATGTGAAGCTCATTTATAAGAAGGGCTGGAAGGAGGATTCAGGGAACCAGAGACCTGTCAGTCTGACCTCAGTCCCAGGGAAGGCAATGAAACAGATTATCTTGTCTATTTAGACTGGATATTCAGACAACTTCTTCACCAAAGGGTTGTCAGGCATTAGAACAGGCTGCCCAAGGAAGTGGTGGAATCACCATCCCTGGAGTTAATGCCTTAAGTTTTAGCTTTTCTATTTTTCAGATTCTGTGCTGGTTTAGTGTGCACTTCTGAGCTTCATATAAAGTAAGTCTCTTCACAGAGTAGAGAGGCAAAACAATTTCTTTTTCTAGCCTGGGACCTCGATACAAATTTCAGGAGCATAAACAACAGAATTGAAGGATGGCACTTCAAAACCTAAAGCTGCAATTGGACAATTAACTCCAATATGCAAAAGGACCAAAACTTATAAAAGTGAGAGACCTTGTGACTGGTCACGCATTTTGTGACCATTTTGGGTTCATCTTGGCTGTAACCCTGGCCAGGCTCTTGTGCTGCCCAAGGTGTACCTATTGAGGCCTTTTAATAAATCCCTACTTTATTCTTTAACTCAGTCTAGCCTCTGTTCTAGGTCAGCCTTCTCATGGCATCAGAGGTATTTAGAAGACATGTAGATGTGGCACTTAAGGATGTGTTTTAGTCCTTTCCTTCTGTATATCAGGCTCTAGATTCACTTTGTGCTATTCTGCTGCTATCCAAGTGACAAGAAGGCTACATTGTTTTCTACATTAGCTGTACCCAGGAGAATCTGATACACAGAAATATAATTTAAAATCTAGAAGCAAGAGGAATTCTTGATTGATATTCATCCCTCCTCTTTTGTACGTACATTGCTTCAATTGCAAGTCTGGACATTGCCCAGTGTTACCAGGATCCCTGCAGATTTTCTTTACACACCTAATTGACAGAGACCAGATTCTAACAGAAGAAACAGCAGTATGCCATTTGTCACTCCACTATGGACTTTGGGAAAGCAAGAGATGTGAACTATATTCCCCAATAATTCAGCAAGACTGCACAATCTGTAACTTCCTGCTCTGTTTCCAACTCACTCCCCTCTCATATCTATCAACATCCATAAATAGCTTTGTGATACTTTATATAATAGGGGATACCATACAAAGGACTCAGTTGCATGTAGCTAGTTTATATCTCCAACTATTTTTCTTTTTTGTTTTTTTTTAAGGACTGCCCTTCCCTCCCTTTTTCCCACTGCTAAAGCTGGTCAATATTAACACCACCAATGGTCAATGAACACAGAATGATCTGAATTGGTAAACTCATTCACATACGTTGTTCTCAAATCATTCAAGTCCCTCAAAACCCAAGCAGAAATTACATTTCCTAATGAAGTGAAGTCTATGACTTGTTTCTGACGAGGTAAAAAGTGCCCATAAGTCACCATCTCTTGCACATCACTTCTCCCCACATCTCCCCAAACCATTCCTTCACATAGTTTGAGAAAGCTGTCCCAGGTTAAAAGTATCACAAAGCTGGAAGAGAATCATTAAATTGATTTTCCATGACAATTTAGGTGAAGGTCTGCTGTGGTATGTTTGCAGGGCACTTTGTGTAGCACAGCCATGACTTATATTAATGCAATATGTATTGTGATCAAAAAGACAGGTAGCAAGAAACAAAATGTTTCTTGGATTCCTTAAGTTTTCCAGTCTGATAACTTAATACTACAGGAAACCCCTTTTCCTTCTGTTGGTTCTGTTGGCAAATGACATGATACAAATTCACAAGAAAATAGGAAAGAGAATTTGCCCAATGCCTCTTTGCTCCAACCTTGTTCAGATGCTATGGTTCTCTCTGATTTCTTCTTTACCTTCATATAATACATCCCAATTGATATTAAATTGCAGCTTCTTCAAGACAAAAAGCAAAACCTGTGGCTTTATTTCTGTACTAGCTACTCAGTACTACTGCTTTGCTATTCAAGCTCCAAGGAAAGCTCCTCCTTCACGTTGCCCTGCCATTAGTCCTTATCAATCAAAGCCCTGTCTGCACTGAGTGACCAGCACTGAATGCCTCAGAAAAGGTTACAAAACTTCCATAATTGGGTAATAATTCACCTTGGGGAAGTTTGTTCCTAGTGACAGGATGCTAGTGGGCAGCTTAAGCACTCATAGACAGAGCTAATGGAATTAGAGGCTATCTGCAGTATTTGGGAGGCAGCAGGCAATACAGTGAAGGAGGAAACAATGAGATGGTTGAAAAGGATCTTGGACCACAGACACATTTTCTTATTTTTAAGCAGTCATTCTGTTCCTTAAAATAATTCATGCCAGGGTGATCAGAGTCCTCAGAATCTGTATAGCCAGAGATGAGGAGAGTTGTAACATGTACAATCTGAGCACCACAGACCAAGGACATATATTTTAGGCACTTATGTCCCCATAAGAGTTCTTGCTTTCCCCTTCCTGAAGCTGCCATATGCTGCCATCACGTGAGCTGACAGACAAACTGGTTTGGAGAAATAGTCCATCTAACATAATAGGCTGCCACCAACAGCCTTGAAATGTCCCCAGCACACCTTCACAGCCTCTGGTAGTTTTTGTCCTGAATACACGTACGCTTCCAGACCCAACACCTTACAGCAGCCAGTCCAACTGCAAAACCCCTGAGCTTCATCACCTTTGCTTCAGGTGAGGACAGGCAACAAGGCCAAGGCTTTCAAGGGAAATTTGAAAGCCTCAGATTACACACAGACAATAAAATGAGTAATATGCACTTATGTCTCTTAATAGGACTGCTAGTGGCCAATTTGTTGCACTTTAGACCCCATGTTTCACAGGCAGTTGAATAAAAGTGTACTTCCCTGGACTGTAATAACAGCAAAAGAAGACTGACCAGGGATGAATCCTTTTCACCTGAGTCACTTAGTAACATGCAACTACTCTGTAAACATAACAGTAGATGTTGCTTCATCAACTCCTTCCAAGCTTATCTGCTGCAGAAAAGGTTAAGCATATTGACCAGGTGTTGTCTTTTGTGATATGTTTATTTTATTAGTGCATGTCCTTGAACTAACGCTGCATTTCATGTACCTGCCAGGTAAGTGACTGAAAGAACTCAGGTTCTGGGACTGAGAGCTCAGGGGAGGGAGGACAGGAAGGAGACAGGTGCATTTCAGTACAGATAAGGAGTTCCAATTCTCATGCCCATGCAAATGGCAGGGACAGAAGTGGCTCACCTTGTAGAGGACAAATTTGCAAACATTTTACTCTTCAAAACTGATCTTGGAAAACCAGAAATCTGCCATTTCAAAATTCCCCTGTTTTTTTTTCCCTAATAACACTGCCATCTGCTTTAGCCTGTGCGGCTGTCTCTGTTAGATGAGACATTTTGGGATAAAAAGACATACTGAGCAACCTCCCAAAGGCTTATCCATAGCCTATGACAGGTGGGTAAACCTCAGGAATTCCTTTCTGTGAACTGTCACTGCTGGTGCTAATGCCAGGCTGGTGGATCAGCCCTGATAGTGAACAGTGCCATGGTCACTTCCCAGAGTAGATTGGTTTGCAGTCTGCACACACCACCTTGCATGGATTCATTGCCTCCAGAGGAGCCCCGGACTGAGCTGGGCTCAGGCAGGTGCCTAGCCATGCTTAGAGACAAAACTACTCTAGCACAGTGAAGGCTTAATGAAGTTCTCAGCTGCCAAGTTGAAGACTTAAAAAAGAGCATCAGAGACACTGAAAAGCAGGTGCTTGGCACTGATCTCTCTGTCCTGTGGTTCCACTTTGACCCCCAAGGCTCTGCTGCAAAAGGAACCCAGCATCCTCCAGCAGCTGAAGGGTCTTCAGGTTAAACCTGGCGGGCAAGGACCAGGTGGGTGCCGCCCCACACCAAGGGGCTCCCTGCAAATCAGGTCTTTGTCCTCTTGCTCAAGACAGACTGCTTCTCTTTCACTCTTGCCTTTGCACCTTTCTTCCTTCAGGAATGCAGCTTCAGCACCCCATGCAGCAATAACTACAGCTCCTCCAGTCCTTTTTTTCCTTTTGTGTGTGTGTGTTGCATATGGAAGCATAGCAAGGGAAACCTCCTCACAGGTGTCTCTGAACTCAAATTGCTGCTTTTTCCAGAACTAGCAAATGCCTTTTAAGAAGCCTCTTTTTCAGATACATATTTTAGAGGCCTCTACAACACTTTGTGGTTTTAAATTATTTCCTTTGCACATGCCCACAGGTAGCCACCAGCGCGATTTTCTCCTTCCTGTCCCTCCAGTTGCCCACAGCTACTGGCCTCACATAGATTCATTTTCACTTTACTCTGAGGGCTTGGTTTCACAACTCTCCAGCAAAAATTAAAACAGAGATTGAACAGATCAGCTGGAAATTTCAGGACTTCTGGTTTTGCAGCAATTCTCTTCTGCTAGAAGATGGAGACAGAGACCACTAGCTCATCTCCTGTCCGTCACTAAGTGTCTCAGTAGGAAAACAACATTCCCCAACAAGTGCTATGGAATCTATGGAATGTGTTCTCAGCTCATCTGAATGCAGATGCTGAGGTCTGATGTTTATTATAAACCCAGCACAGTTAGCACACAGGCATCAGGTCTGTGATCCTGCAGCATCAAGAACACCACTGCTTCTCTCTGGTGTCCCTCTCTTTTTTCTTCCTCTGCCTCCACACCATTTTCTTTTCCTTACACTTCCTCAAGCCTTAAAAGGCCCCCTGTTTTTAGTATTTCTGTCTGCTCTGGTTTTCTTTATCAGGGATTCGCCCTCCTTCTCTCAGTTCCATTTTCCTTGTGTGAACCAAGAAAGTCCTGACAGCTGCAGTTCCCATCTTGTGCTTTGCCATCGTTGTCCCCTTGTTTGTGTGCATGCACAGAGAGCGTGAGAGGAGCCCAGCCAGCCAGCGACACGGCTGGAATCCCACAAGAACTGCAGGTGGAGCCAAACACTCCACCCATCCTTACAGCAGCTGCTTCCCTGGAGAGGCAGCCCCAGCTGGGTGACAAAGACCAAGCTGAGAGCCCTGGGAGCACCTGGGGGAGCCCAGAGCTCCGTGCCTTGACACACACATTTACCACCAGATTTGTTGGAGCCATACAGCTGCACTTCCCCCTGCACAGTTCTGCTGTTGCTCTGTGCTGGCTTTTTACTTTTATAGCAGACAGCTGTGCTTCATGAAGAGACTGGGCAGGATTTAATCGAGAAATGTTAGAAAACTGACCATTTTTTCCCTAATTCACTCTCCAGACCCTCAGCACATCTTTCCCCCCTTCATGCACTGGCTGGTTTTTCAGTCTCTCTCCTGCCCTAAGACCTGCACCAGCTGGTGCTGCTGCTATGACAGGGTCAGATGCTCCCCCAGATTGACCAGAAATTTACTGACAGTGATCCTGGAGAAGAAGGAAACATTGGTGATCTAGATCAATGATTTTGAATAAGGATAAGTACTGAATCCTACAAACTCTATCCATAATCCATTACCTCTGAAACATCTCTCTCTTTATGACTCAGCATCTGGTAGTCAGCTGAATCCAAACTTTTATAGTATTGCATTAAAGCCATCTTCAGAATTATTTCTTCATGTTCCTAGAACTGTACAAAACCACAGAAGCAGTCAAGTAAAATATGCAATAATTCATAGTCATCAGAGCAACAATGTAAAATATGTGCTTCCTCCTTTTTTTTTTTTTTTATTAAGAAAAGTATTAACGTGGCATCAGATGTTTGGAAAGAAATCCATCTTATGGTTTGTTAATCAGAATAATATACTTTAGACTACTCAGAGAGAGAGCTCTCAGGGCTGAAAGGCTCTGCCAGTTATTTCCTATAAGAAGATGTTAAGACTCTACCTGCATTTGTTAGCCTGAAATTTGAGACTGCCTATCCAAAAACATTTCCAACCTGAAAGCACTTAAACATATGGTTAATTTTAAGCAAATAAGGAGTGACAAAAAATTCAAGCTGAGAACTTATGACCTGGAACACAAACTAGATGAGTTACTGAAAACTCTCAAAATAGCACAGTGGCCAACACATCTCAGAGATTTGGTTGGGAAGTTTTATACAGATTACTTTTTTTCTCATCCTCTAATATTACACTAATATTTTGTCTTTATCATTAGCATATGCATGTGACATCCCCAAGCACTAAAGTGTCTCTCTTGAGGAATGGCTGCATTTCAGCTGTCTCTACACAGCTTATCAATTTTGGCATTACTCTGGGGCTCCTGGTAATGCTGTTCCATAATGGTGTGATCTTGTAAATAATCCATTATAAATTATTCTTTTTCTGCACATGGGTGAGCAAATGTTTCACACCTTGCAGATGTTGTTAGCTGAGGTGAAAAATCACCAGCTGGCTGTTGGTTTTAGCAGAACAATCAGCACAAATTACCAAAAGGTGGCTATGTCTCTGCCCTACCCTGTGGCATGAAGATCTTGAGGCTGATGCATTTTTTAGGTATGTCCTTTGTTTAGCAAAATAAGACAGCTGAGGACAGGATGCAGTCCTAGAGGCATGATGAGCAGATCACATCTATCTTGTTCATCCATTTTTCCAGCTTCTGAGAGATCCACTGGAACACAGTATCACCAGAAAGATACGTGTTTTATAAATAAGCAATGACAGGCAAAAAGCAATTGGATTAGATCCCCAAAGCTTTACAAAGACAGATGATCCTTGAAAGCCCAGCTAGGATATTAAACATAGTGAAAGTATAATTCTTAATTTCTAGGCATCTGTGAGAATAATTACCATTCTTTTGGGAGCATTGTAGTGACTGTAGCTGGTAGATGTCTAAATGAGACAATATTTCCTTGTGATATTGCATCATTAAGATAACTGATTCCTATACCCAGACAAATGTTTCATATAACTCTTTCCTCCCTTTCCTTAATGTGTGCAATTGTGAAAGAGGAGCACTGTGGGGATTTAGTGGCTGTATCTCTTTATGAGTCTGAACTGTGACATGGAGAACTTGGTGAGTTTATTGATTTTAATTTCTTATATTTGGGATTTATCTTCTCAGCTTTCACTTAACAGCTGAGAATACTCACAATGTTGATACGGAAGGCTGGCTACCCAAGGGCAAATTTCAGATCCTCATTTCTCCACCTGTGTACTTACTTTTCTGCTTCTGGATGGATACCAGCTGCCAGGCTTTGATCAAGAGTGGCTGACAGGTACACTCTGTGAGAGAGCATTCCTCTCTCTCAGCCGCCAAAACCAGAGCTGAGAGGAGCAGGGGACCCTAAGTGAATTTCCATGAGTATCAGAGGGAAAGATCAAACATTCCCTTTGAAGATACTTTGTTATTGAAATCTAGATTATGACCTCAGACTTGGCTTGAAAACCCTTAAGTACAAGGCACACAGTACTTCTAGGGGGTAAAAGGGTCTGAAACACAAGGGTTGATAGCTGTAGGTGTCAAGATATTAATTTTTCCCAGGAAGACAGGCAGAATGGTCCTGAAAGCAAAGACAGAGAAAACCTGCTGAGAAATCCCCTTTCCAGATTACATAAGAACCACCATCCTGCCTTGCAACAGCGAGGAAAATTCAGAGATTTTGGTTTAAACCAAACTCAGAAGTTCTCAGGCCATTTCAATATAGGAAGGAGTGTTGAGTTAGATTGATTTCCTCACTGGACCATTTAAAGACCAAGCTAATAAGGAGCTTTATGACTGAGAATTCACGTCACAACATAGGAAAATTAAAGAGCGATGAAACAATAGATGGAGCATGTCTGTCATCCTCAGAAAAGGCGTTTCATCCTGTGGATCACTGAACTTTGGTGCTAGAAGGAGCAATGCCTGCCAGTGATTTGTTGTTCCCCTTGCTCATTTAACTGTTCTTTTCCCTGTGGCACCATTTTTATCTTTTTCAAGTTCCTTGACATCTATGAGGAAAGTATTTGTGCCCTCTCTTGTCTCTGCATCCCAGCAGTCAGAGCCATAGCCTGGATGTTCTTCCAACCTTGGGTATTGCTGCCAGAGAGAATTAATGGCCATAGGTTGCCAGGGGTAATGAACTCTAATGACTTCTCACTTGAGACTGTCTTGGTTCAGTAGCACAGGGATTGATGTAAGATTTTCTTTAAAAGGTATTTTACTTACATGATTCCTCGCCTTCTTTGGTCGCTCCACCCTCCCTTCCTTTCCCTTCTCTCTGCCACTACTGCCAAGCCTGGCAGATCATCATTGCCTTCTCCATCTTCTATTTTGAGATGGGATCACCACCAACCAGCCACAGGGCAGGGCTCTGCCCAAAGCCTTTTCCAGTTCTCCCACGTGCAAAGAGCCAGCACACATTCATGCCCATTATGGTGCTACAGTGGACCCATTCATGGACTCACTTCTTCCTGCTGTGAGATTGCCTTGCCCCAGTGTTGTTTTCCTTGGCACAACCCATGAGACAAGAAGGAATTTTTACATCGAAGTCGCTCCGTCTCTGGGAAACATTTCCCCATGCACACATCCTAGAGGAGATCTACTGCATCCATAATTGCACCCAGCACTTGGAATGTGGTGACGCCTCCACATTTCCTGACCAAACATAGTCTTTGCCCTTGCCCAAGGGTGGAATAGGCTCTACCAGCATAACCCTATGGTCCTTTATCTCCTGCTTTCGTCATGCCCGTTTTTATGTGTTTGGAGGAAAGTTGTGTTGTCTGCTGCTATGATGCCCTGCTGCCTGGAGAAGGAGACTTGCTGTATTTGTGGTATTTCTGCTCTTCTCCTTTCAGCTTTTTAGGCAACAGCAAGTCCGTGATCTCCTTTGTGGTTCTCTCCTTCCCAATGCTTCTGGTCTCGTGAAAGACTTTTCTAAAATTCATGAATGCTCATTGCAAGCTGACCCATTAGAGGCTCAGTGCTCCAGCTTTCCTTTCTTCTGGGACAATTTAAATGAGGATAAGCTGCTGTTTGATCTGAGGAGAGGATAATGCACAGGGGTGCAGTTCTACCACACAGTACTCAAGCCTGGATGCCACACCAGCTGAGACCAGTATCACAGTAAGTCTATTGTCAGAGGTCCCAGAATGCACTCTTTGTACAGTAGCTTCAGATTAATCCTGGTATTAGTGAGTCCTGAAAACAACCACAGCAGGTTTCGATCAACTAAAGCACAAACAGTTCTCACCAAAGGTGGGAGGGGAAATGATAAAGGTGATTTCATCCCTTCATGTCTAATGCAGACTATGACAGATGGAGCATACTAATAAATGGGATAGGAAGGAGAGCCTTCAGGGTGGGAACACCTGACTTCTGAGTTATCCTTCATCCCAGGTACCTCTTGGGTGTTTGAACAGGAGTTACTTCATTTGCAGTCACAAGCACACACAGTTCTTCCCACAAACTGGTTGTGCACTGACTCCTGTCCAGCTCAGTGCTTCTCACACACAGTGCCTTTCCTTGGGTAAAGCTACATCAGGTGTCCCCACACTTAAGAGTGAGATTCCTATTTCCAGTATCAGACTGGACATGTTCACTGCCAATGTCTCTCTTACACCTCTGTGCCCACAGCAAAGAGACCCTGCTGATTAACACAGGTGCAAACTGTCCTTTCAGCACTGCGAGTAGTAAAACCAGAATTAAGAAACAAGAGCTTTCACAATTTTCCTTTTTTCCCTACTCCACGAATAAAATCTATGGATATAAAATATGAATTAATCTATGGAGGATATTTGGTAAAATATTAATAAATCTATGGAATTATGGATTTATTCATGATAGTTTTTTGGTTTCTTCTGGAAAGCGTAGCTCAGCTTGAGTTTTGGCTGAACGTATTCATTGCACCTACCAGATTAAGATTTGTCTCTGTTGATCTTCTAAAGGGGTAAATGAGCCCTTTAGCAGCCCCATGGCAGCCTGGCTAAACTGCTTATTGTGCTAACTAAATTAATTATGGTTAGTCTGATAAATCTCCACTACATTGTGCAATATAGATATAACTCAAGACAATGGAGCAGCACTACCCTTTAATAACTGCACTTGAATCAGATCGTAAGTGAGTTCATGAGCTGCAGTACAGGTGAAGCTGTTTGCTCCAGGCATCTCTGCAGAGAGATGGAGGTTGAATATGAGAATAGAGGCAAATAATTCTGAAAGAGCTTTTAGAGGGGCTTCAGACAGAAGGAAGTAAAAGGTTTGGTAGCAGAGCAGATGTGCAGGTGAGGGCTGAAAAAAAAGAGAAAGCAACCACTGTCAGGAACATTTCCACAGCCCAGCAGTCAGCATCAAATCTCAATCTCTTTTTCCATGCTCTCAGGACACTCCTAAAAAAGCAGCAGGAGCTGTACACTGACAGAGATGTTTCCCTGCCTGGGTTCTGCTTGAGCACACCAAGGCCTGATCCCTGCACAGGGGCTAAACCCTGCAACAAGGCTGGGACAGCCCAGAGGTTGGACTAGAGGAAATGTCCTACAGGGAAGGCTTTTCCCTGCCTCACTAGATCAGACCAGCACTCATGCAGGAAGCATAATTAAAACACAGTGCATTGACAGATAGCTGCTTAATGAAAAAATTAACGAACCAGCTCTGGAAGATACAAATCTAAGGAAAAACAAACAACACACTGGTGCCCAGCCTCACGGTCAGCCTATCACAAGAAAATTGGTTTCATTATTTAACCTTATTTTGTCCTTCCCAACACTTACTGTGTTGTGCATTTTTTCCATTTTTCAAGCAGTTTGCACCCTTGAAGCCCAGCTCCATGTGGTTCTGGGAGAAAATATTCAGTCCAGGCTCCACCTGCAGTGACAAAAAAAAAATGTTTCCAGGCAGAGGTGGGGAAAAGGTATACATTCCACTTTCCAGGTTACTTACCTGCATCAAAAGAAAATCTAGAAGATAATTATGTGAGAGATGAGCTAAAATTGGAGATGAGAATTAACACCATCTCACTGGGGAAGGAGATTTACAGCTGGCCTACACAAACAAAGCCAGGGGTGAGTTCAACTCATTAACTCAGCATAAACCATCTACCTCTTTTCTGTTGTACTATTTTTTCTGCCAGATTAGTGAGCTGAATCAGCATAGAGAGGGTCTTACAGGTGCCAGAGCTTGGATAAATGGCAGGGTCTTAAATGCTGGACTGGAGAGCAAAGAAGTTTAGTGAGCAGTAGGCATCAAGGAGAAGATTTTAGCCCATCTGAGGGTACTGTTGGTCTGTAAAATTGGTGAGACAGGGATTGCACTTCAGCACTTCTGTGCCCTTTTTGATCTGTACTTATATCTGTGGAAGACAGAATTTATAATACAACCAGAATGAAGTATAAACTGTGATGAACACACCACCATCTCTACACAGGAGTATAATATAATCTCTACAATATATTTGGTAGGTGGGTGTGAAAAGTGGTGATCAAGATTAGGTACAGAAGCTTCTGTTCCTGCAGGACCAGTGACAGCTGTGAATTGTGCATGGATTCTCCCAGAAGTAGGTCAATCTGCTAATCCTGACCTCCTGCCTACCAAGGGGAATGGCAGAGTCCCCTGCAAACACCCTCCCTACTTACTGTACCTATTGTCAGTGGCAGACAGATGCCTCAAAGGTGCACAAAGGAGAACAGGCTGGCTCTTCAACACCAGCTGGTCACTCTCATGCTGCCAAGCTGCCCTCCAGACTGGCCTGGAGTAGGTGCCACAGCCACACATCCACTTGCATCATGAAAGCAAACAGTCTCCTTGGTGCCACTCAGCCCTGGTCATTCAGGAATGAGTCACAGCTGTGGCCATGGCTTTCCCCTGTTCCAGGGAGTCCCAGCATACTCATTTGTCACTTGCTGACCATACTCTCAGAGATTTTCTCTTTTTCCTGTGTTTTTTGTATTTTTTTTTTTACAAGATAGTGAAGCTTATGGTGTATCTGATTAGCTAACATCTTCCTGGTGCTGTGGGAATTACTATATCCAATGCTTTTAGAGAAGGTATTTGTGCTGCTTTTACCTGCCACTCTCCATATCGATCAATTGCTGCTTTCAGGAATTTATTTCTACCATATAACAAAGATCACCTTACTTCAAATCCACTCTGTCTCCTGGATACGTGTTAGCAGGAGAAGTATGGCTTGCGTTGCATTTTCTTAGACTATTATTCTATATTAAAAGAAGATTAATTATAATGACTTCACTTAAAATGTCATGGTGCAGTGAGATGACTTTCAGTTCCCCTAATTTAAGGTACTTAAGGCTACTCCTCCTGTTGTGGCCTGTGTTTGCATTATTTATTTTTTTTTTCTTCAGTAATTTTTCCTTCTGGTGAGGTCTGCTGGGTAGCAGCCCTGGAGCCTGCAAGTTCACATCTGCAACCAGCTCTCCCTCACCAGTACTCTGAGTGTCCCCTGGGAAGGGTGACTGCCAAAGGAGAAGCCTCTAGGAGGAAAACAAGGTGCATTCTCCAGGTCAAGGATGGGCCCCCACCCCTGCCAGGCTTGGGCAGAGACACACAGGCAACTCAACACAGGGAGAGAAATTAAAAATGAACCCTCTGCCAGGTAAAACATTACAAAGGACAAATAACAAACAGTCTGCTCTCAAATATAAGAGAGAGAAGAAAATGCTCATTTATAATCTCATCTGGTACAGAAACAATATAATATATAGCATTTTACTGCATGATATATAGGATGTTTCAATGGGGTTTCAGTGTCTGGAAACAAAACTTCAAAAGAAGAACTGTTTTCTAGCACTTTATGATGAGGTGCATTCTTCCCCTACAAAATCCCCACATCTAAATTCCAAATACTGGATCAAAAAGAATGGTGACTTTAATTCAAACCTTCTGCTTCTCAATGCATTCTCACACTGAAAGTTATAAGCTTCTGCTCATCCTTTTTTTACAAAATAATAAAAATTTGAAAGTCACCTAAGCACAGTCATTATTGCTTGGCTGCTTTCTGTTTTAGACAGAAATCTGGTCAGAAGGGAAGATTTGAGCATTGCAGTCACACTGGCAGGAGATATTTGTCCATAGTGAAGACCTCCCTGAAGACAGCAGCAATACATCATAGGTAAATTGAATCCATTGCATCACTAGTTTGACACTCCCAGCAGACACCTGCAGAGTTCCCAAGGACTCAGCACTGACCCAACTTGTCTCCTGCCTTATCCATGGTCGCACGCCAATCAAGGATGAAGTGGGAAGGAAAGCTTTGGAAAATACCACCACATAAATAGAAAACAATGGAAAGTTCCTAGCTTGAGTTAATTTCAGAAATTGTCAGAGAATCTAGTGTCAGCAAGCTTTCAACTTGATGATGAAGTGAAAAAAAGCAAAAAGTAAAATGAAAAAAAATATTCCTATCTGAATGAAAGATAGAGAGATATAGATAAATATAGATAGATAGTTAGATAGATAGATATTAAAATTCACAGAGATATAGTAGCTTCTAAGTCAGTTACTGCCAATAAAGTGAGCTCTGTTGGCTGCAGAGTATCCAGGATATGTTATTTGTTTATATTAATGAAGAAAAAAAAAATTCAACAAATTGGGAGCATGGTGCAGAGAGAAACTTCCTGGGTCATAAAGTCCAGACTACGAGTATCCCAGGCACCACATAATTGACTCCTTTTCATCTGAGTTATCTCTGGTCTCCTAGATTGATGTGGAAAGAATGTAAAACAGGAGATATTAGCAAGCAGAAAGTAAAAAATGACTGTATCATAAACAAAGCCACACCAGCACTGAGAGCAGCCACAAACATAACAATGTGTAAGGCTCAGACAGGTAAGGCAAAGACTAAAGTGTAATGAAAATTCTGATTGATTTTTGAAGAAATGTGTTGTGGTCTCAATACACCTGTACACAGCAGTGGCAGAAGTGCCCCTGGGCAGGGCACGGCAGGCAGGACCATGGATGGGGCTCTTTGGTGCCTCACTCCCACTGTGCTCTGGGGTGTCCTCCACTCCTGCCTGATGGGTGTGAACACCCTCCACTCGTAGAGTTTCAGCCCATGGTGAAGAAATGCTCAGCTTAATACAACCAGAGGCTGACAGGATGGGAACACAGCTGTGTCCTGCAGGGATAAACCACAGCTCTGGGAAAAGCTGTTCAGAGCTGCTGATTCACTGCTTTTATCAAGTGGTTTGCCATCACTGTAGCAGGCATCGGTGTCTGTCCTCTCTTCCCTGTCCTGCAGTGTCCACTAAGCTGCAGGGCTGTGTTTCTATTCAGTCTTCTTGCCTCCACCACCTTTAATCGCCTCTAATTCACCTCTGTGAAAACTGAGATTTGGGAACTCAGTTTTCCTTGCGTAGAGTGGAAATCAGTCTTTATCTTTTGTCAAATGAAAACCTCATGTCTTTTAGAGGAAGGGAAGGAAAGGATAAAACAACAGCAAACTGCATGAGGCAGAGGGAATTGATTGCAACCAGCCATATATAATTGCATTGTGGAGGACATTAAATATTTCAACTTGATCTTTGCTGTATCAGGAGAACAAAGAATATCAACATATAAGGAAGGGAGAGGCTGCAATGTCTCTTGATTTGAACTGTAAATGCTCACAAGAAAAACCATGAGGTACTTTCAGACAATCTGTCCTGCTGTTGACTGAATGTATGTTGCTCAGACTGCAGGGAGAAGCAGAAAGCCACTGTACCTGCTTGGAGACAGCAGTGGCCCTAAGCCATCATGGCTAGTCCCCAGCACAGCAGGTATTTAATCCAATTCTAGTAACGAATTTCTCTCTCCCCTTCACTCCTGGGTAGCTACAAACACACTGGCAAAGGGCTCTCAAACCCTTGCAAGGAAGAAAGAGCTTTGCATCCTACAGTCTTAAATGGCCCTACCCTCAAAGCCAGACCTTATAACTCTGACTTGACCACCTTGTTTGCAGCACTTTGGTCACCTACCACAGAAATGTAGCTCCCTGAGGTGGGTCAGAGCTGGCTCAAGCTACAGTTTACATCACAGAGGGAATAGTTGCCCCAAGAGCTCCATATGCTCATCCTTTCTGACAGCCTAAAGCTGCCAAACACCTCTCTGTTTGCCTTGATCACTTCCATGCTCCCTCAGCCAACTGCAATCCAGCTGTACAAATTAATTATTGAAAAAGAGGGGGAGATTTACTCATTGCTCCAGATGATTAATCAGCTAGTCAGGCATAACACCACCCATGCTAGTGTAATTGCAGTCAAATAATAAATAATGTTATATGTACTGCAATCATAGCCATCCTCAAACACTGGTAATATAAGCAATGTCATCTGTTCACAGTCTCTACAGCCTGAAATTATCTAGAATCTGGAATCAATTCTTAAAGACAGCTCATGAGATCAAGGGCTTGGTACAGAGGAAGACTGGAAACCAACCAGTGATGGAAACTAAAACAAGAGAGGGTTTTTGGACAGATCTGGGGACAAGGATGCAAATCCCTTTCAGGTTTGGTTTTCCTGACCTGGTGGTACACATATGCAGACAGGAGATGGTCAAGAGGTCAGTGCACTACAAAATGCTGTTGCAAGCACTGCCCCACTCCCTGCTGCTGGGACACATTCCCCCAGCCCAGAGCATGCTGCTCATCCCAGGGCATGAGGGTGGAAGCCACCCCTCCCCACCTAATGGAGAGGAGACAGGCAGGGACAAGCTCACCAGCATTCCACGCATCCAAAATCTTCTCTCAAGAGCAACCACCACAAAGGTGATCTGGAGAGAAGACAGATTTCTTGGGTGATTAGTCCCTTAAAATAACCACAGTCTTCCTTTTGTTATCCACTTTGGTCTTGAAACAGCCTGTGAATAGCTAAGGCAGGGAATTTGTTTAACAGAATTTATCAGCTTTTCATCCTTATTTATAGCTCTTCGTGGCTGGCTGAGTAAGTACCCCAGCCATTACCTTCTCAGTAATTCTCCATGCACAAATGGTCCTTTCATCTCACTAACCTTGTCCTTGAACTTACTGCAGTGAAATGCCTCCACTAAATTTCTGTTCACTCATTCTCTTCATTCAGATCTCAAACCAAAACCATAAAGATGACTGTTTAGCCCTCAATCTTATTGCTCAGCAGCCAAAATGTGCATTTTTTTCTCTGCATTCTCCATTTCACACAGGATCAATACATCCTCCAACTTTCCAAACTAACAAACTTCTGAGAAGGGATCATAGTCTTGGATCCTGAAACTGGGCTGCAGCAAGGAGCAGTTTTCACTGCTCATACGAGTAGCCAGGCTATGTATTTACTGCAGGTGAGGATGCCCCCAGTCCACATCCTGCATAAACACAGTGACCAAGAGTGCAGTCCCCAAAGCCACAAACACACACAGGGTAATAGCAAGGGCACTGTCTACCCAACAACCCCTTTCAGATTCCAAAGCTGCTTTAAAACACCTCATGCATTTACACAAGTGGTTTGAACTCATCAGAAGTTTGGGCCAAGCACCTGACTTGTGTCTCACCACCCAAAATAGGCTCAACAAAGAATATTTGGCTGTCAGCCTTGTAGCACTGTATCTTGCATCTTAGCACTGAAATGAAAAGACTTGATGATGTGGCCAGAGCCTAGAAGAAAGGATATAATGAAGAAGCAGCATGAGAACTTACAGTCATCACAGCAGGTGTAAAAAAGTGTCTTCTGAGTTGTTACTTTTTTTTCCAGTGCGTATTTTGCCCAAGGCTGGTGGTATTCACTTGTTGAGCAGCTTTTTGGTGGTCTGCGGGAAGCTGATCGTTCTTCTCAGTGGGGCAGTTTTAGTTTGGAACAGATAATTTAAGACAAAGGCTATCAGCCTGTTGTCTGGCTTACAAACACTGGCTGAGCCTGCTCAAGGCCTGCTTCCAATGGAACTGACACAGGGCTCTTTTCTCGGCTAAGTAATGAGCTGTATTGATTTTCCTCAAAAAGAAAATTGGACTTTTACAAACAACGCCACAAGCTGCTTGAGTCAGGATGTTCCTGAAGGGATCTTGTGACCACCACAGGCTCTTGTGCTTATCATGAAAGAGAGGGAAAAAAACCTCAGTGGATTTTCTCTGCAAGGGCGGGTTACACAGTCAAAAGCAAATCTCCTTCTTAATACATTGGACAAGTACCAGACCACCATACCCTGCAGAGGCACTTGGCATTTACTCATTTGAAAAGCATCTGCATTAACAACTTTGTGCTTGTTCTGGTGAGTCAAGGCCCAAAGACTGCACCAGGAGGGCCACATCTCTCTCCAGCCTTTCCCAGTCTCTTCCAAGTCTCATGGAAATGCACCCACTGCTGGCTGGTCACTCAGCAGCAAGGAGCACTGGGCCACTCCATTTAGGCCACCTGGCAGATCACTGCTGTTCATCTGGGCAAAATAACTCCAAGAGTTGAGCCCCTGGCAACATCTGTCTGCTCTTCCCTGGGCTGTTGAGGATATTGGACCTTCTGAGGAAGTCTCATCACATGGCAGAGCACATGGGATTGTTCTCTTCATTTACTCCAGACTATTCAGGTCTGGCCAATGTTATATGTATTGCACTACATATAACATTAGTTTTTCCCTCCTAAAGCTTAAAATTACTAGCTATAATTTCCACTCCAATCTCCAGACCTACAGCATGTTCCTGAAGCTGATCTGTGAGGAGAAGAGCATTCAGCCAACTTCAGTGGGATGCGACTCCTGCCCCAGTACCTCTCCAAAGGTTCTGCTGGCCTGTACAGAGCACAGAGCTGCACACCCAGGACCTGGCTGTGTGCACCAGCTCAGGCTCACCTGGACACCTCTGTTCCCTCACTCTGCTCCCCACTCTCCAGGACAGGAAATCCATCTCTCTTGCAGAGGGTGCAACTCTCTGTGCACCCTTCCACCCAGGCCTGGGCACCCTGATATGCAAGGGTGCAAAGGCAAATCCCCTTTCTCTGCTGGAAGGGAATCATTGCAGATCATCTGAAGGAATAAACCTAACCATGATGTGACAAGCTGGTCTGCTGAGGTCAGGCTTCCCCCAGGAACCAAACCCCAGCAGGGTTCCCAGTGTGACCCAGCCCCCTGGGGCTGCCACATCCTCACAGCAACACCAGTGCCACCTTCAGTCCCCAGCTACATGCTTGCAGTCCTCCAAGAGGCACCACCAGCACCAAGGAAGGCAGTGAGGGCATTCCCTGGATGTCCCAATCTCAAGGCTTTGCCATGCAGTGCAGCCTCAGGCACCCACTGCTTCCAATGGCCCCAGAGGGCAGCCAGGCACCCACCCAGAGCAGGAGGCAGCTTCAGCCTTGCTCTCATCTGTGATGAGGCAACAACCAAGAGCCTGACTGCTAAATGCCATGGCATCCAATTGTTCTTTGCAGTTTGACTCAGAGATCACATGGCTCCTAGCTCTGTCTGAAATTCTGTCTTTGGACTCTGAAAGAAAGCACTTATGGGCAATAATCTCTCTGAACAGGCAAGGACACCTATAGAAACCTACAGAGGAAAAAAGCCCTAATCAAAGTTTGCAAAATTATTAAACTAAAGAAAAAAATCAATAGCAGTAAGCTCAGCAGGGAAAAGAAGTGCTAATTTTGTGTAGGTAAATGGGAATTACAAGAAAATGGAAAATACATAAAGTGTAAATTCAAAGTCTCAAAAACACAATTAAAAGAAGTAGCTGACACACTTACCTGGGCCAGAAAGGAACACAATTAAAACCACAAAATTGGCTTTTCTAATATTTTCCATACCAGTCATTTTTGTGTATTATTTAGTTCATTATATAATCTGGAGAAATATTAAGATCTCTCCAGTAAACCAATATTTTATTATTTCATTTTAACACATGAGAGGAAGAAAGTTTTACAAGACCTCTGGCTCATAAAACAAGATGTTTTCCTTCCTAATGGGATAAATAGAGATCACAGCAGTAAGCAAAATAGAAGCAGCCATAGCTGACCTAACTTAAAACACAAGAGCTTTGGTGATGTGTGTAAAGAAGATGAGCACCACATTGTCATGATGTGCTCAGGCACCAGCTGTCTGCCTGCCCCAGCTCCTGCATTTTCCCCAGGAACCAGGAGCAATTTGCTGTACCCAGCCCCACTGGCAGCACTTTGAAAGGAGAGGTGGAAAGGCTGAGGAGATCAACAGCTCAGAGTAAGGCATAATAATCCCATTTTCCAAAAATTCCCCGTTTACAATCCCTCTTCCCTTTAATACAGACTGAGTTGTTTTAATGATGAATGAGCTTCTTTTGACCTGGTTTTGGGAGATCTCCAAAGCTCAGACTAGCAGTGCCTTTTGCAGACAAAAAAACAAAAAGGAAAAACAGTGATGATAAATTTTGCTCCCTGCCTTAATATGAGATGCTGATGTCACCTAACCAGATTCACATGACACCTGCCCTCCTTCCTAAAAATATATTAAAAGCAGCAAAATATCTCCTCTCCCCTTGTTTTTATCCTTTCAATAATTCTGCAGAATTAGGCTGAATGCACTGATTATTTTCCATGTGCATTAATCATGGCTAAATCATGCTAGAGAAGAAAAATGTACAGCCTGCTGTTCCTTCTCAGCATCCTCCTCTCACCCTGCTCTCGGAACAGTCTCAGCCCGGAGGGCATCCTGCCAGTGTGATTAACAGTGTGAAGTGGGGAAGGGAAAGAGATGGGAAGATGAAGGAAAAACACCTGTCCTTAAAACTTAGACATGCTTTTGGTTTATGAGAGCAGCAAACCCTTGAGAGCATCATGTACCTGCACCCAAGAGCTTCCTCAGCCCATGAAATCAGACACGATGGACTGCTGTCATCTTCTGCAGTCTCCTTCCAGTCCCTGTCCAGAGCCCCATGCCAAGCTCACATATCCTAACATCAAACTCAGGAGAAATACCTACCAAGCTTTTCTCTTTTTCTGCTGTGGCTGCGCTTATTAAAATATTCAGTAAAGGTTTAATAAATTATGAAGAGCTGTGAATGGTCAGCCTATTGCAGTAGAGCTGGATGGAGCCCACCAGGACAAGAGGTAGAAGGAAATTGTGTTATTCCCTCCTTGACCAGATTCCCTCTCTCCCAGTGTGGCAGCTCTAGAGTAAGCATTTTCCTAGAGATGGCCAGGAGGTTCCCTTCACCATGGACAAGAGAAAGTGAGTGCTCAGGGTGACTCAGCTTGCCTTAATGCAGACATTTAAACAGGCTGAATCTATGAAGTCCTGGACTGGCTGGTCACTGCACTGGGGAAGTTCCTAGACTACCTTTTGGCAAGCATTGGAAGAGAGGCACATTCACCTGCTTGGGCTGGGTTCTGGATCAAAGTGAAACTGCAAATATCTAATTAGAGCTGTGAATGTCACATTTCAAGCTTGATTTGGCTACCACCTCTCCCTGCAGGGAGGCAGCTTGTGCTACCAAGCAGGGACAGAAGCACAAGCTCTGATCCTCAGCCTGTAAACTCCTCCAAAGAGGATCCCTGCTGCTGGCTCTCCTCCACAGCAGCTGCTGCTGTGTCAGAAGAATGGGTCCTGCCAGAAAGATTTTTCCATTTTGCTTTTCTTTTGCCAAAATCCTTGAGGGCACTGTCACTAAAAAAAAAAAAAATTGCATCCAAAAGAAAGCAGATCTGAAGTGGAGATGACCTGGCAGAAGGAATGGATGACAAGTCTAGGAAGTGAGCAGTTAGTGCTGGGCTCTTTCCATATGCACAGCAGTCATGCCACACATTAATAAGTTGTGACAGGCATAAAGATGGGCAAACACCTGCCTACAAAGCCAGCTGCTTCCTCCATAGATACAGTCACTGAGCAGCTCTGGAGAAGGTTTAGTCCCTGTCCTTGCAGAGCAAGGCTAGAGAATGGGGATCCAGAAGAGGGGAAAACCAGAGCTCAATTATAAAGCCTGCAAAGACTGTTGATGCAGCTGGGGATGGAGAAGCACACTCAAGTTTCATGTACCATGGCAAAAGGATTAGGGTGCGTGTCAGAGCACTTAGTGCACAGTGCCTGAGTTTTTCCCAGGCAAGTGCAAAAGTCTCCCCTCCTGCAGTGTCTCAGAGAGAAAAAAGCAGGGCCTTGCAGAAGGGTTTTTTCTGCAGGATGTTCTTCTTCCACTGGCCTGGAAATCCAAATCCTCTAAGTCTTTGCTCATGAGATTCACATTGTACATTACAGCTGTTTCATGCTTATAGCATAATGTTTTGGGCTGCATCCAACACATGCTGAAAATTTTGCACTGTGAGGTGGATCAGATAGCAGAAGGCATGGAACACGACCTGAAAATTCAGATTTACAATGGTTTTGTTCTCTGGGAACAGAGACACATGCAGCAATCTGCTGGGACAGCAGGTGGCTTGAGAAGTACTTACTGAAAGATGGATTTTCCTCCCCATCATGCCCAGAGCAACACAGTCGGGCAAAACAAAGTGATCACAAAAACTACACACAGAGACAGAATCAAAACATGTCACAAGAAAAACACCTTCTGGTGTTGTTTTGGTTTTGAGGGGGACATCCCAGTTGGGTACCAAAAAGCTCCCAACACTGCCATCAGTCATTCAATCAGTTCCAAAAGAGCTCAAAGAAATATTGCAGCTTTGTCCCTGTGATAGCTCAGGCACAATTTGGCTGAAGCAGCTCCTCTCTTTAGTAGTGAGGACTTGAAGCATCCAGCTTGCAGGACATAGGGTGTTCCAGCTTGCAGGGTCTATTTAAGTCCCATGGAGGTTAGTGTGGTTTTGGGCAAATCATCTTGGAGACAAGACTACCAAGCAAGGGCAGCACCAAGGGTGCTCTGAGCTTGCAAGGTGGAGAGCTTGCTCACTGCCCTCAGCCCAAGGGACTTGGTGTATACAACTGTCTGGCCCTCCCTGTGCCACCTGACAGCTCTCTTGGCCTTGGGCACCATGCCAGAGGATTTGTCTAATGGGCTAACAAAGGTGAGAGCAGCTGAGGCCACTACAAACCCCTGGGCAAGTACAGCCTTTTCCATTAGATCACCTACAGACCTTTTCCATTAGATCACCTATTGCTGACTCCTGGCCTCTAAGTCCCATCATGACATCATCCACAGGCAGAAGCAGATGAATTAAACCCCTTTAAGGAGATCCAAGAGAAAGGTTTCCCTCCAGAGACAGACTCTGATTCATACTTAGGAAAGGTCCAGTGCTACCCAATACAAACACTCCACAGGCTGGTGGTCTCAGTGCCTCATCACCGTGCTCATCACAGACACTGGTCATAAAGGAAACAGGCAGGCCTTTCCCCAGCTGACATTGCAAAGGGCAGGTGAAGCCATCAGGCAGGGCTGCAGAACTGTGCACTCTGTAGGCTGCATGTCCCTGCACCCCTGCCTGAGGTGGAGTGCTCTGATCAGTACATTTCAAATAAAACACACCCACATTCATCAACTCCAAAGGCAGAAAAAACTTCTGGTAAGCTTTTCATAGAAGGGCCAGAGGACAGCTGGATCACTGCTTGGAAAGGGCAAAGTTGGAGCAGAGCTTAATATTAAACTAGGGAGAAGTCTATGAAAACACTCCAAAACTGCTTGGATGCTGCCTGAGTTAGTACTGAAGGGTACCCTGAAGGTTTTCCATCATTTGCAAGGCTTTGGCACCAGCATCGATGTTTGCAACCTGAATTCACTTTGAACACAGTGTTCTCAGCTGTTGGCTGGTGAAAAAACTCTGCTTGAGATGCTGAGGCAAAGATGTGCAAAAAGAAGAGAAACCTTCCTTGCTGCTTCTACAAGATTCTCAGGAACAGTTCACCAGAGAGGCAAGGACAGCCAAAAAGGACCTGAAATAGCTGAACAGAAAGACAGCTCTGATGTGACCTTTGTCTCTCTGAGACGCTGCAGGAGGGGAGACTTTTGCAAGGGCCATTCCTTCTTCTACCCCAACCTTTGATATTGCTCCTGCTTAGAGAATTAAAACCACCAGAAGTTAACAGTGGGCTACTCCTTTTCTTATGCGAATGCCACGGCTGATGGGAAAGCATGGCCACCCGCACGCCATTCTCCTGATCCTCAGAAACTCCCACATACTCCCAAAAATCTTCCCAGAGCCATGACTGAAGATGGCTGCCAACACAGCAAACCTGCAATTCAGCAGCCTGTGGGCAAATGCTGCTCGTTCCCATCCACGTTTCCTTCCAGGGCTGTGCTTGGGATTCCACACAGGCTGGTTTCTGCCTCGTCACTGGAGCCTGCAAGCACATCCCCTGCCTCCAATGAGAGGTCTCCATCCCTCCTCCTCTGAAATGACAGGCTGCATTAGACTGTTCAGAATCACATTTGGTTCTCATTTTCGAGCAGACATCCAAGATATTATTTTTAGAAGAAGCTATACTGGTATTTGCAAAAAATAGCCTTCTTTGCTTTTATCCCAAATGGGGTCTTTTCCAAGTTTCTTTTCCTACTTTAGTCATATCTCTAAAGCTGTTTGCATTAAACAATCCAATTCCAGAAGCACATTAACCAGACTCTCTTTGGGCTCCTATTGCCTGAGCCTTTCTCTGTGTCACAAGGCAAAAATACAATCAGCTTAGCTATCACCTAATTCTCTTCCCCAGCAGAGGAAGCCCCAATTTGATGGCCATATATGAGTGATATCAAGTCCATTCAGCATTGGCCTGGTGCCACTGACATCCATGCATCCATGCTCCCAAGACCTGTGCCCAGCCTTGGGGAGTCGGCCCACACCAGTCCCTTGCATTTAACAATGCAGATCAAGAGCCTGGTGCAATTCACCCAAAGGAGAGGAGAGCTGCCAGCAAGAGCTGGCTTTCCCAGGTGCTGACCTGCCTGCCTGGCTGTGGTCCTGTGGGGGCCCTCAGAAATCTGCTCTGGAAATGGTTTTCTCTGCTTGGCTATGTTTACAGCTCTGAGAAAACCTGGCAGGATAAGTGAAAAGACATCCCTGATGGGTATTGGGGGTTCTGCTGCCTGCTGGCAATGAAACTCAAGGCAATTCAGCAGCACAGAGATAAGCCATAAAAACAAAGACAGGTTTGTTTGGATTTTCTTCAGCAGATTCCTAGAAAAAGACCTGGACTTAATGAGGTATTGCTGCAGCATCCAGAGACAAGGCAAGCATGGAGCGCTGGTGTCTGCAAAGAGACTGCCAGTCAGCCTGCAGCCACAGGAGGAGAGTTCAGGAGAGCACAGTCTGCAGGAACAGGAACAGGAGGGCAGAGTAAGGCTGGAAGTCCCACAGTCTGGCTCCTTCCCCAGGGGTCTGCAGGTGCCCCTCAGGTGATGCTGTGAGCATTGGGGATGCACATACCTGAAGCAAGGACCATCATCATGGGCCTCTGTGACCTTGGAATCCAGGCTCTCTTGTCCAGCAAATTGTAGAGCTGCCTTTCCCAGGCATCATGGACAGCATGGACTCACAAGCCCACCCAGACCAGGGATGCCTTTTCCTGTCAGGAAACCAAAAGGAACCCTAAAGACACCAAAGGACACAGAGAACAGTTGCCACCACACCAAACACAAAGCTGCCATCCCCAACCAGTCCCTGAGGACCACTGTGAGATTAGTAATGGGGTGGGCAAACATGCCCACACAGCATGAGACCCCCTCCCAGAGGTCCTCAACATCCCTTACCTCCTGCTAAAAAGCTGGCCAGGCACTGCTTCACACCAAGCTGAATGAGATCAGCTTTCTGGTCCTGTTAAGCTTCATCAGCTGGCCCATGCTGAATTATTTAAAGCCATATTTTATTAATCTACCACAGCTTTTTTCACTCAACCTCTAGCAAGTCATTTAACCACTCTGAATGGGTTGCACTGGCTTCATCCCCTTGCAGTGATGCTGGCAGAGGTGAGAGGGACAAGCCATTACTCTGCTAAAGCCTCTGAAATATTCCAGTAGACCAAAGTGGTCTGTTGGACAACAAGAGCCCTGGATTTACCCTCACTCTTGATGGGAGGTCCTATCCAAGCACACAACTTCTTTTGGGTGGGATATGACAATATTTTGTTTAGAAAACTCCGGCTAGGATAGTGTACATACTTTTAAAACAAGCTCAATGTAGTCCAAACCAAGCAAATTCTGGCTACAATAGTGCCAGTGCCAGCACAGGGGCCAAACTCCAGCCCTAGAAACTGGGCACTGGAGGAAATGCATCCCCAGCCCCTCCCCTCCCAGTGTCCATCATCACTTGATGGATACAATGACAGGCAGGCAGGGACTGTAGCTCCAAGCCATCATTGGTTGGACCAAACCAAGGGTCATTTTTTCAGTCTCCACTCACTGGCAGGTGGATTTTGACAGCAAGACTAATTCTAGTTTAGCATTTACCACCAAGGCCAAGCAGCTGATTTTTGACTTGGGGACAGTGGTCCCACTCCTGCTGTGGTGGGAGATACACAGCACCAGCCTGCTCAACTGGTGAGGAGTTAGCTGCCCTCCTTCAGGCAAGATGCTGGTTTTCCACATTTTCCTCTTCAGGAATGGAATTAATCTGTATGAAGAAATGCTGTTTTCTTCTCAGTTTCAGTTCACTGCCCTGATAAATGAGAAGCATGGGAGAAAACCCTTCCCCATGAGGCCTCTTTCCCCACTGAAGATGAATGTGGCAGGAGAACTGGGTGACAGCCTGCACTGAAGTGGCACCTAAGTCCCAGAAGGTCGTGGCTCAATAATCTCAGAGGAAGGAAAACCACATTCCCACATGGCTGCCAAAGACAAGGATCTAAGAGAAATTTAATTCATATCCACAGAAGATACTCCCATGTAACTCTGATCTTTGAACGCACTCTGACATTCAGAAGATGTTCTAGCTTTACTGCCCACATAAACATCCACTGGGGCTGCTATCTGGGGGGAAGAGGGATCTAAATATTTCATTTCAGTCTATTTCATAAAATATTTAATCTATTTAATATTAATTAAATCTTGGTCTGAATAAACAACAGCTAAAATTTCACCTCTTCCTCCAAACATCTGATAACTTGAAGATGTCAGTCTATGCAATCCCAAGTGAGATGTCAATTAATAAGAGGGGAGGGTCCTATCTTTATGCTCTCAGTTGCTGGAATTGCTGTGGTGGATTGTTTGCCTCCCATAGCATTTCAGGCTGAATGCTTTTGCAGATGGGTGTATAGTAACATCATCTGGTTCACAGCAACCATTTCCACACCCAGCTTCTCTGTGTTTTATTTTCCATGGACTCCATTTGTACATCCCCAAGTGTGTGCCCTCATCCCACCCCCAGTCACTCCTACATGCTCAGCAGTGGGAATCCATGAGGCCAAGGTGATGAAAACAGCTGTTTGGCTTAGGGCAAATAAAACCCAGGCCTCTCACAGGTGGATGTCACTGGTGTGAATTATTTCCTACTCCTTGACCACCCTCCTGACACAGTTGCACATCTCTCACATCACCCAGCAGCAGGGTCAGGAACAGACATTTCTGGGAACAATGGGCAGCAGCTGCAAGAGGAGCAGATCATTTCCGATGCAAAGGTTTAAGCCAATTAACGCTGGGCTTTAAAGGCAGTTGCCACCATGGCATCTGTTGCTACAACCATCTTATTTTACTACAGAAAACTTTGTTTGGACCAAATCCCATCCATACCAGTCACAGCAGCCAGAACACGGTCTCTAATTAGCCCCCACAGAGCCAACAGTGATGAAAGATTGCCCTGCATCCAGCACTGCTTACCTTGCTCTCCTCAGTGCGTGCCCAGCTCAGCAGAGCAGCATTTAGCTTTTCTTCTCCTCCCTGCTGCACTGTTTAAAAGCCATCTCACCCAAACACTGACTGGTGTTGATGAAAGCAATTATCCTGCTTCTCAGAATGTGTCGGATGTATCTTCATTACCCTGAGACAGCAACGCCAAAGGCCCTGGATGGTAAATCTTTCAAAGTAAGCAAGTCAGGTGATTTCATTTGAACTGGACATTTTAACTCTTCTGTCCCCACTAGATTTTGAGGCTGGTTTAAAGCCACAAGATATTTGTTTTAAAATAACAAATGCAGGATTACTTTTAACTAACATCTCTGAAGTATAAATCTTTGGCTTGTGCTTAGGTCACAGGTCAAACCCATAACCAAGGAAAAACAGGGAGACTCCACTCCCTTCTCATGTTGGCCATGTGGTTGACTGGGGTCATGCCACTTCTCTGTGTTTTGGGTACTCCCTGGGGAAAAGAAGAGCTCAGTGCTGCATTTGGTGTCCCCTGTGGAAGTGTGCCTTGTCTGGGTAAGAGCACAGCAGAGACAACGAGCATGGAGAGCTGTTTGTGCCAAGGAAAGGTTGCCTAAATTAAAACCAGGAACTTCAATCTGACAAACCCTGTTCAAGGAGCCATTTCAGCTCAAGTATCTGCATCATGGAACCAAGAAGAAGCTCAGCCTTACACAGAGAGGACGTACCACTAGATTATCCAGGAATTGTGTCTGCAGGAATAAGCTGGGAAAGGGGGGGCTCCAGCAGGGTGCATCCCAGCATCCCAGCAGCCAAGCTGCCAGGTCTGCCACGCTCAGGGTCCAACCCTGCATGGTTTGGTCTGCAAGAGGAACAGTTTGTCCTAGTTCTTCTAGTGCCAAAAGTTATCCTGGTAGCAAAAGACCAGAATTCAGCTTTTCACTCTGCAAAAAAGTTCAGTCAGTTCAGAAAAGAAGTTTGGGTGCAGAGTCCTCAATATTTATATATTTATTTCATTTGTTACTTGGGGAATCTTTCAGTAGCACCTTAAGGTGTCAAACTTAAGAGGAATACTTTGCAGCAATGCCACAGGCACAGATAAAGAAAAGGCAGCCTTCACCAGAAATTATTTTATCAGAGATGTCCAGCAATGAGAAGCTTATTCTTTTCTTCTTTTCTGTCGGGAGCAATTGAAAAACAAGCAAGAAAAAAGGCCATAAAGTCATGGTCCAGCAAAACACAACTGTTTCAAGCAGCAACAGAGCAATGTATTCCTCCATGTAGCAGCTGACTTAAAGCAAATGTTTCTCATGTCTGGGAGTGAACCCTGCAGCAGGTCACGGAGCTCTGGAGGACCTCAAGGCTGCTCCTGCAAATGCAATATCCTGGGCTGCGCCCAAACCAATTTGGGCCAAAGGCTGCAGGCAGTGCACAGGGAAGCAGGGATGCTCAGGTCAGCTTGTCTTACCTCCTGATAAAACCCATTCACCCCATCACCCTCACAGAGACCCAACTCCTGTTTTTTTTTCTCAAACATGCCTGTGAAAGCCCTCCAGACCTCCTGCTGCAGAGCGCTGCTGACAGGAAACACATGTCAGTGGAATTTCTCCACCAGTGCAAAAGGCACTGCTGGCCCCAGGAAATCCCAGAGCACCTAATGACCCCCAAGCCTCCTGGGAAGGGTCCTTGCTCTTCACTATTCCCTAAAATCTGCTACAGGCCACCCTCAGAGACACGGAAGGAAAGCAGGACCTTAGATCCAAGCCAACAGAGATGCTCTCTCCCAACTTAGCCAGCATGGAATTGATGATCACACTAACAGACTAAACTAGAGCCAGCTTAAGCAGTTTTAAGCTAGTTTAAGCCAACAAGTTTATACCTTGGTTTATGACATCTGTGGTCAAATGAAGGAGTTGTTTTCCTGCTCCCTTTTGTGGTCTATCCTCATGTCTCTCTGTTGGATTTGGGTGCTGAGACCCACCTCATGCCCCCATACTCCTGGATGTGAGATGGTGTCCTCAATATTTGTGGTCCTCCTTGGGAAGTGAGTTCTCCTAAGGGACAACTGAAATGGCCAAGAAGGTGTCCCAAGATGGAAGAATGCTGAATGACCAGCTCAAATATCAGTATCTCCGTCCAACACCTCTCAACAATCCCTGCTCCACAACAGCAGGCCTTCTCCTCTGGCATGACACCTCCCTCCTGGGACTAGCCATGGTCGGACACAAAAAAGGCATGGATTTTTGTGTCCTCCACAGCCCTGCTCACCATCCCCTCTGCTCAGCCTTGAGGATTTTTGGGATTGTGCTGCAGCCTCCCTGCACTGCGATCCCCAGATGGAATTTCACCTGGGCTTCCCAGGGCTCAGACTACAACACTTTCTGTTCCCAGAGGGGTTGGGATCTGGTCCTGAGCATTTGTGAGCTGAGGGAGTACCAGTGGCTACTGCAAGGGTTGGGCTGACACAAATTCTGCTCTCTCTTCCCTCATTTCTACAACTTGAGATAAGGCACAGAAGCCACAGCTACTACAAACATCTCACAAGTCAAGAGATGTTCCTATAAACCAGCTGCAAAGAGCAGTTCATACCAGAGAAGATGAGAGCTGCAAGTGGAGCTCTCTGCCAGAGCACTGGCTGTAATAATGGAGCAATCTCGACAGACTTTGAACTTTTCCAAAGAACAGAGAATGTTAAGAAATAAGACAAAGAGCTTCAACAGGTGAAAGTTGCACAGGCAGAGGGGCCACCACCCAACCCAGAGGGAGCCTTCCCCTGGGCAAGAGTTTGCAGGGTGGGACTGGGGGTACTTACAGCACAGGAAGGCCAATGGACACTGTCTGAAATCCACCAAGGCTCCTCTGGGTGTGGGAAACTCATTTTGTGTGAGCAGAGTGACTCAGGCCAAGTCCCTCCCTCACTGGAAAGAGGCTCCTCTACGTGGCCAGCTCCTTGGCCCCCTGAGAACATGGACCAAAACCCCATGGAAACAAATGAATACATCAGTAGTTCTGAGGGGATCAGGGACAAGCCTTGGGCAGGCAGCCACAAGTCTCTGCAAAGGCAGCCCTGCTGCTCATGCAGCTCTCCCCAGAAGCATTTCAGGACATTTGCTCCACCAGACCAGCTCTACCTGAGCCCTTCCTGCACATCCCTTGTCTGGCACCTTTGTGCCCTCCTCGGGGGCCCCCACACAAGGGGTGGTGTGCAGGGTCACCCCACAGAGGAAAGTGGTGGAGAAACCTCTCCCAGGGCAGAGCTGGCAGTGGAGTCTCTGCCTGGTGTTTGCTGTGCCAGCCTGGCTGGCTCCCACCCAGCTGGGGAGACAGGTCCCCCTCCCCCCCCCCACACCATTAACCTTTCAGCCCCAAAATAAAAGGTTATAAAAAACAATCAAAGTTCATTACCTCCCTTAATGCGTCATTTGTGAGGGAATGACCTGGAAGCAGTGATGGGGAGGCAGTCAGGGGGAGAAGGAGAAGAACCTCAGTCTCCCAGCCCCAAACCCAGCAAAATACTCTACTGTCCAAAATACTCTGCTGTCCACTCTAGCGATTTGGCAGCAAGCACAACTGACAGTCAGAGGGGTGGAGCAAGTGCAATCAATGGCTCTGGATCACCTTGTGTCCCAGGAGCTGACCCAGAGTCTCCCATGGGATCTGCTTTGTAAAACCCTCCCAGGCCATCAGGGTCAGCCAAGACCAGAGTGGAAGCAGGACACTCTACCCAAACCAAGTTCCCTTGACCTGCAAAGGCCACCATGAGGTGAGCCAGATGTTCATCTCTGGGCCACCATCAGGTGCCCTACACCCAGCAGTGATGCTCCTGGCCCCCTACCACCATGCCAAGCACCTCCAACTGCAACCCTGGGGCACTGGCAGAGTGGGGCCACCAGATCAGCAGCTCCCACACGGGGCTCTGGTCATTTATTTTCTCACCAGAAGCAGTTCCACATTTGGTGGGAGAACATTCCCCCATCACCTCCTTCAGGGAGGGTCTTGGCAGAACTGGTGGAAGGGCAAGCAAGCTCTAGCTCCTGGGGGCTGGGAGCTCAGTGCCTCTCAGGTGGGCACTCCTGCTTATATCACAAAATGTTGCCTTCCAGCCTAATTGTTTCTAATCCCATTTGCAAACTGATAATTAAAAACCCTCCCAAAGGCTGCAAAGGCCATGCCAGGCAGGTCCCCCAGCAGCAGTGCCAGGCTGCACTCCCAGGGTGCAAATCACACCCTCAAACCCTACGCTCTTTTCTTTAACAAACACATGAATGCTCTTTCCGTGGCACAAAGAGGGGAGGGGGGTGGAAATACCCAGGAAATATCAAGGACTCATTTGTTATTATGCCACTGCATAATGAACAGAGCCATTGTTCCTACCTGGGCTGACAATCTCTTTCAGACAACACGAGTGCTTTTCCCAGCGTGTTCTTCAAAAAATGGCAAGACCAAAGCTACAGTGAACAGCTCAGAAAATAAAATAAAATACAATACAATAAAACAGCTAACATTATTCAGAGGATTTTCACACTTGATCTGTAAACGTTTTTTTATTTAATAAAAATAATCATCCATTATAGCAACTTCTGCTCGTGGTTTGGTTTTGTTTTTGTTTTTTTTACATTAAAGCACAGTTTATTTGCTTTCCTCACCTCTTGAGGATTCAGTTCTGAAAATGCAAGTGAATGTAAACACTGCTCTCCAAGTCCCAAGATGCATCCAGGGACACTTGGAGTTAATTAGAAAGTCAAAAGAGAGAGCAAAATCAACAAAACACTTTCCAAAAGTAAAAATGTATTTTTAAAGTCTCTTCCTGTGTACCATACAACTCCAGAGAAGGCAAATTCATTTATACATTCAACGTATAGAAACTTTGCTTTCTCCAAACCATTTCTGTGACTTGTCAGCATTTGATAAAGCTGTTTTCCTAACATTAAAAGACTTGTAGGTTCGTTTATTTATTGTGTTAAATCAAAAGTTTTTCCTATAAATGTTCTCCAGAAATTTATTCATGGCACAAGGATGTTAGATTTATTCTGTCCATTTTTGTTTTGGATTTTTTTTTAGCACAAAGAGCTGAAAGCCATTTCAGGAAAGAGTGTAAAAGCAGTATTAACTCTCTCTCCTGCTCCAATCTCACAATATTTACACTTGGATTAAAAAAAAAAAAAAAAAAGCTTAATTACACTATAAAATAATGGAGAAACTGGAAGTTAAGTTTCCCATTTCAGAGTTTTGCCTTGTATAAGACTGAAAGAGGGATGCTTCCCTATTTCCTAGGAAAGATGAGACTGGCAGGTTAAAAACTGAACTCTTTCTTAATTGAGAAAGACAAATGGCCACTGTGCACAAACCCCTTCCCCTCTGCAGGAAATCCTGCAGGAGTTAAACCATCACAAATCAGCACAGATGAGATAACATGATATGCAGAGCCCTGCTGTTTGCTTTGAAACGTTACCTATTTACAGTTGAGGTGGAGGAAGCAAGTGAGCATCGAACACATTTCAGTGCTGCAGAGTGGCACAATATCAAACAAGATTAACTCTGGGGAGCTTGGCAGGGTCCCAAGGCTCACGTTGCAAGGGAGACTGTCCCCGTTGCCTGGGACATCCCTGCCTGCACAGCAAAGCCACCGCTCCGTCGGGCTCTGCTCTCACGAGTAACGAGATGACAGGTGCCATCTCAGCTGTGTTGTGTCACAGGCAACACAGAAATTAAACAGAAACAGGTATGACATTCAAAAAATAGCAACAAAAATAGCCAGTCTGGTGAGGTCTGTGGTCCTAAGCCTATAGCCAAAAAAAAAAAAACCAAAAAAAAAAACCCAGGAATTTGGGAATTTTGGTAATATTATCAAACTGTCAGGTAGGAGGATGGCTCTAGTTGGTCAGTGGTTTTGAGTGAGGGGCTTTGCAGGGGGTAGGAAAAGAGAGACTTTTAAGGTATCAAAGATAATTAAAGCATTCACAGTTTCAAAGCTGCTTGCCTTACAAAAATTAAGACATTCAAATTCAAGAATACAATACTGTATTTTACAAGGGGGTCAAAATTCATTACATATACAATAGGGGGGGAAAAAGACACAATAAAATAAAAAAGCCAACACCTCTGGTGTGGCATACTCCCTCTTTGTTGTTCATCTTGCAGAGCTGCACAATGTTTGCCTTTAAAGAGTCAAACTAAGCAGTCATGAGAATATCCACCAAGAGATTCTGGCAAAAGAAAAAAAAAAAACTAACAAAATAAACCGAGCAAGTCAAAGGCCATCCTCCCCTGGCAAGTTGAATGCCACAGCTCGGACCTCCACTTGCCTGCTGCTCCTCACTGCTGCTGCCCGGTGCTCCCACAGGCTCATCTCAGGTTTTAAAGGCTTCCTGCTCACGAGCTGAAGGAAACCATCCCATGCAAGCACAGCCCAAGAGAGACGTTCTTTACACTCCTACAAAGTCTTGGTTAGTCCTACCGGTAGCAAAGGGTCCTTCAAACACTCCTTTTCCTCTCTATCCTGCAGAGGATCCTTTTGAAAGCCCGTCTGAAGTCATGGTTGAAAATGGTGTAGATGACGGGGTTCAAGGAGCTATTGCAGTAACCAAACCAGAAGAAGAACTTGAAGAGGGTGTCGGGCACGGAGCAGCTCTCGCAGACGGCCATCAGCGTGTAGGTGAAGAAGAAGGGGAACCAGCAGATGACAAAGACCCCGATCACCACTGCAAGCACAAAGGTGAAGCGCTTCTCCCGGTTCTGCCTGCCTCTCCAGCGGGACCCTTTGGTGTTCCTCTCCTCCTCTGTCTTCCTGGGCAAACTGTCCCCGGGCTTAATTTGGCTCAGCTTAGTCTTGGTCTTTCCTCTCGATGGTCTCTCCGACTTCTTACACTGGTTGTTCTCCTGGTGCTCAGAGGAAGAGGTCTCCTCCATGTCGATGCCATTGACCTCTCCCTCTTGCCCGCCACTGCCTCCTGCTGCCTTCTCCCCGTTGAGCTGTGCCGTGGCTGGAAGGTGCTCCTTGTCAGTCAAGCCATTCTGCTTCTTCTCGGGGCGCTCCGCCCGCTTGTTCGGCGGGACCCTTGTTCTCCTCTTGGCTATCTGGTAGATGCGCATGTAGACCAGGATCATGATGAGGCAGGGGGCAAAGAAGGAGCCAATGCTAGAAGAGATGATGTACCACCTCTCATCGTTGATCTTGCACCCTGCCACCCCCTGGTCAGCCTGCTGCCCGCTCTTCTTCTCGATGGAGATGAGTGGTGGGAAAGAGATGACAGCCGAGATGACCCAGACGATGAAGATGATGCATTTGATGCGTCGCGGGGTACGCTTGAGGTTGTACTCGATGGCTTGTGTGATGGACCAGTACCGGTCCAGGCTGATGGCACAGAGGTGCACGATGGAGGAGGTGCAAAACAGCACATCCAAGGCCAGGTAGATCTCACACCACACTTTACCAAAGTACCAGTAGCCCATCACCTCATTTGCCAGCGAGAAGGGGATGACCAGCGTGGCCACCAGGATGTCAGCTGAGGCTAAGGAGACCAGGAAGAGGTTCTGGGGGGCTTTGAGCGCCCGGCTGGTGAAGACAGCGATGATGACCAGGACGTTACCAAAGACGGTGAAGAGCATGAGCAAGCTGGCCAGGCTGATGAGAGTGATGGTGGTGTGCAGAGTGTACGGCGCGTCCCAGCCCGGGCCGGCCCCGCTGTCGTTGAAAGTCCCATTAGTGCCGAGAGGGGGGTAGCCCTCCTCCTCCTCCAGCTGCCGCTGGTACTCCATGGAGGAGAAGAAGTGGCCCCTCTCCGTGAACGGGCGCTCCAGGTTAAACATCAACCCCGGCTGCGCGGACACCCCCGCCCTTCGCCCCGGCTCCACCCGCGCCGCGCCCGGCTCCGCGCGGCTGCTCCGCTCCTACTGTGCCGCCGGCCGGGGCAGAGCGGCGCGCCGGGGGCCGGGGGGCTGCGGGCGGGCACGGCGCATGCTGGGCGCTGCCCCGGGACCCCCGAGCGCGGCGGGGCGGGCGGAGCGGGGCCGAGGCTGGAGCTGCAGCCGGCCGCGGCTGCTCTGCTTCGCTCGCCGCCGAGCAGCTTTATAGCCCCGGATCGGGCCGGGGCTGCCGCGTCAGCCCCACGTGGGGAGCTGCCCCCGGTGCGCGCACACGCACGCACACACACACAGCCACAGACAGAGACACACATGGACAGGCAGACACACTCACAGCCCGACTCGCACACCGCGCACCCTGCACCCACACGGACACTCGCGTCCCCCGCTCAGCGCTCACGCCCGCTCCGCGCACACACCGCACCCGCTGGCACCGCCTGTATTTGCACACCCGCTCGCTCCCCGGCACCTCCGCGCACACACCCGCACCCGCTGTCACGCTGTCCCCATCCCACGGTGTCGCCCAGCCCGGCTCTCCGCCCCGCCCGGAGAGAGGAGCGGACACGCGGAGCGGGCCCCTCTGTCCCCGGGGATGGGCGTGCGAGGGGGCGGCTGGAGGCGACAGCCGTGCGGCCGCTGCGCAGGCTCCGCGGGCCGGCCGGGGGTGCAGAAAGCCGGGCCGCGAGGGAGGGAAAGCGGCCGCCCCGTTCCGCGTGTGCGCCGGGGAACGGACGGGCTCCGCTCCGGTGTGCGGCCGTGCGCGCTGGGAGCCCCGAGGGCAGCGCTTTCCCCATGGCCCCGCGAGTCAGCCAGGGAGGGCTGAGCTGCCGGGCCCGAGGGCGGGGGACCCCGCGGGGATGGAGGCACCGGCGCACGGAGGGTCCCCGCGGAGCGGGCGCTGCCGGCGGCGGCCCCGGGCAGCGCGGGGGGGCAGTGGCACCTGGCGGCCGCGGCGCCTCACTGCACCCGCCGCCCGAGCGCCGGCCCCGGGGCGCTCCCCCGACGGCCCAGGGGAGGACGGGGGGGCACGGCAGCCGCGGACGGGGCAGCACCGCACCGCCGCACCGACCCCAGCCCGGCTCAGCCCCGCTGCACGGGCACCCACGGCGGCCCCACGCCACAGCACAGGCTCAGCACACTCGCTCCTGGCAGTCCCCCGGGGCAGCAGGCCTGGGCGGGCAGCTGCCTCGCAGGGTGCCACACAGCTGAAAAGCCTCCCCGATAGCACCGGGGCTGGCATCACTCACCTCCGTGGCTGCAGCAGCAGTGGAAGCTCTGTAACAGCAAAGGATTAATAGCGATGCTCCAGGTATCCCACCCAGCCCTGACACTGCCAGCTCCCAGCACATACAGATCTCTCACCTGCAGAGCACATGGCCTCCAGCCCCAATCTCTTGCTCACTGCCTCTTTTCTCTCGTTTTCAGATGGTTCTAGTGATGCTCACTTGGTGCTCCAGATTCAGGCTGCTCTCAATTGCCGTGCTGAATGCTCGGGCCAATGAACCGATTTCCTCTGCAAGAGGAAAGCCTTCAGGGAGGAAGGCCTGTCATCTTTGTCCCTGTGCCACACACCGTGTTATAAGCCAGGCCCAGGAGCAGTGACGCCCAAGCGAGGGAACAGGAATGGGAGAGACAGGGTCTGGGAGCCAGAGAGCACAGCCTCTGGGACTGGCACAGGGCTGAGTGAGGGAAAAAGAGGGGGAATCCCATTGCCTGAGCAAATGAGTGCAGGGCCCACTGCGCTGGGGTGTCTGGGAAAAGGGCAAAATGCAGAGAGTAACTTAAAGCCTGTAAATTGAACCCAAGATGACTGGCATTCCCACAGAAAAGATCTCTGTCTGAGAGTAAAAGTGACATACAACCACAGATTTCACTGCAAGGATGAGAAGACTAAGTCACCTAAGTCTGTGGCAAGGCCAGGTGAGAGGTCAAGGATGTGCTGGACTTTGCAAACACTTCCTGCCTTCTGCTGCTTGCAGGGGATTGCTGTGCTCTGCAGATGCCTTGCTCGGCCTGGCAGAGGGTCTTCCTCGGATAAGGAGTCTTCATCACTCTTGGCAGAAGCCTCCTTGGTCACTGCTTGGGTGGAAGGACCCAGACAGGGAAGTGTGCAGGCTGTGCCCTGCCTGCATGATCAACCCCTTGTGTGATCAGTTTGATCCCAGGTCCAACAGTTCACCTTCACCAGGGACTGTCTGAGGTGCTTTGCTCAGACCTGGGATGGTGCCTTTTTGGAAACACCCTGCCTTCCCCCCATGCTCTCTGCATTCCCCAGCACAGACAGACTGCCAATTTAAATGACAAAGCATGACCAGCTGCCTTGATTTTCTGTCTCTTTTTGTAGCTAGACACCCTCAGTCTGCCTGAAGCTAAACACAGCCAACAAAGTTGCTCCTGATCCACTGCATGGCAAAAGCAGCTTTGATCAGTTCAGTTTGCTGGGACAGAGAGCTCGAGGGGAGCACGAGGCCAAAGGCCTGAAGAAAAGGGTTTGTCCCAGAAACACCACTAGAAAGAGAGCTCTCTGCAAGTGGGGAACAGCTGGGGTGGCATTGTGTTCATCTCAGAGAGGGAAAAACCTGCCTCATCAAAGGCACTTTCCTCTCATTGCCACCATTGTTGTGCGTGTGACATCTCTGTGATTTTATTGACACCAGAAGTGCTCAGCACTGTCTGCAAAGTGACTCAGTAATGCTGTCTCCCCTTGATTTTCTCTGCAGGTTATCTCACGGCTCTGCCCAAGTGTTGAGATGAAGGCTGGTCAGAAATTGCAAGGGCTGGCAAGTACCCTGAAATCTCACCTGACAAGCCGTGGCACACCTTGTCCTACAGGACAGCTGTCTTTACAAGTCTATACCGTGCCTGATGATAATTTGTAATATTCGTAAAGCCTTAACTACCAGAGCCCTGGGATTAGGCAAGAAACTTGAATTTTTAGCCCCTGGAACACTGTAGAGTAAAGTTCCACAGGGACAAAAGAACAGCTAGCAAAGAACATTTTTATGTCAATTCCCTGACGTTTGCATCCAGACGCTCAATTTTTGCATGTGTGCTGCTGACAGCGTTAATATGAGTAATAAGAATCTGCAGATCAAACTCAGTCGACAAGTGCCTGACAAGAGAGCCCAGAAAACAGCCTGTTCTCTGCAGCATCCCACACCAAACACCTGCAGGAGCCTGCCCTTTCCCCAGAAAGCAGCCTGGCTTCTCAGCAGAACCCCAAGGGGAATGGGGCTCACCAGACAAGGGGGGATGGCCTGGGTGCACACTAATGAGGGAGGCTGAAGAGAGACCCATCCCGGCCTGGGTGCACACTAATGAGGGAGGCTGAAGGCTGTCAAGCCTCCTGTGATGGCTCCTTCTCCTCCCTCCATCCCGGGAGGGAGCAGTGCCCTTTTCCGAGGCCAAGTTCGCATTCAGCACGCGTGCCTCGAGGAGCGCGGCCCCCGCAAACAAACTGACCTTTCCAGCTGGTTTCAGGTCATTAATTAGGCATGCTGCCTCCATGTTTATGCATCTCTTCCACTCCTCGACTCCAGCATCACTTCCAGCGTTGTCTCCATTGCGGGGAACTGGGACCACCCTGCCCTGTTGCCTCTCGGGGAGAAGGAGCTGAGAAACGTTCGTGCGGTCTGGGAGCTGCTCACGGCACGAAGCAATCCACATATGGAGAGAGAATCTCTGGGAAAGATCGCTATGGTAATAAGCTGCAAAATGTGTGTTTTGAGCAAGCAGCCCCAGGAATTGTTTATTTCCAGAAAAGCAGTGAGATTCTGGCAGGGGAAAATTTAAAAAATACCAGCTAAGTACTGAGGGTTGCTTTTTAGACAGTCTGATTCAGGCCTGAGAGACTGGACAAACCTAAGACTGTGTCAAGGCATGGCAGACTCCTGGGGGGACCACATGAAAGGGGCAGCCACTGGAACAAGGTGCAGAAATTTTTGCTCAGCAGAAGCTTTCAAGAGCAACTTGACACAAGCATAAAAGAGGGAAGCCCTGTAGCTGTGGGTGCTGTGCACAGGAGGTAAACAGCAGTCACAGTTTGCTTTGCATGAAGTCTGTGATTTGCACTGATCTCAATATTTGCATATCCATGGCAGGAAGCCCTTGTTGTAGCTGTGTATTTTGATCATGCTGCTGGGCTTATCTGAATGTATCAAAGCAGGGTGTCTTTCAGGAGGATTTGCCTTACTAACTGTTCAGTTACCCCTGGGAGTAGGGCACTGAAATCCCATGGCTCTTGCCCCCCTCTGGAGTAATGACTGAGTAGCCCTTCACAGCTGCTTCAATTGGGTCAGTTTTCCTGCATGTCCAGGACAAACCAGCAGAGATGCAGCCAAGTCACACAAAAGAATGATTTTCCCTTTTACTGTGTTAACTCCAGGAGGAAAAACAGCATAGGAGCTATCTGGGAAGAGGCACAGACATTCTGCAGGCAAACCTGGCTTTGCCACTGCAAAGTAATAGAGCAAGCACACCATCCATTTCCAGGCAGATGTTTCAAATGTTGTGATCCCTATTTTCCTTCTAGTTCTAAATTAAATTCAAAAACTGTCTAGTGTAGCCACCCCTCCAGCTGCTTTGAGACCCCAGGCACAATTCTTTCTACCCACATTCAGACCCACAGCCCTTCCATTCCCCACCCCTGCTGCACATGAGAGTTTGGGATTTGCTCTTTTCACAGATCTCACAGCAATAGCTCCTGAAGAGCCAGGCATGTTTTTCAACAGAGTTTTTCTGAACTCAGCTGCTGGATGTACTTTTCCAAGTTATTTGAATAAATCAGTAGGAAATTGATAGCTGCAGCAGTGGTCTGTGCTAGCACCTAATCCCCTTGCAAGCAGGGATGCTGCCATGGTATCAGATGTTCAGAGGGGAAGGAAAGGAGATACACTGAATATTACCTACAGTGGCAGTTCTTTACTCCCCACATCTGCAGACAGCTGGCTCAAAACAGCACAAGATGGATGCTGTGTGACTACCTGCTCCTCAGGTGTTTTTTTTACAAACACCTTGAAAGCTCTTCTTGCCTTTCCTGTGCTGTTTGGGTTGCCTGCCCTGTTCAGCAGGATTTTAACTGCCAGATTTGATTGCACAGCCCTAAACCAACAGCCAAGAGAAACATTTCCATGCTACAGATTATAGCATGGCAGAGTCAGGGGTGAGGCTGACATGGGGATTGTGCTCATGCAAGCCTCTGGTTTATTTGTTCAGTATTTTCCCTCTTGCTTCTGCCTGGTGTCACGGTGGCCTCTGGAACATAAAAGGCTCATTTCAGCACTGCAGGAGGAGTGCTGCACAAGAAACCTCCCTGGCTGTCTGCATGTTACTGGCTTGTGTCCCTCAGGCACTTCAATGCCTGTGGGAGGAGAGGGAAATGTGCATTTTCTCTCTGCAGCACCCACAAATACACACACACACCTCTGTGCCAAGCATAAGGTGGGTGTGTTTTTATGAAGTGTTGTTTTCTTTATTCAGTTCCCTGTTTGGGACTTTTCCTTCCTCACAGCATCCTGCAACATGGCCAGAACTAAACACCAGGGGGCCACCCCTCAGTGCTGGGGAGCAGCTCCATTCTCCTCGCCAGGCTTCCCAGCGTGCCAGCTCACAAGATAGATCCCACTGAAATTAACCAAGAACTGTGGAAACATGGTAAAAAAATAAACCAAACCGTCTATGGACCATTCCTAATATACTACAGGGATCTTCCATACTGCTCACTGTCTCACTCAGGGGACTGAGTCATTGCCTCTTTTAAAACCCTGAACCAGACTACAGTGGGCTTTTCCATACCTAAGGACCACATAGCCAAAACACAGTGAAAACACAGCCAAATCCTTCCAGCCCTGGCCAGACCTAGGGTCGGTGATACTCCCCAACCTCTGGCCCCACTCCTGCCTGGAGGTTGCCCGCACACAGCCTTGCTCCCTCATCTGCTCCCATGCAAAGACTCCTCTCAGCAGCAATACCCAGCAAGAAATAACCAAGCCAGAAACACTGCCACACTCCTGGAACCGGGGCAGGCAGGTCAGTGTTCTAGCCAGTCACAAAGGGAATGGCTCTCCAAGCCTGCACTGCAACAGCTCACCCTGAGAGGTGGTGAATGCCCCATTCCTCAAAGTGTTCATGGTCAGTTGTCTGGGGCACTGAGCCACGTGATCTAGTTGAAGATGGAGTTGGATTGGATTAGATGACCTTTAAAATGCCTTCCAACCCAGACCATTCTATGGTTCTATGAAAAGCAGGTTATCCTGGGCATGCAGAGTGGCACCCTGTATTCAGGGGCCAGTATTCAGAGAGCAGAAAGGTTGGGCACCTTATAACCTTCTCTGAATGAAAGCAATAAAGTTTCTGCAGCTCAACAAGCTCCCCTTCATGAGCAGAGTCAGCCTGTTTTTAAGACAAGATTGAGACTGCATCCCTTGAAAGCATTTAATTTCCCAGCTGGGAGATGCTGGCATTCAGTTACTCAGCTGAGGAGTAACTCATTCCTTCAAGTTCCACCCCCCAGTGCCCAAATGTGCGTGCCTGCCCTTTCCCTCCCTGTTCTCCACGATGTATTTTGCTACCTCTGGGGCAGGGCTGCCGTCACCAGCATTTGTTCAATCCCTCTTTTGAAGGAAGGCAGGAGAGCCCCGGGTGAGCTGTAACTCTCCGGTCCATCGCCCATCCCCAAACTCCTCGGGCACAGCCAGAGCAAAGCTTCCAGTGAAGCAAACAGCTCTGAAAAGAGATGGCACAACAGAGAGCAGCCATGCAGGGACTGTGATTCCCACCTGTCAAGGTGTGGGTCTCACAGCAGGTTCAGGTCCTCGTGGGAAAGGGGAAGCAGATCACACACCCTCTTCAAAAACCAGACCAAAGTAAATTGCTCCAGCAGGAGACAGCTTTCTGTTCATCCCTGTGTCAGGCAGGTTTGTCATCTGTGTCTAACACAGCTTGTCATGTCTACATCAATGCAGGGTGGCAGCACTGGAGTTAAAAAGATCAAAGAGTCAGGGTGGCAGCAGCAGTTCTTGAAGGCTGAGCTGTGTGAAAAGTCCAGGGAATAATTGCCTGAAATTGGCGGGTTCCCAGAAAGCAGAGCACGTCAGCGTGGTTTCACAGGGAGCGAGGCCGCCGGGGAACCCAGGGAGACTTCCCGTGCTTTCCCTCACTCCTCACCTCACCATCTAGTGGCAAAAGCAAATAACTCTGAGGAGCCATCCAGGAGCTGCAGCAGCTCTGGAAGGAGAGTGTGCTTAGATCAGCTGCCTCAGCTGGGGACACAGAGGACATAGGCAGCACCCAGAGCCCTGCAAGTGCCCCAGTCCTAAATCACAGCCCTGTACAAACTGCTCTGCACAGGCTGACTCCCCTCCCAGATGGATCACTGCCCACCCCATCCCGCTGTGTCCCCGCTGTCCCCAGGCTGACTGTAGCCCACAGGCTCCTGTAATTTATCCCCCAGGCAGCAGTTCTTCCCTCTCCTGCCCCAGCCCCTCCTCAGAAGGGCCCCAAATCCCAAGGGGACAGTAAGCATAGAGAGCAGGGCAAACCCAGGTCTCCTGGCAATCAAACCCAGCACAGGCTGAGCCAAGCCCACAGGAAAAGATGCCGTGGGGAGCAGAGCCCTTCCAAGTTGGGACTTTTCCTTCCTCACCTCAGCTGAGTCATTAACCAGGGGTGCAGTGAGAAGGGAAAAAAGGTGGAAAGGGACACATACCTCCAAGGAAAAGCCTTCACTGTGGACTCAGCTGGTTGTTACAAGTACCTGGGGTGCTGGCAAGAGTTTGCCTTCATCAGCTGTCCAGAGCTGCTTTCTCCCTGTGCTGCCCCTTTGCCATCAGGCCATGCCAAAGGGGAGAGTTGCACCAAGGGCAGGCCTCCTTTCCACAATCCACCCACTTGGGCATGGCAGGAACGCTTGCACACAATCTGCTCCATGAGAGGGAAGGAGAGGACACCTGCCTGCAGGGAAACTACCCAGAATGGGGAGGTCACAGCAGGTTCAGCCCCCAGAGCAGGGCCAAGTGCTGCCCCACATTTGAACTCCAGCTGGTCCATGGTCCAACACCTTCCTGCCTGTGTGGTGATAGCCAGGTGAGCCAAAACCAGAGCAGAACAATCTTCATCTGGTGGGCAGAGGAGGAAAGGTTCTTCTCTCCAGAGTTTCCATCCTCACAGTGGTTTGCAGATTCTGCATCCATCATCATCACTGTGCTCATTCCCACACTGCCTACAAGACAATTATCCCATGCAGATTGCACAGGGATGCTGGAGATTGCAAGGCACAATCACAGGGATATTGCAGATTGCAAGGCACACTCACGGGAATATTGCATAGGAATATTACAGATAGCAAGGTAAAACTTGTTTTTTCCCTGAGAGGCTCAAATTAAGTTTAAACACCAGCTTTTGATGTATTTGCTTATTCAGCACTATCAGTTGCTTTTCAGCAATACAAACTGGCTCTCTCCCCAGGAAACGTTTATCCTATCTGGGAATCAAGGGTGGTAATGTGTAATGAGGACAAAGCACTTAGAGAAAGCAGGCTGAGTGAAGCACTCTATCTCCACCTGCACTTTTTCAGCTCGGATTTTCCTTTTCCCTGGAAGCATCCTAGGTACCAAGGGAAATTCCTGCCATACAAAATTCAAGAGAAAATAATCCATGTCATTCCCTGAAGTGTAACAGAAAACCGAGCACATGTCAGTAAGCATTAATCTCTGCTGCTGCAAACTCTTCTTTTTTTTTTTTTTCCTGAGAAGTTATTTTCAACCCTGAACAAAACAATGGCAGATTCTTCTGCCACAATTTTGTCTTTGCACTCTGATGAAGGATACAGGAGGTCAGTGCTCCCATCAACACAGGATGCCATCCCCATTTCCACAAGGCTCAATGTCTTTAACACCTTCTGCTGCTCCAAGAAAACCTGATGGGAGCCATAGCTGAGGGAAGGGAAAGAAGCAATCTCTGCTCCTTCATGTATATTCTGCTGTTCAGCTTGTCAGAGCCAGTGAGAAACACAAGGGCAGGAGGAGCAAGAGGCAAAGCAATCCATGAGAAACACTGGAGCTCCCCAGACAGGGAGCACTGAACCCACTCTGAACTCTTTCTTTCTACTTGTTGAGGCCAAGCCATTTGCTGGGCAGCAACCACAAAGTGGAAATTGCCATACAGCATCCAAGCACTTCCAGAGGCATAGTGCCCCCAGACACGCAGGGGAAAACAGCACAACTGAAATCCCTTTCATTCTAGCTAGGCTAAAAATATTTCCCAAATCTTCAGAAAGGCAGCTCACTGCTAATGCAACCAGCTTTAACTGACAGCACCTCAAAACCATTTTGTTGAGGAGCCCTTCTGATCCAGCCACCAGGCTCACGTCCTTCCTAGGAGGGTTCCCTGTGTCCCTAAGCACTGGGACACCCTGCCAGGCCAGCAAAGTCCTCTGGAGTTGAAGTCACTGAAGATCATCATTGATTCCTCACTACAATCCAGTTTCTGTTTTCCTTAACCAGTGCAAAAAAAAAAAAAAAAAAGGTAAAAAGCAATTGTGGCACCTTTAACAAATATCTTTTAAAAATGTAAATTTTTAAACGTCTCTGGGGAATTACATGTCTTTATGAAATGAGAATGTAATTTTCTTATTAATACTTCACTAACAATTTAACTGTGGAAGCATGTGGGTTTTCCTAAAGCAGAAGTGATGAATATTATTAAGCATTACACATATTTCAGAACTCTTTACCACACTGTTAAGCATTTTGTGTCACTTCAAAAATTAAACCATCCATTCTCATTCCTAAATGGTTTGGAGCACAGATTGGCCACAGAATTGCCATTTAATCAAAATTCATTCCTGTCTGAGTCTTGACATGTACCCCAAGCCAAATCTTTTATCTGGCAAGTACTCAGACATCAATCCCTTTACAGGGACTCTGAGACACAATAGAAAAACCTGGCTGTGTCCAAGGAGCCAACAGAGAAGCTGTACAGCAATGCACAGCTGCGTCGTGTGCAGCTGCTCCATCTTTTTTATTTTCCTCTCCCAGCCATCTGTTCCCAAATCCTGTTTTTCTCTTGGTGTTTCCATTCTGCAATAGAACTGGAGAAAAGGGGCTCATAACCAATACAAAGCAAGTTCAGAAGAATTGGCTGCACCAACAGGTTCATGGGGCAGAAGTCACTGGTCCTACAGCATCTTTTTGCTCTCCTTGCCTTCCTCCACTTACTTGAGCTCAGCACAGTGTGGAAGGCATGGGGGTGAGATACCTGGCTGCTGGCCAAAGAGTGAAATCTGAATGAAGAGAGTTGGCCAGTAACAGCAGAAGTGCAGAGGCTGAGATCAGAGCTGATAGAAGAGCTCACTGGGGGGAAAAAGAAGCAATGCTACAGAAGCCCCTCCTTCTCATGGGGGACTCTGCTACTTCCAGATACAGTTCTGTTTTAAAGTGACATCAGCCCTTCCCAGCTTTCAAAAGCTTCTTCAGAAAAAGCAGTGGCCTGGCCTCAGGACCATCCATCTGGTGGAGCCACAGACCCAAGAATCTTGGCTGGGCTCTCCTGTCTTTCTGGCTGTGCCTGGAGCTGCAGCCTGGGCTACCAACAGCATCAATCAGGAGAGGCTGGCAGGGTACCACCCACTCTCCACTTGGCTCAATTTGCTTTTAGGGAATTGCCTCCAGTGTCTTTCAGTCTTTCCAGGCAAACTTCTGACTCCCTGGTGCTGCTGGGACTCTCTCCTGGTCCCCCACATCAGAACCACGTGGCACTGTCTGATGTGGTTTTTTGGGAGGCTGGAAATGCCTAGCAGGCCTAAAAAGAAGTGCTTGACTTAGAGATGATTAAAAAGCCTGAAATCAGAGCTGCCTCCCTGACCAGAAGATCCATACCTAGTTAAATTTCTTGCCCACTGCTGCTCTGGCAAGGATAGATAATTCTAAGTTAGTTATAACTTCCCACTCAGTTAACATTACTTGGCAAGGACCAAAAAAGATGAAAGGCTTCCGAAAACCTTGGGTCATACAGAGAGAAGAGTTTTACTGCACTGTCTTTACCATGGCTGTTTTCAAACATCTTAAGATTTTCAATGAAAAAATGTATTTCCATTAAAACTGACCACATGAAGTTTGGAAATCACTTCAGGCAGTACAGCTGTAATAATGCAGGACAAAATGCAAAGCAGCACTAGGCCAAGCAAAGCTAAGTAACAAACTACAGCAAATTAAGGATTCATTATGAGCCTTAAAAAAAAAAAAAAAACTATACTAATAGAGAGGAAAAAGAGGGTGTTGTGGAAAGAGCCTTTAAAAGGGAACACTTGTCTGCAATTTTGCAGATAGCATCTTACTTGGAGGCAGTGGGGTGGATTGATCTCTAAAGACTCTTAAAAGGTTTTGCAGCAGAAAAAAAGAGTTGCAAGGCACATAGATCATTAACCATGCAGCCCAGGCTGCCAGCTGCTCACTCAGAACCTCCAGATGGCTCCTCCTCTAAAACATCATCATTTGATCTTGGTAATCAAATTATCTCCCACTCTTACAATGTGAAGTGAGGCAAAGGTTGAACGAAGAGATGATGTATTTTATTTGACTGAGATGGATTGTGAAAATGAAACAAATTAGCTTTCAAGGCACTCAGCCTGTGCCAGTTGTATCAAAGCTAACCATCTCCAGCCCTCTAACGCCTTTTTTCATTTCCATGGCCATCAGAAAGAGTTCACAGCACCAGCTATGCTCTACAGAGCTGCCCAGTGTTTAGATTTTATGCAGTATTTGTACACTAAACAACACACAGTGGGTATCTAAAATGCTCAACTCTCACCAGTGGAGAGCAGGACCTGTCACTGGAGAGCAGTGCTGGGACACTGGGTATCCTGAAGCACTTGGGCTGGATTAATGGCACAAACATGTCATCTGTTTGTCTCGCCAGAGACACACAAGACACCATCTGCATATTGCTGAGGCCTTTTGTACAGCCTTAAGGACATGGGGTGGCAGAAACAAAACACATTCTTCACTTTTCACTCAGTTGGAGCCACATAGCATGGTTCTTGAGGCCAGGCTCTTCTGGGGGTGCTCGCTTCAACCATCTGAACAAAAAGCAGTCACAACCAGAAAGTTCCCCCAGTCCAGGTGGCTGCCAAGCTCTGGCTGACACCAGTTGTTGGCAGGATGCTCCCTGTCATGGAAGGGTCAAGGGAGATTCCTTTTCTTCTCTCTTTTTTAACTATGTGAATTTGTTATGTAGCTTTCTACAAAGACTTCAAAGAAGAAAATAAAACCCAACCAGTGTAGTCTCCAATTTCTCTTCCAAAAAAAAAGTAATATCAGAAATTTCCCAATATTTTCCCAACAGAAAATGTTGGGTTTTGACAGTTTAAAAAGGTCAGCTGAAATATTCAAAAGTCAAATCTTTCAAAACAATGAACTCTTACTAGCACATGAAGAGAGTATTTTATATCCTGGCATTATTTAAAACAGCACACTATGAAAAATTTCATATTAATTCTGGTTTTTATACCTAGTTGCAAGAGATTATGAAAGACAGTTATAGCTAATCAGAGGAAACAATTAATTTCATCAGAAGATGGCCTGCATCTGAAGTATAAATCCTAATCTGACCCTTGCCTACTGGGATTATTCCTCACCAGAGTTTAGTACTAAACTTTATCAGCCACCCAACTTTAATTTTCATAACAGAACTGTACTTTCATTTCACAAAGTAGAAGTACACAAAGAAAAAAAAGAGGTTGCTAAAGGCCATGAACCAGGGAAAAGACTCCGAGCTAGGACTAGAAAACTACAGAGAAAGGCAGCAGGAATTATCAGAGAATAGAAGAGGTTTAGTTTGAAGAGAAGCTAAAAAACTCGAACTCCATGACTTGGAGAAAAAATGCTGCCATTTATGAAAATAAACTGTCTTGGTTTGTCTTTGGCAACTAAGACATAAACCCAAAACCTTCAAGAGTGGTAAAAAGCAGATGAACAGGAAAAAAATTGTTAATAAATTTCTAGTTCTACAAGAACTAGGAATTACCAAATGAAATAAGGTGGCATGGTTCAAAACAAACAAAAGGAAGTACTTTTTCACCCAGCACATAATTATATTGTAGAATTATTAGACACAGGATGTTGCAGAGGCCAGAAATACACAGAGATGTAAAATTAAAAAAAAATAAAAGAGAAAGGAAAAATGAAGTTTCTTCTGTGAATTTGCTTCATCTATCAAGGCTACTAAATGCAGTGATGCAGATGCTGTTTCCTTTCTGCAAGCCCTTCCAACAGTGGTTGGTGAGGCCTGGAGCAGTACAGCAGAGGAGCTACACATCCTGATCTGCACATCTGCACAGCCCTGTCAGACAGAGGATGGCAGGTGGTCCAACATCACGGCACAGGAGTGCCAGCTGGTGAGCACACTGCCTTGTTTTCAGTCTGTCAGATCACTTATGGTTACAGGGACTGACTCACCTCAAAGACCAAAGTTTGGGTATTTTGATCAGAGTCTCTAGTGATTTTAATCAGCAGGGACCTGATGAAATGACAGCAGCACTCATTATTGCACGAGTGACTGCTTCACACTATGAGGGCTGCTACCAACTTTTTAAAGCGACCAGCTGCAGTCCTCTTCCTCTTTCCTCACGTCCCAACCCCTGAAGGTTTTCTATTCTGACTTCCAGAGACACTGGATTTTCGTTTGTTTGTAGGAACAATGTAAGCATGATTTTCTTGAAGCAGTCTGTGCAATGAGCTTGACAGAGCTGGAAGATAATCAGTTTAATCAGTGCCATGGCAGCTTGGCAATACCATCTTTTATTAAACCTGAAGATTAAATGCTGGTGTCTGTGTTTTAGGCATCACAATTCTATACCTACTTTAATTTTGTTGCTGCTGAAATGCATTTTGCACTAAAATCCAAGATTTATTTTCCCCATCAGAGAGAAAGCTGTGGGATTTTTTTTACTACATGCCCCACTAAAACATAACAAAATGAATATAAAATTTTTTACCAATATTTGCTGTACAGAAGGTCTCCAGTCTACATGACTCTGAGTAAAGAAGTTACTATCATCCAACTTTTGAAGTTTCCTGTAATTGCTCTACATGAAAATCTGTATTTTGAGATCTTCTGAAGAGTGATAAGTATTTAAAGAGAACATAGTTCTTAATTATTTGAAGTGCTGCAAAAGTAGACTTACATCCAGGTTAATGTCAGACTAGAAGTACTAGAAAACTTTGAAAAGACTCAGTGGCAGCTTATTTACAAATATACTATTTATAATGAATGCATTGATACAGAATGACTCTTATAAAAAAGCAAGGCAATCTTTTATATAGACATAACAACATTACAATAATTCAGATTAAAAGTACATTTTTGTAGACTGTTTACACTCTCACTTAGCTTTTAACCACAAAATTAGTGTGGTCTGATATTTTTCCACAGAAAAGGTCCTGTGCAGTCCTGGTTAAGATCTAAATCAGAATAATAATAATAAACATAATTTTTTGATATTTGCTAATGAGAAAACAAACCCATTTTTGGATCCTATCATTTGTTTGTAATCATCCTTACTGTGCCTTGAAGTTTGTGTTGTGCAAATTACCACCAACTGCATGTTTCTAACTAGAAGCTGTTTTGGCATTTCTTTTGATACAGCTGAGGTGTGACACTGACAGGAAAATTCTTCGTTGCATCCAGATATGAAAAGTGTCCTGATATGGATTTGTGCTGATTTAGAAGTTTAATTTATTTTTGGGACTAAAAAAAGGGGGGAGGAAAAATAACCTAATTGTTAAATAAAAGAGATTTCTCAATCTCCAAGGATTGAAGATGACACTTGAATTCCAGGTGACACAATGGGTTTAAGCACTAACCAGGAGAGAAAATCCAAGTACCAAACTTGAATATGGGACAGCAAGAGACAAAATTTTAAAAGGCTTATGCTAAAAAACTTTTGCAAAGAATTATAAAAAACATTCTTTTTTAGTAAATTAAAATGCAATATGTGACCAACATGAGTCACAAGAGCAACTGTTCCTTCTTTTCAAGGTTTAGCAAATCTCTGATCTGCTTTATACTTTTCCAGACTTTCATAATTCTACATAGTCTGTAATAATTTAGCTTGTTAAATCAAGGCATGATTCAGGATATGTATGTACACAGCCACAGACACATACAAAATAGATATTTTGGCTATGGACAAGTAATCAAGGACATGATTTTCGCCCAAAGTAAGGCTGTCATATTTTTCAGTAACAGTTCTAAATTATTTCCCTCACTATAGCAAGGAGAATAATGTTTAATACAAGTATCTGGGAATCAGTTGTTTCTCAATCTTATTTTCAAAAATGCTGTAAATAATTTATTTCTCCACCTTGTCTATGCTTTCACACATGTATAGATACACAAATACATTTTTGTATTTATGTATACATACAGTTGTCAGAATAAAGTTCTTTCCATTCATACTTTAACTGATATGGGCAAATAAAATTCTGAAACCTGTGTAAGCCAGTATGTGTGTTCAACTGAATGTCACCAGGCAAAAAAACCACCTAGAATCTATACCAGTTAATAATCCAGCATCCTGGGGAATGCAAAAGTCTGTTATTTCAGGAGGCAAGACTATTTTGAATTATCAAAATGGCTGTGTTTATAGGGATCTATGTATCGATCTGGATATAAATCCATGTATTGTACTTATATGGATTTATATGCATGTATTTCCAATCTGTGCCAGATATTTAATGCTTTAAACTTTCAGATCATTTTAAAGAACTTTTCAGATTCTTCTGACTTGATTTCTCCTACACCAGAACTTCTCTCACACTGCTCTTATTCAAATCTCCCTTGAGACACTGAAAAAATAAGCATTCACCTCAAAGGGTATAAAATTAAACTCCTAAAACAGGGCTCAGGATTATCTGGCATTGCAACAACCATACTAGTACAAAGATAGTTTGAAAAAAATATCCTGGTTTTAATATAGTAATGAATCAAAACATAGCTTTATTTATTCCTATAAGTGTACTGAAAAGAAGAGCTTGTTTTTAAGTGAGTGTGATGAGCACTATTTTGGTAGCCAACTTCTCCACAGGAATTTGTGTGCGAGAGGGTCAGCTCCAATCATACAGTCATTAACCATGTACCTTAACAAGGTGAATAATCAACATATTTACAAACTAAACAAATTCAATCCCATGAACTCTTATAAAAACGGGATTGAGGAGCAGACAGGGAATGAGACCAAGACGTTTGGAAACACAAGGGGTCGCCACTTTTGCTTTAAGGAACCATATTAACCAAACCAGTTTCCCCCTAGGGACCTGAGGGCACAAACACGGACTTTGCAGTATATTCAGAATTTCAGTCTTGATATTAAGCATTTCAGCATCTTCATATTTGAACACCTTAGTGCTGAGAAAGATTAACTCAGGCAGAACTGTAAGGAACTAGCCTTTTATAAACTAAAGTCTAAACTGAAAAGCTACAGTAGATGTAAAAAAAAAAAAAAAAAAGGGAAGGGGGGAACGACAGAGAGAGTGTGTGAGAAAGAATAGAACATTACTTAGTAAAATCCAGTGACATCTACAATAGTTTTACAGCATGTTTAAGCCCTCTAAGGTTTTATATCTCCACCTGCCTTCCATTTAAAACTTACTCCTTGTTAATGAAAAGACATACAACAAAACAAAATGCAAGTAGATCGAGGAAATATGTCTAAATAAGCACGCCTGAAAGCCAGAAATAATATTCCCAAACTTCTGCATGTGAAACAGATTTCCCATGGCATCCATTGATTTGATTTTGTGCAAAAGGTACAGCCCAGTAAGTCACACTACCCCAGCAGCAATTCCAGTGAGTATAAGCAGAACAGTTCTTGGGTAACCGTGGAATGTGACTGCCTCGAGTTCTTACCCTCCTGAAAAAGGACAACTGCAAGTGCAGCAATAGTGAAAATCTCCCTGAAGCATCTTCTGCCTTCCAAACAGCCAAGAAATTAATGATAAAACTGAATGTCCACTACTTACAGTGTTTCTCTTGAGCTACCAACATCTCTGCACAAATGAAAAAGGTGCCTCTTTTTTAACAGATCGGTTTAATACTGAAACAGATAGGATGAAGTTAAAAAAGAATAATCAAGATACTGAACTGAATATTTTGAAGCAAGTGCCCCAGCTGTGGGGAAAAGTGCATTTAGTTCAGCAGCAAAACAGCACAGTGTGAAGATATTGTGCTTGGACACAGAAGTTCCATAATGGAAGGAGGTACAAGGCAAGTCAAGATATAAAACCATAGTACATTGTTAACCAACCTTAAAACTTACATATATTGCAGTGTTTAAAAGTAAGACACATTCATTTATTGTACAAGGTCTACAAGGAATCCTTAAAATTGCCTGCTGTAGTTTATGACTCAACATTGTAATAAAAATGTACATATATATTATTTCCTTGTCACTTAACTGTACTGTTAGACCTCATGGACTTGTTACTTCACACAATGAAAACCGCTCTTCACTGAGGATACTCCACATTTTTACCAATCTGAAAAGGTTTACTTGTGCTAGAAAAGACCAACTGCAAAAGGCTCAGTTCAGATATGTTATGCCTGCAACTGATAACTCAGGGAAGCAAGACTTAAAGGAATTCAAGCTTTTTTTTTTCTTTTCTTTTTGTTTTGACTGCATCCTTTTCACCTGCCAGTTGTTCTGATGAGTATGTTTTTAGTATACAAACTGGTTGATAAAAATTCATCAGCAGAGGCATATAAACTCTAGATATGATTGATTAAAACAGAGCAAATCAGAATAAAACAAAATCCAGTGATTTACTCTGACTGTAAACAATATAAAAACACCATTTGCTTCAAATCTCAAAATAAGTTAAAAGAAAATACCAACCTCAGGGGACATGACCCTTTCAGGTTTTGACACAAAAAAAAAAAAAAGGGGGAGGGTGGGGAAACAGAAAAGTTCATTATATAACGGTTATACATTTCTCTTAATTGAAAGTAAATCTAAGCAAAACTGGTTTTGTCCCTTAAATTTAAACTTTTAGTTCATTGGCAATTGCTTTAAATGAACTGGCATTTTCAGATTATTCAGACAACTTCCATCAAGTTCAGCAAAGAAAACTTAGACAAGCATTTTTACAGAATTTAAAAAAAAAATCTAAATGGCTATGATTCCTCTATTAGCAGAAACACATAATGCAGTCTTAAATTTGCCTTTTTATATTATTTATATATTTATATATATATAATATAATATAAACCACATATATTATATTATATATACATATACAGACAATTACAACATTAATGCAGTTTGTATTTTGTACAGTGTATTGGACAAGTCGATGAGCATCAGACCATGGCACGATATGGTCCCTGCATTTTTAGGAACTGAATGATGAAGGAGGGTCCTCCTGCAACAATCTGAGGTGGAAGGTGGCTGAGCGGGCAGTTCTCAATACTCATTATCGACAGTTTGCTGCAAAGAGCCAGCTCAAAGGGAAGGCTGTGCAGATTGGGGTTGTCATTCAAATACAGTTCTTCCAGATTCTCCAGTGTACCTGGTTAAAATAAAATAGTAAGTAGTAGTAGTAGTATCTTTTTGATTCATGCAGTTTTTAACTTTTAGACAGAGGCTCTGAGTCCAGTTGAAGACTCTTTCCTACACAGAACCTTGAGTCAGTGAGACTCCTGTTCTCAAGCACAGCAAGTTCTGTTCACCAGTACCTAAGCAAGAACCAATTTGCTTTAATTTCCCTGTAAAAATATTCATTGGGGCATCTCCTTTAGATAATAAAAGAGCTGTAAATATAGAGAATAAGAGAACTGAAAGGGAATTCACCATAGCCATTCACGAGCTATGCAAGTGCAGGCAACATGGAACAGCTATCTAGTCAAAAGAACCTAGGAAATACTAATGCCATACAGGATCTAGTCTCTTTTAAAATATCTATGTCATTCCTTTTATGTAGTTAGAAGCCATATATTAAAGACCTGAAACCATAATTGTCATGTGTCACAGTAAAGAAGAAGAAGAGTGTGACTTCTCTGCACAGAAAGATTAACTTATGAATTTATTAAATGGAACTAACAAGTGTGAAAATTTTTTTCGGAATTAAAATTTTACAGTTTGCCTCTACATATACTGCAATACAGGTTAACCAGAAGCTGGAAAACAGAGTAATTCCTTCTTAAGACTTCCATTTCTCCCTTCAAAATCATAAAAGTCCTCCCCAAAATATTCCCCACTTTCCAATCTTATACATTGTAAACAACTCCTATAACCTAAGAGGCTATTTAATCTTTCACAAGAGAAAGCAGTAGGCAGGGCTCATTGCATAGCAAACCAACCAAAAGGAGAAGCTATAGAAGAAAACAGCTGATAGCATGATACATGAAACAGTCACACCTGAGAATAAGTAACTATTCTCTCATCTGTGAGGACAACCAGCTTTAATAAGTAAACTGTACTGGTACTTTAAATGTTCTTACTGATTTTAATTCCACAGTTAGTTTCCACAGCATCCAAACTCCCTCCACTAGCTTATAAATTACAAAGCTCTGGGTTTAGATTATTTTACATTTTTCTCACATTGAGGCACATATAAGATGAGCAGCTGTAATGGCTCCTCACCAAAGATGATGCAAGAGACAAACCATGCCTTCTTCATCTGCACATCACTCTAGTGCTATTCCTGTGGCATATCCTTCATATCAGGCTGAACATATCTAGAAGTTTCAAATTAATATTGAGGCTTTTACTGATGGGGAAAATAGCTGCCTATGATATGTGCTTTGCCCAGACACACTGCATCAAACCAGACAACAGGATCTTACCAATTTCCTCAGGAAGGTGTGTGAGAAGGTTCTCTCCGAGCCCAAGGTGCGTCAGATTGGTAAGGTGACCAATTCCTCTGGGAAGGGTAGTCAGCTGATTGTTAGTCAGAACCAATTTCTAAGGGAAAAACACATTTTTACAAATTAAATTAATTATTTTTGCTTGGAACGACAGCAAGTAACAAAATATGTGGCTGACAAATGAATGGGTTCTACTCTCCTGAATTTGAACAAGAAAAATTTCAACCATTCATCAACATTTCAAATCTCTACCAGGCATCACTGAATGTAAAAATAAAAAGGTACCTAATAAAACACATACTTAAACATAGAAGATTTCATGAGCATGACTGAAATAATTCCTGGGGTGGTATTATGCTTATGGTACAACAGTTAAAACCTTCAAAAAAGTTTTGTTCAGTATTAACTAATAAAGCTGGGGAACTGTTAATGGGGACTAACTGTGGGTGAAGTTGCACAAGACTCTAAACTTTTGTTTCTATGTCCAGTCTCAAATAGTTTCCACTCATCCAAAAAGCTGCAATTAAATCAGCATGGTGTAAATAAAGGACATAAGATGCTTATCTTGACCAATTATTGTTTCACCTGCAGATCCTTGAGGTAAGCTATTTCATTTGGCAAGGATTCCAGTTTGTTTTCCTCTAGATCTAACTCTCGGAGTTTCCGTAGATTTCCAATTCCATGGGGAAGTTTCTTTAGGAGATTGTTTGACAAGATAAGAACCTCAAAAAAGAAACATCAAACACAGAATTTCAGCAACAAAATAAGTAAATAACAGAATAAAATACTTTTTTTTTTTCATATTTTCAAGTAATTAAGTCCAATATTAGCCTACATTTACATTAAGGAAGTAGTTGAACATTTAAAAAAAATAAAACAAGTTAGTGATTTAACATAATTTTTTGCAAGTCTTTAATGATAAAAATACATACATTTAGGATATACTTCTTTCAAATATTATTATACATAATAATAAATGCAAAGCAAAAATAATAGAAACCTTATTTCTTCAAATGACCAAAGAAAAACAATTTCTTCCTGAATTTGCCTATCATTTTGTTATGCTTCCTTATAGCTATCTCATAATCATGTTTTACATTATTTGCTGTGCTTGCCAAATCCTCCTTAAAAAGCTTAGTACTTCCTCTTCTCCCTGTGTCCCTTTGGTTAGGAGCAGCAGCAAATAAACACACAGATGGGAGCACCTAAGCAGAACACTGGCTTTCCAAAATGGGCTGCCATCACACACCCACGCCTACTACGGTGATGTCCTCTTGTTTTTCTCTTCCTTTCTGAGCTGAATTATAAATGCCCCAGGTTGAAGAAGTGTATCCTTATTTGCAGGGTTAGCAGAGTTAACAGTTATTCATTATTTCACAGGCAAGTTAACAGGGGTTACACTAATACACCATTTTTCCTCCAGAGAAACCCTGCAGTTCTTGGAAGTAATCAAGCCTCATAACAGCACCATGAGTCGTCAGGTAATTAATTACTGATTAAACAATGCTATTATCTAGCTCTTTAAGGAGGCACATTGAGACATGAGGATGTGAAAGGGCAGCCAGCATGGACCCTCGTGCCAGCCACACACAACCAGCCAAGGTTGCAAGTGCCTGTCTTCTACCAATAATCCCAACTCTCACTGGCTTCATATAACATGAAAACACCACAGGCAGGAACAAAACAAAGGCATGGTGAGAATCAAAGTGAAAATCAAAGTGAAGAAAAGCCAGTGCCAGAGGATTAGCATAAGCAGCATTTCAGTGACCATCCTTTATGCACTACACATGCATGGAGCAGTGAAAACAGTAATGTTTTAATTGCCTATCAAGAAACAAAGGCAGGAACAGACAGTATTACCTACGTGCAATGCAGCTGACTTAGCACTGCTGTGGGAACCTTCACTTTTGTGTAAACACCGCCCAAACAGCCCTTTGTGTTTGATTTTTTAATTACAGAGAAACAGTGGTAACAGGTCAGCAAACCAAGCAGCTCTCCAGCTTCAGCAGCTGACAGACCACCAGCAAACCCAGTTGTTAGAGGTTACTAATTTCCCAATCACATCAACCACAGCCTTCACTTAAAAGGGAACTGGGCTATTAAGTAACTATTACTCTGTCATAATTTTAGCCCCTCACTGCAGGAATAATTAAGTATTCACAGAAGAAGTCACATTAGAAATTTGCAATTTCAAATATGCCATTTGTTATAGTTCTTTAACAGATTTTTCCCAGCAACTCACAGAGCCTACGATGTCCCCTCAACTGCCCAAACAAGTACCTCTGTCTTTCTGTCCCTCCAAGGCAATAATTTGGCTGTGCTGATGGTACCCTGAGAAACAGGCTGAGGGGGACAGAGCAGGTTTAGTTAATGCTTTTAACCTGCAAGTTCTTCCCCCTCAAAGGCTGAGAATTCACACCTGGCTGCCTACGAGGTTCACAGAGCAACACTCAAGCCACCCCTGGCTGTCAGACATTTCATTATGTTTTTCTGATCCCTGCTGCTTCCATGCTGGTCTCCAGGAATAGAACCAAGTTCAGCAACGTTGCATTTACAACACTGATTCCTGCTGAGAAACATTTTTCTTCTACCTGGCTAAAAATATAGCTGTAGGTAGTGGTTTGTGCACACTCACCAAGAGCCTAAACATTCAAAAGCCATTGACGACAGCCACAAACAGATGCAACAGGGGATCAAACAGCACAGATACACACATTTATTTAGCTTTATTTGACCCAAAAATAATATTACTTAAACCTGAAGTAGAGAATCCCTATGTTGCAAGTATTTACTTAGCTGTTAACTTCTACTCTTCTCACCTCAAGAGAAACAAGCCCAGAGACATCCTCAGGGATTTTTGTGAGCTGGTTAGTCGCTAAGTTCAGTTCTACCATACTTGTCCAAGTCCCAAAGTCCAAGGGGAGAGACGTCAGCTGATTGTCCTGTGATTTAACATATCAAACATTTAGGGTCTGCCCTTGCCAGAGGCTGGGAAGGCATCTGACAGATTAAACAAACTGCTAATAGAAATACTTCATAACAACATAGTTGATAATGAAATCAGAAGAACAAAATGTTGGTGATTGGCCAATTTTTTTCAAATTCCACCAAACATCAATGGTACCAATCTAGAGTTACAGAATTGACTCTCTGTTACTAATATGAACTGAAGTGGAAAAATAAGAAGCAAAAAATTCTCAAAATCTCATACTATGGTTAAAACAACTTTTGTCCTATTTCTGCTGAATACAATAGATGGTGAGTTCAAGAAGAGAAAGTTCACTGTAACTTACAAAGGCACTATCAGCAAATGTTTGAATCCTAAAAATATACGGAGTTTAAAAAAAAAAAACCAAACAAACCAATGAAGAGAATAAACACCATCACTAAAAAATCCCACCAGAACCCACACCCTGCTGAGGGGAAAAAAGCCAACAAACCCACAACCAAAAAAAAAAAAGAACCAAAAAGCCCCCATATACTTTAATGTCTCAGAGTAAAAGCATCTGAAATTACTCAGAACATGCTACTGCTCAAAATATTTTTTAAATTTTTTATTTAGACCAGACACCACAAAATCTTTCCAAAAAACGGTCACACAAAGTTGTGGTAAACAGGCAAAGTAACAAATGGGTATGTGAAAAAACTGGACAATGCAAATCGAGGATTCATTTGTCTCAAACTGTATTCTAAAACAGTAGCTGAGCTTAGCTACTGCTCAAGCATTTCTTGAAATAAATCTATTAACAGAAAAATAAAATCTTTTTTCCCTACTTTAACTGTATAAGCACACCTAAAAGTTCTTTTGCTGTGCTCTTCAACTACAGCCAAAAGTCTCTAGACTTAGGTTTTGAAAGACAATATTAAAAAAAATTATTTTACATAGTTATGTTTATAATGTAAACTGTAACAGTGTCTGAGAGAGAAATAAGCTAATCTACATGTTTGTGTCCGATGTGGATATTCAAGAACTTTGCAGCCAGCTTTCTTATTTTCATTGTTTAAACTTAAGCAAATGTGACAAAATCTTAACAAACAAAACATAAAGAAATATAGAAACATCTTGAAAGCACAATTCTATACTGATACAGAATTATTTATATATGTGATAGCAGCAGCATCCACTTCAGCATGATAAATTCATTCCTTACATTATTAAGTTTGCCAGAATTCATGGAGCAGCAAACAGTGCTCCTCATTGATTTTACACAGTAGCATGTTTCTGTGCCTCACCTTCATGTTCAGCTTACTTAATACTTTAGCTCTGGAGAAAATTCCAAAGGGGATTTTATTGATGCGGTTGTGCTCCATATTGAGAGAGTAGATTGTGGAGAACTGGGACGGGCCACCCACAGGATAGGACTGGAAGCAGTTCCTGGCCAATGTTAAACTAGTCAGTTTGACAAGGCTGGATAAAAGACCCTGTAGAAAGAAGAAAACCACCCAAGAACTTAGGACAGATTTATTTGAATGCATCTCTTTTCCCTTATGGGTCTAATTAGAAATGTTTTTCCCCCTCAAATCCATCCCCTGAAGAAGTGTTGCAACACACAAACCAGTGTTAAATTTGATAAAACTTCCACCAGCAACAATCTCTGTTCACAGTCATCAGCCACTACCTTATTTCCCCCTTCCTCCCTGCATGCTGACAGATACAAAAAAAGCAAACATACCACATTTAAAAGCACAGGTTTGGGAGGTTTGGTAACTCTTTTCTCCTCTGAAAGCAATTTTTCTAATGACATGTTGCTCCAGGAGTGCAGGGACAGCGTGTCCATCCCATCCCCAGCAGCTGTTTTGGCTCGAGCAACTCACCCACATCAAAATGGAGCCCAAAGAAATATCAACCCCACACAACGGCTCCCAAAAGAGGCATTTGATAATTCCAATACAAATCCTTGGTAACTTCATAAAAATCCATACTGTGATCACATCTTGTTAGTGTCTTGTAATTATACCATAATAGTTTCAGATAAGCAGACAGAGAAAAAGAATAGGATGGGTTGGAAAATTCCATTGTTTTTTCCTTTTTCTAAAATATTCCTAAGTAGTTACTGCTCTATTTTTTTCCCCCCTTAAAAAATAAAAAGCAAGAAGCCTGTAGGTTAACTGGATAGCAAGGGCTGCCCATTGAATCCAGAGTTTAATTTCTTTTGACAATCTAATTAGATTCCAAAATCCCAGCAGCCCATATCTCAGTTCATCTGTTAGTTACGTGCCAAGCACATTGCTGGAACTGTGGAGATGGATAATGAGATCTAAATTACTGCTGAAGTGTCACCTTTGCTTATTACTACACCAATTTGAATCCAGCCCTATTTGCTTAAGTATGACAGAAATTGGAGATTTATGCATGGCATTACATACCATAAATAATGCAACATCTGCAATCAGGAATGAGCAGTAACAAGATAATGATTCCAACCATATTCCTAATGTCAGTATTTCTGGATTGCAATTTGAGCTCCATATTCAGTGCAAATGCTTTAAGAACATGGCTCTGCTGTTTCACCAGGAAAGCTTTGGCTACTTTTATAAATAAAAATTACTTTTAACCTAAAAAGTAATGTGAATTATGTCAATTGTGTAAATATTAGGTGTATTTATATTAGGTATATAAAGTTAAAAATTTACTTTATATACCTTTATATTAGGTATATAAAGTTTATTAACATTATTGTAAATAAAATAGATCTAAAATGGATTACCTACATGCCCTGGCTAAAACTTTAGACAGTGGGGGCTTCTCAGCAAATATCAGAGAAGTATTTCCCCCACTACAGATAAAATAATGGATCTTCAAATCAGCATTAATCTAACCTAATCATTAATTAATATAATCTTTGGTTAGGAAATATTGTTTCTACCTCTACTTTAATTAACAGATATTAGTCCTAGGGTTAGGCAGTCCCTGAGCTCTAAAGACAGTTTATTGCTTCAGATGAATCTTGGCATTTCAAAAAGCTGGTTTTGAAGGCTGCTTGTATACCAAAAAAGTATCTAAAATATGTTAGCTAATTCACTCTAATAGCCTAGAGTAATTAAATGCATTTGAAGGGAAGCAAGAGAGCTTTGGCAGTACAAAGAGAACAATGCTCTTACATCTATGAGAGCTGTGGCAGTGCTGCCTTCTTCCAGCCCATCCTTTTAAGATAAAATATTTATTAGGCATTGTGTCAGCAGCTTCAGCTATGTTTCGAAATTCAGAAATTTCTTCTACAAACACAGTTCTTTCTCTTATAGCACAACATGTTTTATTTTAAAGAGATTACAGTATAAACTATACACTTCTGCAAACTTAAGTGTTAAAATATTGTGGGCAAATATACCTGAAGAAGGCAGCACAGTTACAAAGAGGTTTGTATTATGACTGAATATGTTTTAAAGCAAGTAATCATTCCTCACATTAGCTTTTTGTAATTACATTGCAGCTGCTTTTGTAACACATCTGGGTGGGGTGGGCTAGCTTAGCTCTTATCCTAAAAGCAGCCTGGTGGCTTTCACTCTAGCATTTTCTTAAATTATCATCTTGCACAAACATTTATTGAATTCTGTTTCAGTCTATCATTGACGAGCTCAGAAATTTATCAGAGGAAAATTAGTTACTTACTGCCCTTTGTTACTGTAAATACTTTGCCCAATTCCAAATGCATTTTTTCTTCTATTTATAGTTTGCTATATACATATTTAGATAACCTTTAGCCTCATTTTATACTAGTAATTTAGATGACTTGGGGTCGTGGGGATGACAGCTTAGGAAAGCAGTTTGACCATCATTAAAACAGAAGAAGAAATTGAATAAATATCCAAAATAAGAAGCAATCATATCAGATTTTTCTTCTGTCAACTGAACAATTACTTCCAGGCACTAATGCTTCACAAAGCAGAAACACTGAGAAACATTTACATGGCTTGAAGGGTGGGAATCTGAACTCTTTATTTAAGGTTTTCTAATGATACAGCACAGCAAATACAACCACATGTGCTGCCCCCAGTTTTGACTCAAGTTGTATGACACTGGTCTTTCTATACTGATTAAATATACCTAATATTTACACAACTGACATAATTCACATTACTTTTAGGTTAAAACAAAGGGCATTCCTCAGAGTTAAGAGGCAAGATGAAATAATTTCCCTTGTTCCACTCCCTTTACAAAACACTGATGTTCTCCAGCAGCATCCCCTCCCCAGTCCACTCCCTCTACTCCTCACCTCTGGTAAAGTAGAAATGTTGTTGTTCTCCAAGTTCAGCTCATCAAGTTCACTGCATTTTGCTAAAGACTTGGGAATTGCTGACAGCCTATTGTACCTCAGGCCAAGACGACTTAGACTGGACAGATTTCCTACGGATAGAAAACAGGTGTTAACATGCTGTGAGAATCACACAAACACACAGAACAAGGTGTGACTTCTGATTCTTCTGTTGTCTCTCACCCTACACTTCAAAATTTCAAATGGTGAAATGGAGCTATCATCCCAAAACAGGAAAATTCACAGATTTCCAATGCTGGAGTCAACCATGCAGAAGTAGATTGTGCATATTAAATATAATTCTGAAGTTCTGCATAATATGATAAGCAAGCAAATCTTATTGTCCTGTTGTAAAAGTCCTCCTATCCTGATCTTTCTACCATCAAAACACACTATCATTTTCCAGATATCCCAAAATGACTTTTTAAAAATACAGACAGTATCATTCAATGCCATGAATCATATTACCAGAACCTGGGCATGGATCATACAACTCAGGTCCTGGCAAAACAATTTCCTCTGCAGGGGAAAAAAACCCCACAGCTTTACCATCTACCAACAGCAAGAAAACCTTTAATAGGGGATAGGAAAAACCTTAGAATTCTCAAGTTTTTGAATGATACTGAAGGAAAAGTCTGGAGGAAGTCTACAAAAATCTGGACAGTAGTGCATGTAAAAATATTTCTGAATATTGCTAGGCTGATAGTCCCAGTCAATATGTCTTTCTGTCAGGGAATAAAAATCTCAAGAAACTTGCAACTTGAAAATTTCCCATCTGAAGCTCCCTTTAGCTCCAACCCTTATCATCTAACAAGTACTAAAGACCAAAACCAACTGCTCAAGGATGTTGAACTATAGGGTGCTGAGGCATTTAGCCTCTCCTGCAGATACCAAGGCCTTGAATTTCACTGAAAAGCCAACTACCAAATTGTACAAAGAAACTTGACCTCTGGCTCATGCCTACAGATGAAGGCATCAGTGCAGGTGACTTCCTCAGAAAAGGTGTCTGTGCAGGTGTGGACTTCACACCAGGGGAGCTTGTGAACACACAATTAATTCACACAACCAGTTCCTTGCAAAACATTTGCTGGTTTACACTCACTTTTAGGACCACCCATGGCACAACACCTTTGTTCTGCAAATTGAAGTACCAGACCAACATATTAGAAAGGAAACACAGAATTTAACAAATGGTAGAATGAATAACCAGAAGAATTTTAGAAGATGAAGGGGTCTTAATATGTACAGCCTAACTGCTCATTAAGTGAAGGCTGTATTACTGTCTGTGCATGTGCACTTATACAAAAACCTTATACAAACTGGAGCACAACAAAGGAAGAAGTGAATATAGAGTATATCTGCTACACAGAGAAAAACTTTCAACAAAGAAAGCAACAAAATATCTCTTTCCTGAACCTAGTCAAAATAAATGCCCCAACATCACCAAATAGTTGGGAATGTAGATAATAAAAACTTGAAACTGGAAAGAATGTTGTATGATTTCGCCGTAGTTTCTAAAACAGAGAAGTCACAAGAGTAGTGAAAGTAAAACAACAAAACAAAAAACATTAGCTCCCCCATAAAACTGCAACTGAAAAAAATCCAAACCCCACAAATCCCTTAATATAGAACAAAAATCTATATTCTACATCTACATCTTCCAAATCAAGAAAAAAAGAGGATGAGTTTTCAGTGTGTATCTGATAATTATCTGACAAGCTTGGCAACAAATTTTTCTTACTATCATCAACCAAAGTCACAACAGGTAGCTACACACCATTGCTTAACTAATAGTATTTTCAATTGGGTGTTGAGTTCTATTTTTTAAAGTGCTGGATTCTAAACAAGTATAAAATTAAGTTTTATAGAAGCAGCAAAGAAAGTCGTCACTTAATGTGAAAAAGGCATTTAAAATCCAAGGCTATCAATACTGCACTGCAGTGCACAAATCTTCATCTTTTCCTGTTAAATCCTGCAATGCATATACACACTAAAGAGAATAATTAAGACCTGTTCTGATCCTACAGTCCACTAGTATAAAGACACAGATTTGTAAATAACTTAGCTATTTCATGCTGTATTTGTGAGATCAGGCATTACTGGCTGAATAAAAAACTGGCCTCACTTCACACAAAAAACGTTCTATTGCAAGGCTCCAAGATCATTAGGATTTGCCATTCTAGGGATGAACAAAGCACAACCTGGCTGTAGTTCTCTGAATTGTTAGTTAATATTTTACTAAAGAATGAATAACAAATTTCACACAAAGTAAGATATAAACCTACTATTCTTTTCACTACCTAAAACATGCGCTAGATGCTGATCTGGATTTTTCAGGAGAAAAGGAAGAACAGGGAAGTAGACAGCGTGATGCCAACTGTTGCTTAGCAATACAACATTGCTGTGCCAGTTCCAGATTGTGAGCACAGGCTGTATGTACATGGCTCTCTTCCTACCAGCAATGTGGCATTTCAGAAAAATGAAAGAAGGCATCCACTAGAGAGAGTCAAAATGTACCATAAAGAAGAGAATGACACACGTTGGCAATCCTCATGACATTATCATAAGGAGAAAGGAGGCATAAATAGCAGCTCCCAGTAATTTCTCCTTATCATGAGTAGCATTTCTTAATAGAACTTTATCACTGTTTCTTTACTAGTTATCTTTCTTCTCCATAGGAAAGGCACACAAAGGCATAATAGAAGACACATCGTGTGTATACCACATTCCTTGTGATTGTTTCACACAACACAGCACTAAATACAATTATTCCTGAGGACAAACCAGTAAGATTTCAGCTGCAGCTGCATCAGTAGCACCTCTCCCACTGCTCTTGGAAGGACTGTCCTGAGCCCAGCTGATACAGGCAACATGAGCTACCTTCTCATTTCAAACCAGAATTTATTTACAGCCTCACAGTCTTCTGTCAACAAGACTCAGCTACCTTTTCATCCTTGGAGTGCATACACACACCTGATTGTGAATGCATCACAGTGTGAAACTCTTATCAGCTTTTATCTTCATATGCTGGACAAGCCAGATCCTAGACCCAGCTTCACAAAACAGGAGACAGCTCTTCCCTCTGCCCAGTGTGTCCAAGTTAACTTTTCTTTTTAAAAGTAATGAACCAGTACAATGTTAACATTTGCCTCCAGGAGCCAGTTGGCTAGCATGAAAACCAAGTGACAAACTGTTTTACCACAGAAACTGTCACAAGTTGCTCAAGACCACACCTGGTGCACTGAATCATCAAATGATCCCACTTACAGCTCCCTGAGCTCAGGGTTACCCAGCTGATACCTGTATTTGGAGTTGCTTTACAGTGCTTGCACTCATCTCTGTCATTCCCAGCTCAGCTACTGCTTTCTGAGATGGAACAGCACTAGGTATCTGCTGATAAGCTGTCAGGCCAGGTCTGGAATAAGGCAAGGAAGGTAACAACTGATCATGATCAGCTCAGACGGTCACCAGGACCATTTGCAGTTGTACTTTTGTCACTGGAGCCGTACCTCAGCAGCTGCTCTGAACCAGCCCCTCGCAGGTAATGACTCAGAAAACGCTGCACTGGATGTTCATGTACGTGACAGTTTGATAACCACAACTGAAAAGCAGATACCAGCAGGAAAAGCAACAAGTAAAACGCCTTCCAACTTGTTTTCTTAGAGAGCCTGTTATGAAAACCCTTGTAAACTCAACTGCCTTATTCAGTGGTACTTCTAAAAATAAGATTGCAAAGCCTGACGAAGCCCTGAACTCACACCAGGCCTAAGCAAGTCACTGAAAAGTCACTTGCTTTAGTTCAACTTTTGTCAGAAATAGTTACTCTTGGGACCCAGGTCTCAGAGATGCCTTGTCTCAGGACCATTTTCTCACCAGCACAGCATTAACACCCATGAGCAGATGCCAGCTCTCAGTATTGAAGCAACCTAAGCACAGAATTCATAATCCCTTCAGTGGAGTGACTTTATGTCTCTCTCAGGATTAGCTGCTTCATTTACACAGAAGTGAATTAAAAATCCTCAGTAGCATGCAAATCCAGAAATATTAGATTAAACTGATACTATAAAAGGGATGCGAAATAGATAGTTTAAATTAATTCTTTATTAAGGCTACTTCAAAAATATTAATCGAAGGAAAAACAGGTGTTTGCCAATCCCCCCCCCCCCAAAAAAAAAAACAAAAGAGAAGACAGAAAATAAAGCAGAAAACTATGCTAACAAACCAATATTTTTTTAGAAAGACGACCTGAAGTGGTCTCTACATCTCTTTTTTAAGTATTTCAAAATCAAGAGAAAAAAGAACTGGTAAGCTGAATAATCTAAAGAAATACAAATTCCTAATTCAAAGTCCTACTAGTGCTTTTTAAACAGAGTGATAAATGCTCTCTTCTTCTGAGATTTACCCCACCTCTTCCTTTCCCTCCCTTACTTAAAATAATCCTTCAAATTCCCTATCCTTAGATAAAAGGTCCTTATTAATGTGAAACTTAATTCATCAAGCTAATTTGCCATCAGGATCAGTTGCTTTCTTTTAAATAAACCAAAAGCATCCGATCAATTTAAAAATCTGTTCACTAGACAAAACTTGTACAGATAATGTTAAAAACACAAATTGGACTTATACGAGCTGTGCACATCAAAATCCCGTAAGATCAACAGTATATGTGAACTTCAGCCCAGAACAGAAAATTGCAGGAACCTACTACAAACAACATGGCACTATTAAGTATTTCAGATGGTCTAACCTGTATAAATATTCTTAGATTTTGATTTGACTCTACTTGGCACACAATGAGCAGTCACCTACTAAAGAACATGTTTTACATGGCCACATGTTACTTCATAGAGTGCCATGTGCTTAATTCACTGAGGGATCTTCTAGCAAAAAACGAAATTGCCTGGTTTGCATACAAAAGATACCAGGTGTCATCTTTAACTAACTGAAAGCAAGAAGTACAGCTAAAATAAATAATACTTTAAAAAAATTAAACTTGATGTCACTTTAAAAAAAAATACATTAATTAAATTTAATATACCACATGATATTAATCTTGCAGTGAGATGATAATATGAAATAAATTTCAAATTGTATGGGAGATAGCAGACATGCTAGAGATGAGCATTTGTGGACAGAGATTATTAAACACTGCATTCAGATATTTCAACAGTGGCTCCTGGTTTCAAATAGCCCTGAGTCAGAAGATGCCCGTACCACACTTTGTACTTACTATATACAAGTTTTCCAGATATCAGCCAACCCCTTTGTGACAACTTTTTAACTGCATAACAGATTTTTAGGTGAAAGGAGCTGTTGGTGAGTTTAATCTAATCTCTTATCAGAAAGCAAACCAGTGTCCCTGATAGCTGTAGAGTAAAACGAAAGGCTTCAGGTAAAGCGTTTAACCTTCAGTTGCGCTCCACAAGCACAGAGCAACAGCACAAAGTGACTGGTCCAACAAGACACCCCAAAAGACATCTCAGTGATCCCTGCTGCAGAGGAAACAAGAACAAAATCCCACAGCCATTATTCATCTGGTCTGGGGGCACCTTCTTCCTAAGTTGAAGCTTGTAGGTTTATACAAATTAAAACTTGTGTCACCGACCATCATCTGAGAGACAACAAAACCCTTCTACAACCCCTACATCCCTAATGTTTAATATGCTCTGGCTAAAGGCTGATGCCCTAGAAAAATGGGAGTGGAAACAGAAAGGTGATGGTGGTGGGAGGGCAACCACTCTTAGCAGAACTGCAGGAGAGAAGAGAATTCCTCCTGATCATTACTACCAACTACCAAAGCCAAAGCATAACTGTTCTGTTCCAAATACAAAAGTATAGTTAAACACAATACAAAGTCTGACATAAATTTACTGGTTTAACAGTAAAGTGACTTTGAGTGTATTTTAATTTTTCTTTTCAGCCACCAATACCTCCTGATATACCAAGCAGCCCAGTGTAGGAGGCAAAATCAAATTCACAAGTTACCAAAATCAGCAGGGTCCATAATTTTTTGCCCTGCTCAAACCAAAGTGCAATATCCTCCTTTTGCAAAGTCTAGGAGTTCTGATGAAGATGTTATCTATTAGAAAGCTATTTAACATTAATTTAAAATTAGTCTCTGCCACCCCTACGAGTTTAAATGCCATCTGAAGATAGCAAAGAGCTCTCTCTACTTTCAGTCTAATGCTATCATCCAAAGACAGGTTTTCACTCATCATATCAATATTAAAAGGCTAATTGTGACCACAGGCAGTCAGTTATTTTTCAATCCGATTCCAGACTCTAACATTGCTGACTGTGTAAAAGATGCACATAAGATACTTGCAAAACCTGAGCAACAAAGGCTCAGGTACCCAATACACACCACACACAACACCTGCATAAGGCTAGAGAGCACAAACTCTTAGTGACACGTTTCTGAAACTGTATAGATGAAAATTCAACTCAAAACTCATTTAATATGCGTTCATCAAAATGCAAGTAACTCACAGACCCACTTGTCTCAATTCTGATGTGTTCCTTTGAATCATTCTTCCCTTGTGCCTGCTTCTCACATAAAGAAAATAAGATTATAGGCTTTTTCTTTCTGCAGTATACTAATCATTCCGAAAATGCTGAGCTGCAGTTATAACACATCCGTACACACTGGTCTCTGCATCTAATTACTGTGTGAAGGTACATGCATTCACTAAAATGAACTGCCCCCATTCTAGTCTTAGGATGAATATCCAACCAAAATACAAAATAAAAAATATTTTCATAAATGCATTGAATCAATAAACTCAGAATTAATTAGCCATTAGAAGCTATCCTAAGCTTTAATGAAATAGTACATATGAATTTAACTATATTGGGTTTGCATTGGAAATGTATTAATTAAAACATAAATACAAAACACTTCACATTGCAACAGAGACAAAAACAAGCTGGACCTTACTTTGAGCTATCAATGAAAGCATTTCATTTTACTCAATTCACACTGTATACAGTAAGACAAACCAACTGAAATTTATTTAATTTAATTTTTCATTGGTAGTCTTTTTTTCCCCTTTTCAAATGATTATTAAAAGCCTTTCTGGGAAAGTAAAGAGATAAATAAATGTAAATCCTATTGTATGAACAGTTTATACCTAACTGGCAATGTGATAAAAACATTAACCTTTCTTAAGTGAAAGATGTGTTTAATTTTTTAAGTTTGCCCTACTATATAAAGAAAACATGAAATGTACAACAAATGAATATATCTTAACAATTTTAGCTAATTAAGTAATGTGAGAATTATTTTATGGAGACCAGGGTTCCACTTTGTATCTTCCCTGCAGTTGAACGCTGTCCAACAGCAGATACCAGGAAACGAACCTAAAGAAAGGGGAAAGAGCACCCTGAAACTTCCTGAAGAGTGTGGGAAGATTCCACAGTGACCTCCCAAATGTTGAAGCAACTGTTATGATTTTCTTCTGCATAAGTGCCATGTCACACTGTGAGCTTTTAGCATCTGCATCAGTCCGTGCAAGCACTGAGACCCAAATCTGCCCTGCCCATCACAGGCAGTACTGTCTGATCTTCACTAGTGTGACACAACACCTCACAGCCTCATGCCTGCCCTTCTGAACTTGGAGGACAAAATGAGCAAGTCACTTCCCATTTGCCCTCCACCTGACATTTTCCAGTCAATTTCACTACTTTACATTTACTAAGTCTAGAATTGAAGGCAACAAGAACCAGAAGTTTTCCTTTATGAGACCACCACGAGAACTAGAACAGGGCTCACAGTAATACAAAAATTAAAAATATTAAAAAAATTAGAGTACCAGAGTGGGAGCCATTGCCTACAATCAGATAAAGAAAAGGCTGGACTAATTGCAATTGCCCAATACTAGCAGAATCCAATTAAAGAAGTTTAATTACCAGCATAGTCCAAGAACAAAACCTTAGACAAAGCACCGAACGTTGATCAGCTCTCCCAAAGTGAGCCTATGGAAAGAGGCTTGATGCCACAAAACAGAATGCTCACTGACCAAAGCACCAGGTCATGCTTAAATGTTGAGAATATGAATCTTGCTGTGAAAGCTGGAGCAGAAGCCTCTACACTTTGCTCCATCAGAACAGTGAGTAATTAACCACATCAAACTCATCGGTCACATCTGAACGTTGCCCCTGATCACTGAGGGAGGGGCAGGTGCTCAGACATTTCAGAACAAGACTCCTGATTTTGCTAAACCTACCAAATTTAAAATACCATTTTAAATTAGCTTCACATTTCTTCAGAAATATCTTTGCTTCTAGGGACTTAAAGCTCTCAACCACAATTTTGCATAAACTGAGTCGTACCAATTCCATCTATCTGGTTCTGATCATTGCTTCATGTTTCATCACCTGTAGGTTTAAAGAGCAAAACAGTGCTCTCAGAGGTACACTGGGGTTAAGCAGGTTAGAAGCATGGTTTGGAGCACATTTCAACCAGCAAAACCAATCAATAAATAGTATTTAACTTCATGAAAGCTGTGATTTCAGCTTCCAGAGCTGTAAATACACTTTCCATTTTCCTAACCATCTCTTAGGAACAGTGCTATGTCAGACACTGGAAAGTGTGTCCATTGAAAGAATTTTCTGTGCTTTTAAAGTATAATTTTGGAACATTTACAACTGACTATTCTTTTTCTTATGAAAATTTCTGTTGCCTTAGATGCCAGTGAATATGGCACATTTGACTATAATCAAAGTGCACACAAAACTAGAAAATTACAAAGCAGATGAAGAATCTGGTATTACTAAAAGCTGTAACTCTGTTTCTGTTATATTTCTTTCTCAAATCAGTTTTTCTATGCTTTTACATATGAAATTGTGAACACATTTGTACAGCATGCTAAAATTAGAAGTTCAAAGAGGGAACACTCACTATGTGGTATTTGCAGGACAAAATTATCTAAGCTATCTTGTAATCCTAAGAAACAATTTACTCCACCCAAAATTTGTTGCCAGTCTCAAAAGTTCAATTAATAATTTTAATATAAATGGTAGGTTATTCACCTTCTGTGTTGGATATATTAGTGTGCCAGCTAAGTATACAGAGATAAGACACTGTGTAAATAAAAGTAGCTAACAATTCCACCACCCTCCAAAATCAAAAAAACTCATCACGACATGGGGGGGATGTGCAATCTGCAATGAAAACACTAAACAGCTACGATCCCACTATGATTTTGATTCTGGGCTTGAGACTTGGAATGTGCTAAGCCATTCCACAAAGCTCATTTTTCTTACAGGAAATGATCTAATATAAAAAGTACTTTACAATTTTCAATCAACAGAAATACAGATATGAATGTATCAAGCCAATATCTATAAAGCAAGGCATTAGGTCACTTCCTGACAACTAATATCTAAAATCGACATTTGTTACTGCACAAAAGCATGCTTCTACAGCATTAGTTGAGAGAAGAACTTGGTGTTTTTACAGAGTGGGTATATTGGCTCTGCAACCTCTGTAATCACTGCTGATGCATAATCCCTTCCCTGCCACTCCCCTGCATGTCACCCTCACGTCCCCTTCTCACAGCTCCAGCACATTTCAGTACATGCTGTTAGTTACCAAACAAGCGGTTTTTTTAAGTTTGGCAGATTCTGAAATCTTCCTGTGGTAAAACCAAAGCTTGTTTATATAGCTGAGCAGTTACTTTCAGAGGGTTTTTTGATGGAGAGGAAAGAGAAATAAAAAGCAAAGGGGGCGGTTTGTTTTTCAAAGCAGCATGACAAAAACATTCTTCTCAAGAAAAACTGAAGCCCCAATCAAAAGGGTGTCAGTGGGGGAGGAAGGGCACAGACCTGGCAGTAATGGAAAGCCTGGTCCATAACAGGAGGCTCATGGGCTCACAGAACATCAAATACTTATAACGAGCAAATGTACTTGGTCTGCTTTGTCCCTAGTCTATAACCCAGAGTTTGACTGAACTGAGAACCATTAACAGCACTCATACAGTGAGCATTCTGACACCTGGAAGCATGGAAACTTTGCAAGAAAAGGCAGTCATGGCAAGCAGCAGGAAGGGACAGAACGTGCAGTGAGAGCTGGAGAGGCCCAAGGGCCGCCCCAGCCGTGCGCAGGCAGCCACGCGCCATTGACTCGCTGGGCTTTTCTCAGCACTCAGAGTTTCTCGCTGAACAATGCCAACCACAAAGCAAGCTGTAATCTAAAAATCATGCCACAACTTGCTTTCGTATGTTGAACCAAAACTGCAATGACTAAGAAATAAAGCCAATGTTGCTGAACTGGCTACGGCTGCCTTTTCTGCAACATGCATAAATGTAGGCTGATCATTATCATTTAAGATGGAACCTAAAGCTTTCCCTTCACTATTAAATTCTGTTTGCAAACTACAGGAGGCACAAACATGGATTTCTGATTTTAAGTTCTTATTTAAATACTTTTTTCTAACTTACTGTTTACAAGAGAGATTTTCCAGTGGAGCAAAACTGAACTAGGATAAGGTTAACGACACGATGGTTCACTCCTGTCTCCTACCATTATTCAGCTATCTTTGGTGGTTTCTTGAGCTTTAAAACATTGATATTCAGCTCTGATAAGCATGTAAAGAGACAGCTACCAACATTTAAAAGCAAGTAACTTCTACACATTATAAAGACAATGCAAGGGAAAAACTAAACAAAGAAAACAGAAATCCAGTCCAACCAGGTATGAACCTGACTCAAAAGAAACCACCTAAGCTTACAGAAACTTTCTGAAGAAATAGGTGAGTCCAAACTATCTTGACTGCAGAGTGAGCAATTTCCTATCTATCACAAGTGACTTAACTGCCTAATAACTTTGTGCCTCTCCTACCCAGAGACCTTTCCCTATAAGTACAGTCTTGCAGCATATTACAAGTGAGATTTTTCTGGCTCTTTGAGACATTCAGTGACTACCAGGCATTAAACAACTTAGTAAATCATACCATTACTCTTCACAGGAATTAACAGCATTAGTCTATAAGCCTTGAATATGGAAATCTCACACTTGCTTAGAGAATTTTTCCCATAATTAACAGTTTATCCAGGGAACTCACTCCCTAAATGTGACACATACACTACACATAAGTGTTATGTAAAACAACATCCAGCAAGATTTACAAAATAGCAACAAAAATAAAGCCTGTACTTATGAATGGTGTAAGTTAGATGCAAACTGCAGATGGAATGGGATCTCCAGAGTTTAAAAATATCAGTCCAGGAAAGAAGTTTAGTTTCAGTGGATACATCATCAGTGTAAACTCTGCTCATGTCAAACCTTCTCAACCAAAAGCCATAGTAACTTCATCCTCAAAAATTTACCCCTAGAAGAAAAGCTGGAGTGTCATTAAATGGTTCCTCACTATACCATGCACTAAAGTAAATTAATAAGTACTCAACACTGAATACCATTAAACTGATAATGTTCATTCTACTGAGTATGTTCTGGTGACAGAACTTAAAATCATGATGGCCTTGTTTTTAGTCTTTTTAAATCACAGCAGCCATCTTTTTCTGCCATCTGTTTAAAACTGATTTAATGAGATAGGAAAAGGCATATTTTGTTGCTCTGTCCTATATGAGATACTGAAACCAACCAGGACTGTTTATCTTAGTCTATGATTCCCAATGCAAGTTGCAACTTGCAAACTCTCTGTGTTCTCTTGCATAAGAGCATAATGACCTCGTGGACTTGGGAGATTTTTTAAATGTTCCACCAAAGAACATAATATATACATAATTATTTTAAAACATTTAAGATTTTAGTTCTATTTTTCTTTAGGCAAAGATGTAAGTTAAAATTATCTGCCAAAGTACTGCACTTCAGCTATTAGTGAGCCTTTCATTTCTTCATATGCTCAGCTTCCTTACAGAATGAACAAACAAGTAGTAGATGTTTGCTTATAACCGCAGAACACCTTAAGATTTAGAAGTAATGGATTTGGATTTTTTTCATTGCAACTCTCACTCTTAAATTATTTAAGGTAACATTTAAAGTAACAAGCACACCTAGCTTTAAATCTCAAGTGTGAAGCTGTGTTGAGCTGAACACCAGTCACTCTACAACCACCAACAAATACTCATTCTTGACTTTGTTCTCCTTGATGAACATTTTGAAATAGTGATTTATTTTCTCCTCTCCAGCCTCTTCACCTACCTATGGTTTCTGGCAGGTCCAGGAGCTCATTGTGCTGCAAGTCAAGGTTGGTGATCTGCGTGCAGCTTCCAATCTCTTCTGGAAGATGTTCAAGCTGATTGTGCGCTACATCCAGCGTTATGAGGTTACACAACTCACCTAAAAGTACACAGGAAAACCAAAACATAAAGGACTTTAATGTACAGCTCTCAACAATGACCTCCACACAGAGATTAATAGAATCAGACGGATTTTGGGATAAGCTGAAAAAAAGCTACTGCTATCATAAAGTTATACATATAAAATAAGGTATTACAGGATCATAATTTCATCAGTCAGATCTAAAACCTTATCAACAATTTTGAAAAGCTCAGATAAAGCTTTAATAGATTCTCCAAAGAAATGTTATTTATTGGTTGCTTTTATTCTGACAGTTCAAGCTGTGGAAAACAAGTACAAAACTTTTATCTTATACTTGTTTCAGGCTGATGAGAAGTTTAAAACATCACTTAGTAAATGAATTGTACTAAATTTTGAGAAATTAAAATCTGTTTTTATATAATGAATTACTTTCAGACATTAAATCAACAATTAAGAGACAGAAAAATTATCTGGCTGACAACCTAGATAATCCAAAGTCCTGAACACTGGTTTTAAATATTTTAACATTGGTGACAGTCATCACAAAAAGGACAACTTACAATAAGTAAAGTGTATGCCAGCAGACCTACAGCAAATGAAAGTTTGAAATAAAAGGCTTATCTGTTAAGCATTCAAAAAGTTTGGCCTTGCTTGGAGTTTAGAGCCACTTTATACAGAACTGCTTCATTTCTGGCATTTATAAATTAATTTAAAAGCACAGCTAGGCACAACTCTCTCAACAGTAGTTTCCACCTATTTTTATGTCAAACACACTCTGTTCTGAGCAAGATTGTTGGGTTTGAAAAAAGAAAATACTAACTGTGTGCATGAATACAGGTGTATGTATTCACATTTTTTGCATCTGATGGAGGTAAAATTAATGCATATCATTTGAACAGCTTCTACTCTCTCCAGTAAAGATGAGGTCACTGCATTTGTATATTAGAGCATGACTCAGTGAGTAACAAATTTGGAAGAGCAGCAAATTCCTTTTGAGGAGCAAATGTCTATTTTAAGCTTCAGCATTGTATCTTTGACACAAGGATTTTCTCACAGGCCTGCAGGATTATCCTGGGCAAGTTCTGACGTGTAGAGTGTCTACTCATTAGGTCAGCAGATAAACACAACTGGTGATTTAATAAATCATAAAATAATATGAATTCAGACTCTGTCTAGAGTTCAGGCGTCATGTAGCCACAACACTCACTATGTATCACAGAACAATTGTGAAAGGCCAGGAAAAAAGTCCACATCAAAGCTTCATAATTCTGTTTTACTTAGATTGTTAACATATAACTGATATATTAACATATCTTATTTCCTGCACTAATTAACCCAAAACGGGATGTTTTTCTAGAAACTAAGAAGATGGAAATGTAAAGCTGGTGCTCATGCAGCTACTCCAGCATTGTGTGTGTCCCCTCTCTTACATCAGCAATCAAGTGCAGTCCAGGCAACCAGAGGCAAGAGCTAATGTGCTGTATCCAGCACTGCATAACCCACATATGCCAATGCCATTACCATGCAGAGGAAAGCAAATGTAAAAGAAAATTGAGCAAGAGTTAATGGTGTGTGGCAATCATATCTTTATTATTCATGGAAAAAGGGGGCAAAGTGTAGAATGCAATAGGAGGAAGAAAACCTTGACGAAGGCTTAAAACATCCCTCCCTTTAAACAAACAAAAAAAGCCTCACAAAACTTTACTGAGGTAACTCAAGAACCATCACACACTTCGGGGCAGTAGTTTTCACTTCACAATTGCTGTTTTCATTTGTTTTCACTTCAGGCCTTAACCAATAATGTCAAATTTGAAATATGGCATAAATTCCATTTCATCATGCCGAGTTCTCATTTACTTGACTCTTCCCACTCTACATCTGCTGAAGTCTAAGAAATACTTGGGGGTTTTGCAGCAACATGTGCTGCACTTCATTTTTGCACCTGCTGATATCTTCAACAACAGCAAGCTAAATGTTGGAAACAAACATCTTACTACCTAATCCTGAGAAGGAAAAATAATGAAAAGTAATGCCTATGTCTCTCTAGAAAATTAAGAGCAACCAAACACTTTAGTTTCATGTGGATAGCCATACTTAATATTGTCACATTAAAGATGCAGGTATTATTTTAAAAAGCAACACTGGTAAACATTTAATAAAAATACTGAATGTTAAAACAGATTGAGGACTGCACAACAAATTTCAGACTTTGGAGCAGAAATCAAAAGTTAGAGCCCTATCATGAAGCATAGTGCCTTAAGGAAAGGAATTCAAGAGATAAAGAAATATTCAGTTTTTCATTCACACTGCTCAGTAAGGAATCAGGTTCTTGGACACTTTATAGTGTACTTATAGCTTTGACAGCCTTTCATCAAAATGGGTTTATTGCCCACTCTAAGGGTAGAAGGAGAGGGGAGATGAAATGCTGTTAGCACTGCAATTTTTTTCAAAACTTTCACTTGAATTACTGAGATACAACAGAGAGCATGCAAGTCAACAAAAATCACTAAACATACATTTCTCCTGTTGCTCTCCATGACATATGGCAAAAAAAACCTTACATCCAATAGTTTAACAAGGTGAAAAACTGTTGGGTGTTGTGATAGAGACTCAGATCACAGCAGTGAAGAGCATGAACCCAGGCTATCAACTTAAACACTCCATTTGAGATAAAAATGAAAGGAAGACTCAGAATCACTTCATAACCCTAACAACACACATATACAGAGGTTAACTGAGAAACTCAGGATCAAGTCCAGCTCTTTAGTGAATGACCCACAGGGAGACCAAACCCACATCCTTGATGTCATGAGTACCATGCTCTAATCAATGGAGCTAAATGGTTTTTTACATCTTCACATGCAAAGGCATACAGAGTTCTCTCAGCTGTGGCCTGAGAGCTAAAATACTAAAATCCTGAGGGGCCAAGAGTGTGTGAGACCTGAGACAGTGTGTAAATGGAAAGGCTCTCCAGAGCATCTCACAGCCTGAGGCTGTCACTGCTTGTGGGGCTTGAAGAGCTACTGTGAGGTAAAAAGAGCAACCAGGGATGGTAAGAGTTGATAGGGTATCTTTAGGGAATGGGAAAAGGAGAAATCAATGTATCTTAGAAGGACAAGTGTAGGAAAACAGAGGAATAAGGAAATAAAAGGGTCCAGTCCCTTACAAACCAATGCTGGTCATGTCTTCTGGCCCACCAGCATCACCTGCCCTGTCTTCTCTCCAAGCTCTGTTTTCCCAGGTGAGAAGCTCACTCTCTGAGCTCTGAGCACAGCAAGAGCACAGCTCGGGGCCCAGCACTGCCGAACACATCCCGGCCGTGGGACAAGGAGGGCTCGGGGCCCAGCACTGCCGAACACATCCCGGCCGTGGGACGAGGGGGGCTCGGGGCCCAGCACTGCCGAACACATCCCGGCCGTGGGACAAGGAGGGCTCAGGGCCCAGCACTGCCGAACACATCCCGGCCGTGGGACGAGGGGGGCTCGGGGCCCAGCACTGCCGAACACATCCCAGCCGTGGGACGAGGGGGGCTCGGGGCCCAGCACTGCTGAACACATCCCAGCCGTGGGACAAGGAGAGCTCTGGGCCCAGCACTGCCGAACACATCCCGGCCATGGGACAAGGAGGGCTCAGGGCCCAGCACTGCCAAACACATCCCGGCCGTGGGACGAGGAGGGCTCTGGGCCCAGCACTGCCGAACACATCCCAGCCGTGGGACGAGGAGGGCTCTGGGCCCAGCACTGCCGAACACATCCCAGCCGTGGGACAAGGAGGGCTCGGGGCCACCAGAGCAGCAGCCACAGCCGGGGGCAGCGCTGGCCCTGCTGGGTGAGCACCCTGTGAATGGCCACGCTGTGCAGGCGCTGCTCACAACAGCAGCTCTGTCAGGAGCTACAGCGCACAAACACATGGCAGGAGCACTCCACACAACGCATAATGATCTGCAAATGCACAGAGGCACAACTGGAGGCCATCTGCATCATGCTCTTCCCAGGAGCTGATGTTTCAGTGAGTCAAAGTGTCCTTCTTATTGTCAGAACAGCGGCAGTTTGTACTGAGGAAATGCTTCTCAAAAAAAAAAAAAAAAATTAAAGTAAGTTGCACCAAGATACAGCTGAAATCTGTCATTTTTGCTTTGCCAGGGTAAGAAGCATACGTGAAAATCAAAAAAAAGCAAAAGTCTTTTTCCTAAAGCAAACATTTGTGCAGGTACAAAAGGAAAAATTTCTAACAATTAAGGAGTTCATGATCTTATTCATAGTAAAGGAATTAACATTTGCACTTTTTTTGTGTACTACCTAAAATTTGCTGAAACACATTTTTATCTTGATTTAACAGAAATAAGTCAGCTAGAAATGTGCAGCAGATCAAAATCAGCCTTAACCAGAAAGCAGTTTCCTGAAGAAAAACCCATTCCTTTTCACCACATGGACAACTCCTGCATCACTTCAGTAAAATACTGTTCAGACACCCAAAATCACTACAATAAGACAAGCACTGCTTCAGGGAAATACTAACCACAGGTTAAATGAACCAACTCTCTTTGCCACAAGTAACGTCCAAAACAGACAAGTTCTAAATTCACAATAGTGAATAAAGGATTCTCTACAGACTACTTGCAACTGCATTGAAGCAATAAGCACCCTCACAATAACTAAAAAATCAACTAGGAGGGTGCTAGGGTTTGGAGTTAGTTTTGAGGGGGAGAGAATTTTTTTGCCTTTTTTTTTTACTATATTACATTGTGATTGCAAAGGGGAAAAAAGGCAATTAAAGCTCAAAGTCTGCCAAAAAAGCAGATGAGAATTGCACGTACTAGCTGGCTTGATAATAAAAGATTTTAAAGTAGGAGCAATGCTCATTTGAAAAACATAAAACAGTTTCTCTATAAATAACCTTCACAAAACAGTCAGTTACAGCATAGCATGTAGTTTTTAAAAATTTGTATTTTAAAGGCCCTAAAAAATCACACAATTCAAATGCATTTTTCAGAGAAGACAGTTTGTGAAGACTCCAACCACCTTCCATTTAAAAAAAACTTGTTAAAATACAGCTAAGTATTCACCTCAACAGTTCTTAAAAAAGGAGGAGTGAGCAATCACCTCACTGTTGTTCTCATACACAGAAAGAATAAATGTTGTGGTATGACAATGCTACATACACCTGCTTTAAAAAAGCCAGCACAATGAAATGACTAATATTTTCAGCACAATGAGGCAGAATTATAGTCCCATTTCACCGCCAACTTTGAAAGCCTGTTATGACAAGAGGGCCAGGTTACATGCCCTGACTTACAAAACTCTGAAAGGTCTTTTTGGCCATGTGAAACATGAAACACTGCTTCATAAAAAAACACTCAAGTACACAAAAATTAACAGTTGGAGAGAGTAAATAGGTCAATAGCAAAGAGGCTTCAGTGTCTCCAATCACTAATTCAGTCAGTGGGCACCACTCTTGGATGGCAAACACAATTTGTAATGTAGTCTGTTTGCCACTGGATTAATGACATGCCTGCCCATGCTTAAGCAGATTGAATATTATGAAATCCTTCACAACATGATAAATCCTAGGCCAGATGACACAGCAAGAGGATCAAGTCTCTTATGGAAAGTAGAAGGAAGAGGAGAATGCAAATTTTAGTGGGACTTCAGTCTGGTGTGTCAGAACATTGGTTGTAAGCTAATTTGTAAGAATTAATTATCCAAAATCAGCAATGGTGGGAACAAGTTACAAACAGTTCCCATAACTTTCATAGTTACTCATCTTTCACTTGGTTCTCTGCTGGCAAAGGGAAAAAAAAAAAGGAAAGAGAATTTTCAGTCTACAAAAAGTCTTTGGGACAGGTTTCCTGATGTTAGAGAAAAAAATTAAAAACAATTTTAGGGTTTTTCTATGAGAAACTCTATGAGATCCAAGTACATCACTGTGACAGAGAGCCTGAGCTCTTTGTTCTGCATTACCAACTGCCAAAAGAAGAGGTAAGCAGTCAGAGCCATTCTGAATTATTACTGCACAACTCTAACTTACACAGAAGAGTTACCAAGGAGTAGGAATGCAATTTTTATATGGTCATGAGTGACTTACTGACTACCAAAGTTAAAATACTCATATAAGTAAGAAATAAGCACAGTAATATTATTCTCAATATGCAGAATGCACACCAGGATCTAGTTGTGGGAACCACTGAAAACCACAGAAGCTCAGCTGAAAAGACTCAAAATCTGCTCTAAAACAAGCTTCAACAAGACACAGCAGCTAAGACTTATTATTTATTGCTTATAACTGAAAGCAACAAATACAAATAAAATTAAAAACATGTTCAAACAAAATCCCAAACATGCAAAACGTAGAGAAGTCTTAGCAAGGGCTCAAAGCAAGATTTGAGGTGGACAGCAGAAACTCATTTGAGTGCCAAGACAAAAGCACAGTCTTGCAGCTAGCAGGGAATAACCCTATAAAGAGGAACAACCTTGCACCAGGAGGTGAGAAACAGCTCTGCAGGGAAGGACCAGGGGGTCCTGGTGGTGCTGAACCTGGGGTAACATCTGGATCCTGTCCATTTTCAGTGTGGAGCAAGCTCTCATATAATAAAGGTTAACCACCTTCCAGGCTACATTAGCAAGGGCAGCCTGAGGAAAGTGATTTTTTTTTCCCTCTGTTCAGTACTTACTGAAGTATTCAAACAGTTAAAATAATTGCAGCATTGATTTAAAAAATAAAATAAAACCTAAACAATAAAATATTAAATTAATTTTTTTTTTAAAACCCAAAACAACTCTGGACTTCTAACAAGCTGTCAGTTATCTACTGGAATTACACTTGGGGCATCATCCCAGTAAGCTCTGCAAGCAGATCAAAAAGGCAGGACTACTTTATCATTATCCCAAAGCCAGCCTGAAGAAACTGTAATCAGGAGGAATTTGACTAGCTGACAAGACAAAATTGCATCCCCACAAGAGCTTTCACAAGAATCAGAACCCAGATACTAAAGCTGAAGCTGGTCAAAAGAGTTCTGCACTTTTCCTGCAGCTCAAGAAAACCACCAGAAGTGGATCAAATAAGCAGTCATTATCTCTGACTCCTAGAGACCAACACACATACCTCAATGCTTACATTTATTCCACTCCTGTTCACAACTTCATGCTTTTATCACATTAAAATAAAAATATATAAAAGCCTTCTCAACTATTGTTTGCAGACATTACCACACCAATTAAGCCTAGAAACACATTTTTCTTTCTTCAAATTGATGAAACACAGGAAGGTGTTCTTAGACACAAATAATGTAAACAAATATTTCTCTATATTATCAGCTCTGCTTAAAAAAAAAGGGAAATGAAATTCAGAGCATCACTGAAAAGCTTTGCAACTAACAAGTCATTTAATAAGGAGGCACCACATTCAGCATGGAGTGAGTAGACTTGAACTAATGTGGCTGCACACATCTGGTCCACTGTCTATACTACTGAAAACACAACAGGTGCAAGTGTTATGAAAAAGAGTTTCAAAGCAGTGAAGAAACCACAAATTATCTAAATATTGAGTAGATGGGGGAAGAGAAGAAGAGAAGAGAGTCTTAAAGACATTCCTAGCCCGGTGTAGGCAGATTCCCCGAATTACATTCTAAAAATATTTCCCTTGCAGAACAGCCCTGACCAGATTCTCCCCAGAAAAGGAGTTACATTCACAGACAGAAAACACAATATTTGGAGTCTCAAGAAACTTGCAGAAACTATGTAAATGTAATTTCAACCACATTGACAATATTTCTATTTGAGTTGTGTGTGCTAACATGACAAAAATATTCAAAACTGGTATAAGATGCAACCTTGTCTTTGCAAGGAAAATAGTATCAACTTGACTGTGCAAAACAATTCCTTCAACACAACATGGAGGAATGCAATAAAACTCCAAATATAAGAAATGCAAAAAGCTTGCTTAAGTAACAGCCTGCAAACTGAAACATTTGCTTGGCCTCATCCCAAGACAATTCCTCTGGTTTTCATCCTTCTCATGCTGACTGCCTGACTCACCAAAGCATTCAAATTCTTCCATTCTAATCTTCCACTTTTTGATCTCAGTGGAATGGACAATTTACCAGATAAGGAGATGAAGCTGGTATCCACCTTGTGAACTCATCCCCACAATTATCCCTTCAGACTGTCTTTTGACAAAGTTTTCACATGGAAACCTTTCTGTGAAGATTTTATTTCATGGATTCCACCAGAGATTGAACTGCCAGGTGAAAAGGTAAGTTCTGCCTTGCACTTGATGTGCTTGTGTGTGTGTGGATGTGTATATATATTTATCTATATATATGTGTGTGTGTGTGTACATACATATATATATTAAACATCTTCATAACAGTGACCTTCATGGGCAGAAACAGCATTCAAAGCAAACTTGCAGACCTTACTAAAGATGAAAGGCATTTAAAGGAGTTTAAAAAAAAAAAAATGGCCAAGCCTTTGGAAGAAGATGGTACTGAGAATTACTAAAGAAACAAGCTGCATCAGACTCAGGAAATCCCTGATACAAAAATAGCTGGATGTGGGCAAGGAGTCAGGTTAAGCCTCACATATAAACTTATTCTGTTTCTTTGCAAGTTTGCTGAGGGCTTGAGTCAGAACCAGGACACAGGGCAAGATTCACTCTGAAACAATTTATCACCACTGTTAGGTAGGATGCAAGTTGTAAGAAAGAACAACAGAGTAGCTTTACCATCAAGAAACTCTCATCCATGGATACTCACCACTATGCATAAAAACATTGTTTCAGTAAGGTGCAGCTGAGCTCATGCTACCAGAATTCCAGTGACTTACCCCAGGTTATTTCCGTGTCTTGCGGTACAAGACATGGAAAGCAGTGAGAAAGGGAGAAAAAGGTTCTGAAAACGTAATTTGCTGCATTTTCAACAGCTCTCTGCAGACAGCAATCCACCCTTCCCCAGAGCACCTGCAGTGCTCTTGTCACGCTCACAAAAGAAGAGCAATCCTGCCAGAGAGGCTCGCAGAAAGCTGCAGCCAGCCCAGGGATCCCACAGCTCAGGGCCAAGCGTCCTGCTCTCCCTGTTCCAGTTCATGCTCTCCCACTCCTCCTCCCACATCAGCTCCAGGCTGATCTAAACTACACCATTTCAACTACCTAAAGTAACAGACAGCAAACGCAGCATCTGGGAGGCTGCCAGGAGGGGAGTGGATCCTGCCACTTTCAGTATCAGAAGCTGTTGTACATCAGCACATCCATTTCATGAAAACTCCCACTGATTCACCTGCCAAGCTCTTGGCTAAACATGAAAAAAAAAAAAAAAAACCATCAACAACCAAAACAGTATTTAAGTATTTTTACATCTTATTCAAACAAATACGTTTACATTTCAAAATACAACAATGTACATCAAGACCTCAGCTTACTACGCAGTCGACTGAAATAATTTCAAATTGCATTAAAAATGTAGAAGCAATACAGATGTTGCTAGAAAAGTGTTAAGAGAAGTCTGATAAAAACAAGCAGAAATTATTTAGTATGTATCTACCTATAATAAAGCAACTGGATGCAATGGAATGAGAGGTGCTTAATTCTGGGGAGGGGGAAAGACCAGAAACACACACAGCTGTTTAGTAACTATAGATAATAACACTTCCTCTTTCTCACTAAAATGCTGGTTTCAAATGCAAAGCAACTTTTCCTCAGGTGTAGTCACCTAAATAAAGTTTAAACTGTCTTTAGTAGCTAAATAACAAAAAGTCCAAAACAGAACCAAACTTTAGCTTATTTCCCAGCAGCTCAGGTGGGAGGTTCACCTCTTCCAGGTTTTCCTCAAAACAACAAACACACCTTAAACAGGTCAGTTGTAAAGCAGTTTCCAGGACCACCTGAGAACAAACGTAGGCAACAGAGGGAAAGTGCTGCATCTAAGAACAATGGAACATCACTGGTACAAAAATCAACTATTCAAAGACATACTGGGTGTTGGAAGAAATGTCTCAATTATCAGAGCACTTAGAAGTCCCACATTCAACTTATTTCAGCCAGAGTAGAAGAAAAATAAACTTTATTTTATAAGGCTAGAGAACAAAGATTCCTAGAAAAACAATGGGATGATTGCTTACAAATCAGGTGACCCTTGATTTTAAAGTAACAAGGTCCTAAAGCTGGAAAGCCAATTACTCTTATACAAAATTGAAAATTTTTGTTTAGTAACAGAGAAAGCCATCACAAGTCTATAGCACCAGGGTAAGACTTAATGCTATCCCTCTTTGAGGGAACAATAGCAACATTTTTCAAAATGAAGTCTGGATCTTTAATTTTCTTTTTGTCCAGACCAACCTTTTTGTAGCACATCTACTTTCAAAAGTCAAAGTAAAGAAAACCCAGGATTCCTTGCACAGTGTGCACCAGATCAGCAACATGAGCACACTGCAGTTAACTGCTGCAAGACTCTTCCTCTCTGGACAAGCCAGCAGGTTACATAAGCTTTGAATTTTTAAAAATATGAACAAGCACACTAGCATGCCATTGTGAGCCTTAGGCCTTAGAACAATGGGGCATTTTTAAAAAGAATTTGAAATGCTCCACATGATATTGCGCTGTAAAAGATAATGGCTTCATTTTACTTTCCATTCTGCAGAACAAAAATTTCTGTGTTATTTACAAGCTTATAATATGAGGGCTTGCTAGTTTATGGTTTTTAGATAATGTATTATAAAACATACAAGGGATTAAAAGCATTGAGACTTAATAGGGAAGGGGTTTTTTTGAAGTGCATATGTGAAATGTAGAGAAATAGTAAGTGTTTGAAGAAACAAATTCCATTTGAAAGTCAGAAATACACTTCTCAGTAGTTTCATTTTTCAGCTATGTTTTCAAATCAAGTACTTCATCAAATAAAGTAACACGAAAGTAAGTGAGTAGAAATCAATTACAGAAGTTAAATTATTTCATCTGGTTTTACTCTGATGAAAAAGATTTTCAAATGCTTGTACTATGTGTCTGGGCAGTTTAAATTATTTGTGTTACTTAAACACCAATTAATTTTACTTTTCACCTGATTCAATTTCAGGCAACCTAGTCTGAGGAATTTACTTTGAATAAAAAAGTATGCTTGAACTTGATGATTTTCCTTTGAAATTCTTCATAAGGGTGACAGTTGTCCTGCATTTGTGCTTCCAAAAGGCCTTCCACAATGAGATGCTGACCCGTAAAAAGGCATATGAGCATTATCACAATTCAAATGAAGGCAGGACTAACTGCTGGATACAAAGACAGAAGCAAAGTAGTTAATGTTTTCAAGCTAGGGTTTTATAGAGAACTGAGAACACTGCCTGTACACATATCAAGACAATAAAAAATACAAAAGAAACAAGTCATGTGTTCATGACACAAGTACCTACTAATTTTCCCATGAAGCAGTTACTCATGACTTCTTTCAAGACTACTGTGAACAAACACATACAGACATTACACACTTCCACGTAAACCAAATTCAATAAACAAAAGAAATAAAGAGGTTTCAGCCCAGCAATGTCTGCAGTATCAAACACAGAAAAGAAGTTTCTGAAGCACAACATCAAACACTAGGATCCATCACCTCACAGAATTTTTTTTCTTCACACAATACTAGTATTACTCTAAAATTATGCAGCACTATCCCCAGGTGAACCTCAGAAGATGGCTCTGTGCTAGATTAACTAATAACTGAGCCACAAACAGAACCAGGTAAAATACTGACAATTGTGTAACAGCTCAACCAGCTAAACTGGCCAAAATTTCTTCAATGAATGTAGAAACATGCAGTATGCTGGGTTTTCTGTCAACATCAGCCCCATGGTTTTCAGTATCATTTGTTGATCAGTAAAATATCCAACAAGGCTGTTGAACTTAAACTGAAGTGTCAAAATAGTTCAAAATTGCAATTCCTTCGTTCTCCCAGGGGAAATTCAAAGGATTGCTGAGATGCTTATGACAATTCCAAAAGCACATGGATCAGAAAACATACCACATCATCCATTTCTTTTCTGCCTAGCAAAAAGTGTTCCTGTGGCTCCAGCAGAACGCATCTCCAGCAGCTGCCACAGGGAGCCAAAGGCTCAGGCCAACAGCTGGCATCACCAGTGCATTTCTTCACTCCTGTTACCACTGACAAAGCTCTCTGTACTGGGCATTGCTGGTAACTGGATTAGCAGTTTCGGGCATGTCCAGGAATTCCCACCATCAAGAACATGTTATCTTATGTATCTTTCATATCAATGTGCAAGATAAAGAGCAAACACTGCTGGCTTGAGAAAGATCTATCAGGTATACAAACAAGAGCATTTCCCAAGCTTTGCAAAATTGGTGACCATAGGGGCCACTTCAGTAGCAATACATTCACACACTGGCTGGGACAATAGGAAAGTACCAGCAGCTTTTGGAAACAGGGCATGGGAGTTATTATTCACAGTGCTGCAAGGGCTTTCACAAGGTCGGGGTTTTTTTTTTTTCACACTTGAGAAAAGTCAAAGCAGTTTCTTAATTGCATGAAGTTTCTATTCCCTCACCCCCTAAAAGGGCTGAACTATACTTGCATTTTAAAAACTGCTGATATATAGAAAAAAACCCTACTGATTAACAGAATCACACTTTTATAGGGTACACACATTGTTCAAACATTGCTTGAAAACAGTGTTATAAAGACATATTTTCCATGAAGCAGAACATACTAGGAACAACACAGAAGTTCTGATATACAGCTAATCCAGCACATTTTGTGTAATAAACCATTTAAATTAACAATGCACTTTCACACTAGTTCACCATCTTTTGAACCTTTGTAACCATGTTCGGAAAAACAAATACTAGTCATTACAAAGTCATAAGAATCATCAGCCATGTGTACAATATTTGGTCACTTCAGAGTCCATGTATTAATATATTCATGACTTATAAAAGGCAGACACTTGCATAAATCATTAACCTAGATTATTAACTGTTACAGCACCCAATAGCTTGCTCATGGTAATAGTTACCTATTCTACCTTGTATTACTGTGGTCACACCCCTCTGTAACATGCCCATAATGTGTTTATAACTTGGAATAGTTCATAAATGATTTATAAAAAAGCTTAAAAAAAAATGCCCCTGTATCTCTGTTTTTTTAAACCATCTGGGCTCTCAAGACACAATATGTGAAAGTACAAAGCAAAGATGAAAACAGTATACATCTGATTTTAAAATGACAGATGAAGAAAAAGGGTTTGTGTTGTTTAAAAACAAATATATATACAAAGTATTGACTATTCTCAAGCTAACAGTGGAACAGTATGATCAAGAGCATAATTTCATGTCGTTTTAAATAAAGTGCAGTTGGAAAAGTGACAGTTTATGTATAATTAACTGAACTGCAGTGAACATAAAAACGGCATCACACTTTCAGTCAGTACAATCACTTACCAATTTCAGCAGGTAGTTGCTTGATTTTGTTCTCTCGTATGCTAAGCATGGTGAGTTTTGACAAGTTTTTGATATCCTTTTCCACAGTAGTTATGCGATTAAAGCGTAGGTACAGCGTGGCCAGGGAGCTGAGCCTGTACACCACCGAGGGGATTTCTCGCAGTTTGTTGTGCCGCAGGTCAAGCATGCGCAGTTTCTTCAAGTTATCAAGAGAGTCAGGCAAACTGGTGAGTGAGTTTTCACTCAGAGCCAGCGTCACCAGGTTCACCAGACAGCCCACCTCTGCTGGTAGGCACTGCAGTTTGTTACTGTATAAATAAAGTTCTGTCAACTGCGTTAGCTCTTTGACAGCTGATGGAAGCAAGTGTATAGACCTCTTGGACAAGTCCAAGCGCATAGAATTCTCTTCCCGGCATTTATTTAGCTCTTTGATCACTTCAGCATTGCTGGATTTTTTGCGAGTACCTGTGGCAGGATTAGGTCTTTTTATCGTATTGTCCACTGAAAAAGCTACCCCAGGCTGCGTACTACTGGAGTCCTTCTTTCCATCTTTGGCATCTTTCCCTTTGGTCTTAGGCTCCTTTTCTTTGCTATCTTTCCCAAATCCTCCAGAGGCCTTTGCCTCCTTCTCCCTTTCTTTTGACGATTGGACTTTTGGATCCTTCTCTTTACAGTCCTTTTCTTTTCCTAGATTACTACTCATGGTGACTCAACGTTCAGCAAGCACCTCATGAAATCTGTTTCTGAAGTCCACAAGAAAAATTCAATGCTGAGGCAACAAGGATCCTTAAAAGATGCGAGTGTTGAACCCAGGGGGGAGCTTCAGAGGTGTAACACCCATTTGCTACATATTGGTTCTGAAGGCACTCTTTCCTAATCCTGCTATCAGGAGATTCAGCTGTAGAGATCAGGTCAAATGCTCCGTATTAGTATTTCTGGAACACAGAGAAGAGAAGCCAAAGTTAGTGTAAATATAAAACTTCCAGTTAAATACTGAGTGTTTCTACATCGAGCCTGTGCTCACTAACTCAGGTTAATGATTTGTCCTTCTGTTCAAATGTCAATGAAAAACCCAAGGCTAAATTAGAAATACTACACATATTGCTCACAAAACCCACTGAGGTACAAGAACTGTACTAATTAGTATATGTGAGGGAAGAAAAATCACAATTCTTAAACAATACAGCCTTCATTTGAGTCACCATCTTATGTCTTACCTAGTTCTTACAAAAACCCCCTGGTCATCAACATCAATATTCTCTCAATGCCCAATCAGCCAATAAATATCTGCTATAATTTTAAGTGCCTGCCTCTTCAAAGAAACCTGTATAGGCTTATTCTTTCAGCACAAGAGAATCTCAGTTCAATCTACAGTAAAATCTAAAATGCTCAGTAACACAAACACTTTGCCTTGAGGTCTCTCTTCTGACCAGCTCTGAACTGCAGGTCTCTGCTTTTCATGTGGAGCAGAAAGTTCTCACCAGCTTCATAGGCTTTGAAGAGCCAAGCACAAGGATTTTTAAAACACACCTATCAAAAACTCAGACCAAAGCCCAGAAGAAACAATATATTATGCTTCAAGATAAGCAAAATTATGAAGGAATTTCTCTTGGGAGTAGGACACAATATATCTTTACCATATCTTGAATTTTCCCCCTCAATGAATACAAGGCAGCCTAACAAGTGAACAGATGTCTCAAACCTATAAAGACCAATTTACATTTTTACAAAATCATTATGAATCGTGAAAAGTAGCTTTTCTTCATGTTTCAATTCAAAACATATGACATGCCCAAGAACTTCGTGATTCTGTGTAATGTAGAAATGTTTTGGAACGTATCTTTGCAGAAGAAAATAAACAATCAATGGCAACAATAATTTCACATCTCCACATTAGTCCACCTTTCAGCTTTGATACGAAGTATCCACGGCTGAAGAAAGGTCCCTTGTTTCCCAGCCACCTTGCTTAAATACTCTTAAAACCTTCACAGGAACTGTGTCACTGTCCTGGCATTCCTACTTCTGCACAAGTTCATAAAGCTTGTAATCAAAATCAATTAAATAATATTTTGCATACTTAAGCCATCAGCAAGTACTATAAATACAAACATTTTTTAGCAAAGCTCAAGTAACCATTTTTAACTGTGGTCATGTTGTGTATGATTACCTTCAAATACAAAAATGCACATGGAGAACACAAAGCTGAACAGTTTGCTCTATATAGATATACATATTCATTTATAATTTTTTAAAAGGTTAAGAAAATCTATTTAAAGATGATCAGAAGGACCAGTCACTTTACCCACAGCTTCAAATCCAGCTGTTTAGTAAAAATGCTTGAAAGAGAACCTGCCACAGGACGTACCTTGCAGTCCTTCACCCTGATTCATTGTTGCTGCAGCATCACCAAGTGTGCTACAAACACTGTAATATCAAAAAAAGATAACCCCCCCCCCCCAAAAGAAGTCAAAAATTGCCTCCAATTCCTGTGTTCTGGACAGCTGTGTTATAAAGGACCATGGCTGAATGCTAGCAGCAGCAAGCAAAGACAGTTTTTAACTTGGAAGTTTTCTGCACTGAGATTCCTAAAGCAGCACAAGTCAGTTCTTTACTGATTCTATCCTTAAGATTTCCACATGGCTTTTACACCATCCATTAATTTAACCTCTCCTCAAGATTACTAACCTCACCAGATTATATTTAAAACTGCTTCTCAGCAATGTATAATCTACACGCTTGTAAAATGCCAGTAATAGGACATGCAATGACTCCCAGTGCAAAAACACAGCTGACTAAAGGGTGGGAGCCCCAAAGGCTTGACAAGGTTTTTATTATGAAACAGTAACACAAAGAGTCTACAACACAGTTTCTGAAGTCCAGTAATACACAGAAAAGAGACCTGAATGCCAGGACAGCTACTGCTCCTCATCCAGTTCCCGAAGTGCAAAATACTCAAAGGGCTGCTGCTCTCTTGAGCTTTCAATTTAATCAAATTTAGGGCCCACCAAGAGATTTGTTTCATTTCTTATGTGCACAGCAGCTGGAGGAGGTTTAGAAAGAGCCTCAGAAAGGAAAGACTGCTGGAGATTAGTGCTGCTGAAAGCAGCTCGGCAGTGCAAGTGCTCCAAATAATCTGGATGCATTTCACTGTCTTGGTTAGCAATAACTTTAATAGTACCTAGAAAGTAATTAAATGTTTGTCTTCAATGCTCTACATGATCTCAACTGCAGATCATTCAAGCTGATGGGGTTACTCACATACATCAAGTCAAACCTGTACCTAAACTTTTGATGGGCATTAGTATAATAACTCATACTACAGAGGAAGTTAAATATGTTCCAAAAGGTTATGCATATTTTTCAAGCCCTTTCAGTTAAAGGACAAGAGTCACCATCAATTCTAAACTAAAGTCAAACAAGCATTCATTGTATCTCAAAAGGAGAGCTTCTTTCAGAGATATTTTTAGGAAAAGGAAATTAAGTGAAATTAGCTAGTTCTGCCAACTACTTCCATTTTCCAATGCTGTTCAAACTGACTTCCTGTCAATATTAATTGACATAAAAACATTTAACTATTATGTCCTAGAGAACTTGGAAAATTTAATAAGACTCTTGCTTGGCCCAGTATGTGAGGGGAAAAAAAACTTTGAAAGAAGTAAAGGAATATAATCTCTTCCCTGTTCTGAGTATTACCTTTTTAAAGTAAAATGTTTGTAAATAGCTATAAATAACCAACTTCAGAGTTTTGATCCACTCCTCCTGATGCCTGGTGAACATAAACCAGATGTATTTCATTTTTTCTGTCATCTGTAACTGATGAAACTTCAGAAACAGAAGCTACTTCAGCCTAAACTGTGTCACCTTCCTTACTGTCTGGAAAAGAAGAATGCATTTACCTTGTAAATTTTAAATTTTTTTTTTAACTATGTACAAGTAATTGAAAAGAGATTTCAGTTTTTCTGAGCAATACAATCAAAAACATTTATGCAATAAATGCTTTATTAAAAGTGCAGTAATGTAGGAACATTGTGCAGTTCTAGGAATAACACTACACTAATCACTGCAATTCGGCAATATAAATACCGATGTTTCCTGGTCACTATCTAACACAATATGAGGCTTGAGATAAAGGATTTCAGCCAACTGCTATTCAAGTAAGGCTGTAAAAGCCTTAACTGTCTCCTACCCACTACTGCAAAGCAGTAGGACCCCCCAGAACAGGCTGTTCCCTGCATGAAATACTCCCAGCAGTCCCTCACCTTCCCAGAGGACGTGTTCAAGTGTCTTGTGACTTGTAATTATATGAAAGTTTCCTGTGAGTTCACAGAGATGGCTTGAAGAAGAAATTGTTAACTGAAATAAAGAGTCTCCCACAGCTGAAACATTTCTCTCTCAAGTGACGAGGTTAACCAACAGCCAAAGGAAAATCATCATGGCATGTAATCTTACAAAATGGTCACTTTACAGCTCCACCTAAACCCTTACTGGTTCCCTTTCTGTGTCTCAGTAGCCAAACCAGGCACTTCAAACCATAAACATTTCTGATATTCTCAACATGTAATATCTAAGGCATCATTTTCACTGAAGTGTAACACATTACACTCAACTGTAACAGAATTTTACTTCTGTAATGCAGCAAGAGACATACAGGCCTGCATTTTAAAAGAAATTTTAAAAGAAATTTTTTTACTACATATAGAAATTTTATCACAATAGGAATGATTTTTCTCTTCATTCTGTGTTTGCACTAAACTTAAACCCACACCACGGCTAGGGCTTTTCAACCTAAATAACAGCAGAGGATCATTCCAAATACAAAACAAGTCGAAGAAATAAGGAATCAGCTCATACTTGACGCTCTGGAGTAAGCAGATAATTATTCTACTACATAATAATAAATAAAATGTTCTGAAATTGCAATTCTGATATAGGTATTTCTGATTAGTCAGCCCTAAGTGATTCTTAACAACACGGCAGAGTTCAAATGCTATCTGGTAATTGCAGCAACACCTCTTCACAAACAAACAGACTAAAAAAAAAAAAAATCTACCTTGTTAAAAGTATTTACCTTTTAATTAGAGCAGCATGGGATATATCAAAAACATTTCATATTCCAGCACAACACAAAAATGAACACATCAATAAGCAATGGATGAAATTTAAAGCTTAGCCCAAGTGGCTACAATGAGTTTCCATTCTGAATACCACATATGCAAAAAAAAAAAAAAAAAAAAAAAAAAAAAAACCAAAAAAAAACCAACCCAGAAAAACCTCAACCACCATAGTCACTTCTTTCATTTGGAAACCCAAACAGCTTAAGCCAACTAGTCACTTGCAAACAAAGCACATTCTCTCCTACAATTTGCTAGCTTCAAACATCTGACCTACAGAGTTTTCATCTGTGTAAGTGCATTTCAGCTTCTGCCACTGCAGCCACCACGGACCAGCTGGGAGCAAACTGCTGAATCAGTCACCAGTGGTTGCACAGCTCCTCTAAACACAAAACCTCACTCAAAGGTATGGAGACAGCAGGGGAACAACCAGTCATCACTCCACCAGAGATCAAAAACAGCCTCATCTATCTCAACAAGAGCAGTGCTCCTGACATATGCCAGCTAGACAGCTTCTCTTCTTTGGGAAGAAACCTGTTATTCCAGAGTACAGGGTGCTCAATGGCAGCAAGGCAATACTGTCATGGTGCCAGCTACCCTGGTTGGCTTGTTCAATAGAAAAGGCTGGCCATTAAATTCATCTCAGTTCTCTAAGTGGAGGGCCAGCAGATGGTAGTTCACAGACTACCAATTCAGCCTGATTTCAACACCCCAGGACATGACACAGCTCTCACCCTAATCCCCTCTCACGCTGAGGGAGCGGCTTGCTCACTGCAGGCACAGCCTGAGCCTGTGGAGCTGGGCAAGGAGGAGGCCTGGGCCCTGACAGCCCTCCAAGCCCTTCAGAACATCTTCATCTGCCACAGGACTGGAGCCAAGAGCATCCCAACTGTTTGCTGCCTCCATGGCTGCCAAACAGCCGAGTGTAACCCAGCCTCGCATTCCAACAAAACCTGGGGGTCGAGGGAATGACTGAGCAAACCTCAGCCCAAGGGGGCAACAACTGCATTTAGACCACCTCTAAGGGCTTCCTTATGCTTCACTAGTGGTGTCTGAAATTTGCAAGCACATCTGTAGCTATAGGCACCTAATTATAAACCTATGTGCAGTTACACCAGCAGTAACCATAAATAAGCAAGTGAGTTTCTAAAGATTTTGAAGGCTGATGATTGTGCGCTTGCAGAAGAACCAGGCAGATCTCTCAGGACACCCTATCCCAGCTTCTGACACAATCATGCCCTCCCAGGGCAAATGGGCAAGCACATGGACATCACTGCTGGGTTTGAAGCTTTGGAATCCATCTTTTCACTCACTGGTCACCAGCTTTGCTGCTCTCTGGAAGCATTTCCCTGCACTAAGTGCCAGGTCACATACCAAAGTCCAGGGCAGTCGGGATGAAAAGGCTCCACACTTGCAGACAGAAATTCACCTATGCAGACAGAGTCACCTACGCCTTAAGTTCCTAGGAGGACAAAATAATCTTTTGTGCCCTGCCTTTGAACTCACCTAGCAAGTACAAAAATATACATACTGTGATTCATTCTGTGTCCTCCAACATTATTTTTATGAAGCACTCTCTCTTCTTCTCCTTTGCAGGAACAAAAACCCACTAGTTTTCTGGCCAAGTTATAAAATACCATTGCATGTTTTTGCAGAAATAGACTCCAAGAGCAAAGAATTCTGCCAACTCCATGAAGCAGCTTATTTTAATATGTAAAAAGGTACTTTCTACATGTGTGCCCCCCTAGTATGTACTTTTGAGCTGCATGTCTCTATTTCCATGGCAACTCGCTTTATCAGCAAGCTGCGTAATCCTGCATAATATAAGAAATTTGAAAATCCTAACTTTCTAGATGAAACAAATTTCCAGGATTTAGTTCATGTTCTAATATCTCTTAAAAGGGTCATTCTAAATGGATTTGTCAGTTTAGGAAAGCCCAGTTCTTGTTTTTGTGACCATACAACTTCTCTAGCTATAGTGGCATACAACCTTCTGCAAGAGCAAGCACTCCCAATCCACCCAATACTCTCTTCTGAATAAAGATCACCCACTTGTACCAAAAACTTAATTTCCAACATAAAACAACCTTTCGCTATTACCACTACACAGCACCCAGACACAACTATTCAGATCCCTCAACAACTCCTATAAACAAAGGAAGCAACGTGGCACACACTGTTTTGTTACCAATTTGACAGAAAATGGCACTGGTCCCACCAAAGGTGATGATACAAACTACAAACCAGCATCAAATATTTTTCATTCATTCATCATTTCCTCTGAGCAATAAAAACAACTTATCAAAACAAAACCTACTACAAAGGAGACTAAACATGAATTACAAGCAAGAGAGAAAGTAAACACACAAAGCAAGAGTAGAGTAACATATTATCTACTAATTATCTATATTATCAACAAATTAAGTTGTGTTGATCCTACAGAGATTGGGACAAAGCACACACAAAACCCCATCACAGCTAAACAAAAACAATTACTATCAAGGGTAGCATCCCACCCTGGCCCCTAACAGCAACACAGGATTATCTACCAAAAATCTTGTTTATTGTAGCAGTTCTCTGTTTATTTATCTCTGAATTTGACACAGTAAGCTTGCTCATCTTCTTCAACATGCTTTTCTGTAATAATCATGATGACTTCACAAAGTTCAGTGCTGGACAATTCAGTGACTCAAATTTTCTGACCAGAATAAGTGACTGGATGTCACTGGATCCTTTTGCAGAGGAACACTATGCTAGAAAAAAAAAGCCTATCTGAAAAACAACTGAAGATGTGTTTTTAACACCACTTCGTTGAAAAGGAGCGATGGCTCTTTACCTTCTATGTTCTAGGAGACAAAGCAAACAATAACTACATTATTGCAGCTCAGCACTGAACAATTGCTGGCCTCTCTTCAATTTTTTTATTGTTTTTAGCTAAAATATTTGCAGTTCTTGATCTTCAGTTAAGACGACAAAAGCCTGGACATATTTGTTTTATTGAACACCTAGTTTAAATATAACTAATGCATTGAAAAGGAAAGCTGCAGTAGCATTTACTTTTCAACTAACATTGTGAGTTTGGAAGACATAGAAGTCTTTGTCAAAGTACAAAACAAATTCTTTACCCACAAGTTTCCAATTACACATCTCCTCACCTTTAAAATCATTAACATATTTTGGATCTGATCAGTTCTTAGAAAATATCTAGCTCCTTGAACAGATCAGCATTCTTTCCAGAGAAAAGATAACAACTACAATCAGCATCAAATTTGCTATAATCTAAGTGTACATTTCTGCTTCATTACAACTAAATTAAATTTATTTGAAAACTGCACAATGATCAGCTAGAGTTGTTTCTTTACGACAGTATATTTTCCCAAAATTTTACATTATATATTTAAATATTACAGGAAACCAAAATAAATTTAGACTGAATGAAAAGTCAAAAAAATCTACACATCTTCACCCATTACTGCTCAAGCAGTGCTCTTTCCAGTGAGGTTTTTTGTTTGGTTTTGTAATCTGACTCTTCCTGATAAATGCATTTTACCTGGTGAAAGCAACTGATTCAGGCCAGTTTAACATACATATGTGTGTATATATATATATAACATGTGGACAAAGAAATTGCTGTGTTTCAGCTAACTAGATATAAGTTAAAATATTCTCATCTCTTTTCTCCAGCAACCATTTGCCTAAACATGATGTGACCGACCACTTCTGCCATCCAAATACTCAGATGCAAGATCTAGAAACTGTCAAAGAGAAATGCTATTTTCCCTGTATTATGTGTGCCCACTCCAGCTGGAGCCTCATTTTTAACTGCTACATTTCTGAGCTTAATTGCATTCTGCCCACTCAGTCTCAACTGGCTTTTGCATTATTCCCTCCCTGTCCTCACCCTCTTATGCTGCATTACTGCACATGGTTAAGCAGATTACCACATTCCAATGGGCACCACATTCCAATGGATTCCATGTTCCTGCACCACTGCTTGAAACGATGCTCAGCCACAGCTGGAGAAGCCAAAGCAACTCAGAAATACCTTGGGGAACTTCACAAATTAATGGCACCATGGAAATGTAGGCCCATTATACACCCTGAGGAGGTGATGAAGACCAAAATTACTCCCAAGCCTCTTTCAAAGCTTTCAACTGCTTTCCCCCATTGAGCATAAGAGAATTAAACACAATGAGGGAAAGCAGTGAAGTATTATTGAAACAAACAAGATGCATTCCAGAGGTGATTCAGGTGGCCCTGCATACAGCCAGGGCTCTGTGGCAAAGGCTTCTTCAAACATGTTGATCTGTAGAAGGCTTCCCTCCTTCAAGGTGACATTTGGCAGCATCTGCTTGCCAGCCCTCAGGGTTTTTTGGATTGTTTTGGGGTTGGAGAGAGAGGCCTTGAGGGAACATAAGAATAGAGGGAAAAGGTAAGATAATTTACTTGGTTCAGCTGTTTGCAAGACTAACAGCTGGTAAAAGCACATGGCTTTGTTCGAGTTGAAGGTAATGTTAACACCAATTTCCTAACTATGGCAGTTTCAGTTTAGACTGAGGACTTCAAATCTATTGTAATGTTTCTGCCACAGTGAATTTCACCACATATTCACTCCTGGTCACTCAAAGTCTAATAAGAAAACTACAAGGAGTTCCTGTGGCAACAAAGCTCTGAGTATTTCATACTCTGAGTATTTCAGCCTGAGCCTGCTTCACCTTCTCAACACCAACAGCTTCTGATACAAGGCATTCCCACAGAGCAAGTCAAACCCAGAAGGGCCAAATAAGCCTTTGCTTTCAGATGAGACACCCTCCTACTGTCCTCCCCACCTCCCTCCGGGTCACAGCAGCCACACAAAGGAAAAAGCTCCTGCCAGGAGCACAGGCAAGCTGAGAAAGAGGCAGGAGCTGGAGCAAGAACAAGGATGGGATGCTGGCAGGCACAGGTGATGGGCAAGAAGCAGCTGACAGAAATTCTACATAAGAGAGTATCACAGACATGAAAATACTGAGAAAATAATCAGTCAACAGGCACCACTCCTGCTTCTACACATTGCATCATGGAGAAGGGCTCTTGGAGATGGCAAAAGTATGTAGTGATTAGAGAGGCATGGAACACACTCTGACAAGTATGGTCACCTACAGCACTGGAAGCCATCTCACTCACACCTACCTAATTCTGATTGCCTTATATTGAAAACTTAATTTTCATAACTTCTTAGGAGTATTTTTATTTAGCTTTTTACATCTTTTCTTCCCCACTCAACATTGAATGCATTAGCATTACAAAAAACCCAAAAATGACAGCATTTGAATTTGTTGCAAGTTCATCCACATTCTTACAGATTCCCAAGATGATCCCAGAGATTTCTTTCCCAGAATAGCAGATGAAAGTGAAACAAACAAGGACAAGAAAGAAAGATCTGTTCACCTTCCTGTTATGAACCATGAAATGTCCAGACCTACCATGAATTCTCCTCATCCACACCCCCACTGTCACAGAGCCTGATGCAAAAAACACCCTCAGCCCCAGCACTGAACACTATTCTGCTCATAACTTTGAGCCCAATTAAAAGATTATTTCACATATACTAACAATTCTGGAAAACACATGATAAATTAGGTCGTTTCACAGGAACAAGATGTTTTCCTTCAAAAGAAAAAAAAAACCAAAAAGAAAGCCACTATGATCCCTTCCAAGCAGATTCTTCAAAATCTGTTCAGATGAGGCATCCTTTTCTTTTCTTAAAAAAAACCACCAAAATGTCTTCAATTACAATTTTCCTAGAAACAGTGAAAAACATGATTTCTGCTTGTCAAAAATCAGCTCAGTGATAGACTCTTAGCACCTGAAAAGCTTGCGTATTTCAGAAGTAGATAGCAGCAGCAGTGCTAACCTGAAAAACGTCATGGAAAAAAAATTAGATGCAATCTGAATAAAACAACACTGCATAAATATTGCAACAATACCTTTTACCTCACCACTTTCCAAAAAAATTAAAAAGATAATGGAAATTTGAAAAAAACTGATGAATAAGCAGGCTAGCTTAGAGCTACACTGAAGTTCACATCACTATCCTAACAAAATTAAGATCAAAATTGTACTATATGCCTATTTATACTGAGTGAGACTTTTGCACCTTACTGGCCTTTGTTTCAGACAGAAAACAGATGTCATAAATGTCTAGATAATTCAGCAAGAAATTGTCTGTTTGTGAACATTTAAAATTCAACCTTTACAGCAGCTCAGGTACAACAGGGTCTCACCAGACCTGCTGGTCTTCAGATATTTGTGTCTTGCAGAATCTATTCCCATTGAATAGATGGACCAGAGGATTGCACTGAACTTGACAAGCTGAGAACAGGTGATTCCCTGCATTGGGATTGCCCACATCTGCTCATCTCTGACCTGCACAGAGCTGAGGATGCTCTCAGCTCCTTGCAGAGTGACCCTGACCCAAACCCCAGCTAACAGCTCAACAAAGTGATGGAGCCTGAATTTTTGCACTAATGCACAGGGCAGGAGAGGGGTATTTCAACCACTTAAGAGACATCCACATGAGTTGCACAGGTTGAACCAACTCAGATTAAAAGACAGCGAGTCCTTTTCAAACCAAGTGTAATCCAAAAAGTATTAGACATATGCTCAAAACACTCAGAAAAAATATACAGCCTCACAAATTGACTTGAAGGACTGAACAAATTTTAGTACGACAATATGCTCCAGAACAATATGTTCAAAATAAGGGTACTATATATATATGAACAGTATGAGAATATTAAGAACATATCTGAGGATGTGAGAACAGAGCTCCTGAACAGAAAGAATAAGAAACTGAAACACTGCAGAAACACTGTACCTGAAACTCTAAAAACAAATAAATAAAAATCAGTTTAACAAAGAAGTTGATTAGCTAATTTTAACTAATACTTGCTACCTGCTTGTTCATTTCTCACTCAACCATTCTCAAAATAGTGAGGAAGGAAGAAAAAAAATCACAGAAATGACACTTCCAATAAAAACAGAAAGGATGAGAAAAAGAGAGCAAACACCAGTACAGGTAAAAGAGAGATGAAAACCACCAGCATGCACCTGAAATGAGACAGGAGTACTGGGTAGAGGCTACAAGGAACTCTGACAATGTACAGGAATAACCAAAGAGCAGCAGCAGACAGACAGGCAGGACATCAGAACTGGCTAAGAAGGATGTGTGGAGCAGGACCTGAACTGCTGGGAGCCCTGCAACAGGGCACGGCCAATGCCACCCTCCCAGCCAGGCACAACATGGGGGAGCCATTCCTCCATCCCACCACAAGCCTTGCTCCATTCCTCCCTTTGCTGCAAGGCAAGAAACATCCAGTTACATGCACTATTTTATTCCTATCTGGGGCTAAAGCACATCAGCACATATCTGAGAAAACCTCCTCCCCACCAGCCCCCAGCTCCTGTGATTCTTGGGCATAAGGTTGTGCAGACAGGGGCAGCTTCTCTCCCCCACAATTCCTTCTTCCTCCCCTCCTTCTTACATTCTCTGACAATAATTCTTCAAACAGGAGGCGGAGAAGTTTCAATCTGAAGAGCTGAATGTCAGTGTGTGCTGCACAAATCCCTACCAAACCAAAAGCTTCTGTAATTCTTACAGAGTAGCATAACTTGTCTGACAAGCGTCAGTATTAGCTTAGTATTGAAGCACACTTAAATGCTATAAACAGGAATTAACAATTTTGTAAAAACAAATATACACATTAAATCACTTTATATTAGATCAGCATCCTATGGGGATCAAATTCAGACATGATGCAAAGAAGGAAATTTTCATTTTAAATGATTCTTGCTTTCTAAGGCTAAATTTGATCCATACTTATGAGGACTACCAGTTGGAAACATGACTGAGAGAGAAAGGTTTAACCACAGCCTGGTTTTGACACACTGTGTGCTGTCCACTAACTCCTAAATTCCTCATGTCAGATCTGTGCAGATGATACTGTTTCACTGCTCATTTTTCTCACAACCAACTTTTAGCTTATTTTGCAGAGCAAATAACACTACCACTAAACCCAGACCAGATGATCCCTGCCAACACTCAGACTCATCACTGTGGGCTGCATTACAGCATGATCTTACGAAGCACCATCTTGTTCCTACTTCTAGCATTTATCAATAAATTATTATTTTGATTCAGGAGCTCTTCATCTCTCTCCAGAAGAATGTGGTATCTTCATGGATGTTTCTATGGGTCCACTTCTCCTCATATTTATAAACACACCATAACTGCAGGAACCTGCTAGAAAATTGTCTATGCCCTTCAGCCTTTAGCCATTCTACCATTAAGTCTAGATGGGACTACAAAGTGCTATCTAAGAAAAAAAATCAGTGTCAAAGTATTTACTGCCCAAATAGCCCTTCTCCCTGTCCTTTAGAAATAGGAAGCAAATCATTGCCCTGCAAGGCAGTTCTGGCCTGTGGACTGTATCCAAGCCATGCTGCCCTGCATGCTCCAACACATTAGTCATGCCTGCATATACAATAAATGAAGTTGCTAATAGAGATACAAAAGGCTGACCGTTAAATAAAAAGGGAGAGAACACAGCAAATCCAAATTAGGCTGAAAAAATACCATCTGTTCCAGTTAAATTTTTTTCCTCATCTGTATTATCATCAGGAGCTCTGCATTTGTTATTTATTATTTCCAGATACTGTTTCAAATATTAGGAGGTTTGCACAAAAGCCACATTACTTAATTCAAGTACCACTAGTTGTCACCAGAAGTACCAAAATAAAGTTGGGGGTGATCCACAAGTGACTTTGGTAAACTTCACAAAGTGCAAAGTAATTCTCCCCCACTACTTTTATATGTATGTGTGTATATATATATATATATATATATACATGTATATGTATGCCTATGTAATTATAATGGCATAATAACAATTATTGTCAGCACCTCATACTGATAAGTGACACTTAAGGCAAGTGACCCTTAAAGGCAAATTAAAAGCTTGACCTAAAAGGTCCACTTCTTTCCACTGGCTAATTACTCTGCTCTGTGATCACCTGTTTAAGCTTTCATTTGTCACTGCTACTCAAGCTGGGATATTTTACTTACATTTGGCTGCACTAGGCAGCACTAGGCCGTGGTAAAAGCTGCACATTAATAATGATACTAATAATCAAAAAGAAGGAGCAGCCTTGGATGAAAAGTGCCCATGATCAGAGGAGGTCAGAAAAAGGGCCATACAACCAGCCTCCCACATCTGACTGACAAAAGAACTTACAGTGCCCACTAGCTGGTAATTAAGAGTTTTGACAGCAAGGAAAATGAGAATCCAAATGAATCCTAAATGGTGCGATTCTGGACTAATCATCTCTGTAATGTATCAATAACATTATTTTGGAGTAGCTACCTGAAAAGTGGTCAAAAACTGGTGAAAAGATTTTTATTTTCACCATAATTAATTCTATTCTGTTAATCAGGTTCTAGCCATTTACTTCTGGTAATTGAAGGGCAGCACATTTGTAGTGGATGAATATATACACACACCTGAAGTACTTCTGGAAGATCCATCAAAGCAAAACCCCACAAAAGAAAACTTGTTAATTAGTTGTTGAGTTCCTAGCCTCATTTAGTTATAAACCAGGCTATACAACACTGAATTTACATAAAAATCAAACTAAGATATATCCAGAGCTGTTACTGATCTCACCCTCCACTGCTTGAGAAAGTTGCTTACACAGAAAAGAAAACTTAGTCTTGGAAGGGATCTAAAGAGTCTCAGCAGTAATTTTACACTCTGCACCAAGAAAACTTGAAATTCAGTCCATGAGCTTTTACAGCCACATATAACCCAAGCAGAACTTCTTGCTCACATGACAAGTTACTGCTCTAGCACTGGAAAAGTGCACGAGAAAGTTCAAATCATTATTAATTTCTATTTAGAAACAGCATTTTCAAAGTGGCACTCACATACAAACTTTCCATGCTCTCTCCCCCTACTTTTATTAGAAAACTTTATACCTCTAGACTTGCCAAGAGAGCAATGCAATGGTGGAAGCATAGCAGTGACTTGGAAAAAGTTCAGGCATGCACACATACCTGAATGTGTGCATTAAGATGAATGGAGGCAGGATACCTCACGTTACCTCAGGATAAGGGAATACAGACAAGCAGCAGCAATGAGAAGCTTTCATGCTCTCTACACCCTTCTGCCTTGCATTAACTTGTTTCTGTGTCACAAAATAAGACATTTACAGCCAAGATTAAAAAAAAATTATTCTGGACCATTTCTTTTTGTCAGAAGGTATTTCAACTATTAATTATGTAGTTCAAAGATGAAGAGGGAGCAAAAATCACATTGTAAAAGTACAAAGCAATGTGAAAATCAGTACAAGCAGCTCTCAAGGATACTTTTAGATTACCATGGTATACAACTGATCAGCTTATATTAAATACTTCTGAAAGACAGACAGCAAGCTGGCCCAAAGAACCAACAGCATGCAAACTGTGAAAGTCTTCTTGCTAACATAAAGTAGGTTTAAGTGGAAAAAACAAAACAAACCAGTTTCAGTAGACACCGAAAATCACAGGACTGAAAGCTGTGACAAACGCAGATTTCTCATTCCAAGACTTTACAGGTTGAGAACAACACAAAGATTTGCCTACAGACACTGAGGGTGTATGCCCAGAGTTTATATACACCACAAGCTTTGAAGTTGAGAGCATCTTTCTTTTAGTATTCTTAATACAGAGGATCATTAAGAAATAAGAGGTCACATACAGATTATTACAACCATTTCAGGATCCTTTCAGGCTACATGACTACTTGTTACCACACTGTACATTCAAAGATGACACACGCTACTCTCCGTGGTCCCCCCAGCCAACAAAGATCTCCCTGCAGCCATGGTTTTGTGCCCATTTGCCTTTCTCCACCTTCCACTTGGCTGGGAGGAGTGAGGAGTTTGGGGCTGGGATCCACCTCTGTTCCTCAACCATGGTGAGCTTGGTGTCTCCAAGCCATGTCCTGGGACTGGGTTTCAGCTCCCACTGGCTCACAGGAGGGAAGGCAGAGCTACCCCATTGCCATTTCTGCTGGTCAGAATCTCCCTTGTATTTTGTGCCTTAATTTCTCTAATGCAAAAGGGATAGTACACATCACATATAAAGGCAAGAAAGTTTATTCAAGACTATAAAAGGCTACAAGGTCTTTTTGATACTGCAACAGCAAAGTCAGAAATAATGATGATTTTTCCTGGGCTTCTGAAGCAGAACACCTCACCAAAGGCAAATGCACATCTTGAGATGTGAGTAGCTGCTCCAGAAGAGAAAAACTAGTTCCTGGCTCTCCTCTCTCTCTCTCTTATTTTTACACAACCTGATTTTGAGGAAAACATTTGGGTTTTCGTTACCACAGGAGGGCAGGAGCATGTAACGCTCCTGTCGATTTCTTCTTCGAGACAGCAGAACAAACAGTGGGAGCTGGAATGCAGAAAGAGCCAAGTCAGAGACCTGGAGCGTGATGAAAATTCAGCCCTACCAGCAGAGTTAACTGCTTGCTAATGAAGGCGTATGCATCCCATCTGCTGACTACACAAGAGCTGGAATGGTTTCAAAAACAGCCCAAGACAGACATACCATCAAATATGTGATGTGAACGTTGTGATCCATACTCAGAAGTTTACCCCACGGATTTTGGCAGGGCCGAGTACAGACCCAGACACACACACGGGCACTGAGGTGACAGGACACAAACAGTGCCCTTGTCACACGTTAACTGTCACTGCCCAGTGAGAACAGGAATCCTTCCAGAGGAATTTGTTTATTCATTAATTCTGATTTCAGGAGAAAGTTCTGGCTTGCACCCAGCAGATAATTGGTTCAATAAACAGCATCTCGGTTTAGAAGAAGAAAACATGATACTACAGTGAGAACATGTAACTGAAACCTCGATAGCTGGGTATGACTTAGGGCTTCTCCAAAGAGCTGCCCTGCAAAGAGATAAGTTTTAAAAGACAAGACAGGATACAGCCTAAACGCACAAAAAAACTACAAAGATTTATCTAAAGACTTCTTACAGGGAAGAGAAAAGAAAAATTACTACTGTAAAAATGTCCCTAATGATGACCTAAAACATAGAAAATAAATTTATGGATGAAATCATAGGGGGGAAAATCCATCTTGTTGTATTTAAATTCTGAATTGCAACTCATAGGTATAATATTTAAACTTTTGTTCCCTCCTAGCTAGGCCTGTCACACACAATATGCTATAAAGACAGTTGCCAAACAATTCTTTGAGTATTCCAAAAAGCAAATGTGTAGCTCACCGTGAAAAAAAAATATGATTACCTGAAATCTGTGGTCATCTGCACGCTGTCAGAGAGTCCAAAAGACACGAACAGACTTACCAAAACAAAATCTGCTGCACTAAAACAAGCTCCCAGGTATTTTCATTTGTGCTATTTACTAATACGAATTTCCCTTTTCATGAAATCTACAATTTTAAATTAAATAAAGCTCATACAACTGCCAGTATTATGAAGTTCTCTTTAATAAGTAATTTTTGGGGTTTTGTAAGTACTGAACAATAGCCATCAGATTTGAAGAACTATTAGAAAAGTAATTGTCACAATTTAACATATTAACAAGAACATTTGAGCTGAGGTTTCATTTAACCCATACAACCCTTCAATAAGAAATTTGTTCAAATCACTCCAAATTATGCATATTATATATTCTTGGCTTTAGACCCTTTGATTGTACAGTCATTTCTCTACATTTTTAAAAGTCATGTACTCTAAGTGCTACATCAGAAGAAACAGCAGAATGGGATTTCATAGTAAATCCTTCATATTCTGCTATGATCAGCATTTTGCAGGACTACATAGATGAATTCTCTATTAGCCCTCCACTTCCTTGTTTAGGAGGCCACTTTTTTGCACTATTTCTTTTTATAAAGATCTATTTTTGACTGCAGTGGACTTTTGTTTACATATTAAGCCACCTGATGCCTCCAGGAGACATATAGTTTGCTAGTGAAGTCATTTTCTCTCTGCTACACACAGTGCCTCCATGTAACTACACACTTCTAAACAGGAGTTGGTATTTGCAGCAATCTGCAAGATACTCCTGGCTGTGCAGCTATCCCTTGGAATTAAAAGAAATGCATAGTTCTGCTTTTCTGCAGCAGAGGGGGAAGGGGACTATAACAAAGCACAAAACTCCAACACCACAATTTCAGAAACACAACTTCTCATCTAATGAAGAGAATAATGATTGCTCCATTTTTTTGTTGCCTTGGACAGCTGCAGGTTGATTGGAGGGGTGTTGAGCTGGGAGAGAAGCATTGAGAGAGATTACAAGGTGTTCTTTTTTTAATGAGGATGCAATGATGCTAGATTAGGTCTAACACAAACAAAAAAGGAAGACTGAAGCCAAGAGTCTGAAGCCTTCCATAGCACAATGCACTTTACTCAGCACCTGCAGTTGCACTGTACCCAGAGCTTCAGCTAATTATCTATAGATTTACTTCAACCTTCACTACTGTGCAATGTAAGCTTTAAGTTGTGACACACTGAATAGCTTTCTTTTGTTTATAAAAGAAAAGCCTATGCAACAGTTAAGAAATAGTAAAAAAGAGCTTTTATTTTTTTTTGCTCTGAGTATTTTGACACAACATGAGTATTTCCTCCCAGGACAATTCTCAATAACCACGATTAATGCTGTGTATTACAAAACAGATTATAACTTTCAGCATCAAAAAAATTTACAACAGTCAGGAATATTATTATATAGGAGACTGGACAGTTCACATGCTACAATTACACAGACCACCATTACTGGCAGTCACAGGACAGAAGCCTCATAACAAAGAGAAAGAAAAATCCCCTATTTGCCAAGATTTAAATGGCTGGGGCACAGGCAAGAGAAAGGAAAAGGAAAAGAGAGAAATCTGACTCCCCACAGTCATTGCTGCACCTCAGCTACAAACAAATATCGGGTCCTGGTTGTTTTGGCTGCCAGTCAGGTATTTTTTCATAAAAGTAATAAATATACTTACTTTTCTTCCCAGTCAAGACAACATGCCAGACCAATGGATTGTTCTGACCATTCAAACTATCAGAAAACAACTCTTCAATTTCTGATTTATTACTAATTCCTATTAAGATGGAGACATTGAAAATACGGATCTAAATACAACTGCAAATCCTGAAGTGGTTTTGCCATATTTCTTGATGTACTAAACCAACATTATCTGTAATATCTAACAGATAATTAAAATCCATATATATCTCTACATTAAAGATCCACTACAGCTTAGTGTTCACAGGTATTGGGGTTTCAAAATCATTTTTATGCTTTCACATAACATTATTTAACCCTGCATTTTCATTCCCATCACTATAGTTATTCTAAACCTCTAATAGACACAATTTTTTGACAGTATAAGCATTAAAAGTACTGTATTATAGTGATACATATGTTGTTTGCAGCACTGCACAGAATACACAGCACTACTTCATATGTAAGTGAATCATCCATCACCATATAGAAGTCCTAAGTAAATTTAGGATTTCTACAATGCTATCACTTACTGTTTCATAAAACAGTTTCTGAAATTTTAATTCTTACAAACTCATTCTGCATATCCTTAACCTGATTAACTCATACTACTTTAATATGTGCAAACAAGTGGAAGAGTGACAAGCTACTAACATCAGATCTATTTAAAAAAACCCTAACATTTGATTTAAACATACCTTTCTTGCTACAGTTTTCATACACTAAAACACATAAAACAGACTGAACCCTAGGATTAAAACAGATTAGCCAAAAAATAGAAACACTAGTTTCATGTACTACCATTCCCAAAATCTGACACATTGCATTAATAAAAAGTCTATAGCCACAAGAAAAGCTGCATTCTCTGATGATATTAAAAAGTCTCCGTGCATCTATCACTAAGAGTCAAGTACGTGATACTAATCACTGTTCTGTTTAACAACTCAGTAAAGCAAACTTTTGACAGACAGGTGATGGCAATCTGCCACCAGTTCCCAAAAAGAGTGTCTGCTTTCAGTCACATCCCTGGATCGACACTTTCAATAAGTCAACAAATGTTTCTGCACCAAAACAACAGTGGCACAATGTCTCACATTCCTTACGTAGAAACTATTCTCACAGACCTCCATAAGATTTCTGGAATTAATGCAAAACAAAACCTCAAGCAAACATGTTTTGCAACCCCAAATATAGTGAGTTTAGAAATAGTTGGTGAAAAACTGCTAAAGCTTGAAATTTTTTTGCCTCCAAGTGCATGTATCAACCTGTGGGCTGAAAGGAGTGGGAGACTAGAACATAGCTAAGTTAAAATTACACCTCATCACAAACAAGCCTCACTATTTAATAGGGATGCACTTCAGAACCCCAGTCCAAAGCAATACCAACCACGAACAAGATCTGTGCTACCGAAAGAACCTATTTTAAAGCCCAGCAGTCAAAGCAGCGAGTGAATTGAGATATGTGCTGCAATAGTTATGCAGCCATTATAATGCAAATGCGGAAGGTATTAGAAAGGCTGTTTGCATTGGTGCACAGCCCCTTCAGTCAGCGCACAATGCCGACAGAAAGAACAATTAGGATGCATGCATAACAAAAAGCCTCCGAGCACAGGGTAGGCAGGTCCACTGAACCGGATACAATATCTACGGGATCAACAGGGCTCCATGGAAATACTGCCTGCTGGATCGCACCGCACCTCTTGCTCGCTCTCAGAGCATGAAGCGTCCTTGGGCACAAAAGCACGCAGATGATTGGCACAGCAAAGGTGAGAGCAAGCTACAACCAACTTCATGCGAGCACCAGCCTCATGTCCCACAAGACAACAACTGGGCTGGAGCACAGCTCGGTCCCCAGGGCTGCTCCTCCCGGCAAAACCCCCCCACCACTAACACACAGCAGCAAACTTTCAACTTGGCTCAAAAACAGTACATAAAAATCGGGTACGTACTTTCCTGTGGAAAAAAAAGAAAAAAAACCGTTCTCCAGCACTGGTTGAGACATAAAGGGAGGCAGGCGAGCAAACCAGGATCTAACGCACATCCACTCTGAGAACAGACTACGCTTTTGTAGAGAAAGCAAAAAGCAAACTAGTAGACTCAAGTATTTACCTTTTTTTTCCAACATGTACACCTTAATGGTAAAACAATACCAAAACAGCTAAGTATACAGGCAAGCCAGATTGTTTTAAAAAGTTCTTTGACCGTGCATCCTTGTATTTATCTACACCAATTCACAGCCTCTTAATATATCCTCACAGCAGTCAGCATGTCTGCAATTATATGATGGGCTCTGTTCTCTCATTTCTCTTGTAGAGCAATAGAGATAAAATTCCTCTTAAACTGCGACAATCTTAAAACAGTCTAAAATCACCACATGGTACAAACTCACTTTTTTAAAAGAAATTATAAATTGTCCATAATTTCTATACAAAAGATACATTACCTGGAGGTTAACGATGGGAAAAAAACTTAGTAATTAAAATTCCCTTTTCATCCCGAGATCTGGATACCCTGAAATTGCCTTTATTGAACCAAATTTGATGTTGGAGAATTCCCAGATTTATAATAGTACGTGATGTGTATTTCGCAACAGAGTCAAGGCAAAGCAATGCAGCAAAAAACAAGCGAATTAAGGTCAATGGCTAATACAGCAAACATTACCTTTCTTATTATATCAACCTGTTACATTTTATCCATTTTGTAACACAGCATGACCACTGTATCAAACAGACTAGACTATGTCAGCCAGCACAGTTTCCACAAAAACGAGTTCTTTTTATCTGTACCATCAGTTGCAACTGGCTTTTTAATCTTCGCTACTGCATCCTCCCCAGCCCTCTCACACACACACAAACCCACCAAAAAGCGAGAGGCAGAAATATCTCCTCTGAGATGCAGTTGCATGCAGTAAAAATAAATACAAGGTATTACGACAACAGAGCGAGAAGCAAGCCTCACTTCAATTAAAAGAGCATCCACTGAAAGATAAAATCAAAAGCAATGAGCCTCGAAGCGCTCTGGGTGGGAAATGCCGCTGGCCACAAGGGCTGGACATGAGGACATGGCACCAGCTTTTCCTGCACCCAGGAACAGCACAGATACCCCAAACCCAGGTGCTGGGGAAGGCAGGGGCAAGGTGGGCACCAGGGACAGCTTTCCCAGGGGCTGTGGTGGGACGGAGGAAGGGACAACACTGCCTTCTCCTCCCACGCAGAAAAGTTTTCATCTTTCCTCAGACACGAAGGAGAACCTGCTCTTAGAGAGACATGGCTCCTTACTAGCACCCACCCAAATTCTCCTCAGTGGTATTTTGGAACCAACTGTCTCTTAAGGCAGTTTTATTTCCTCGCTACCATACTAAACCTTCCAAAAACAGAGCTTTGTTATTTACTGCACTTCCTCAGCCTTGTCAAGAAGGGGTCACAGAATGTGATCCTTATTTCAAAGGTGCAGAAGACGCTTTGACAGCCCTAATTCAATTCCCATACATGAGCACCGTGCACACACGCAAGCGTCTACATCCACCTCTTTCAGGGGTGCTGGACACAGCTGCTGGCTCACGGTGACAAGCCAGGACTGCCACACACATGCTGCTCCAGCAGAAACACGGTTTTCTAGAAAGCCACAGCCAAGTCACAATCAATCCAAAGGTTTCCTAAAAGGCACACGCACAGCAGTGATCTTCCGAGCAATTAATTTCTGTGCATAGGCTAAAGGCACAGGGAGACAGCTGGAGAAAATATTCCTCTCTGAAGGAATCCCTTCAATCACACAAAATTCCTGGAGGAGAATACACCCGTCAGTGCGATTAAAGTGTCAACATAACAAAGGAACGCCCCTCCCAGCACCTCCTGCCTTACAGATATGCCACGCTGGAAAGGAAAAACTACACCTGGAAAGGAAAAACTACACCGGGAACAGCAGCTACTCACAACCAGAACTGTTCATGGACCCTCCCTTGCCATCACCACAAACAAAAAATGCTGAGGATTGTTTCTAGAAAGAGCACGCAGAGGGACGTGGAAGAAGACAGCATCCTCTTTGAGGATCCCTCAGTATTCCTCAAAGGAAGGCTGTGGACACAAGGAGAGCTTTGTCTGGAATCATCTTTGTGTATTACAAGGTTACATATAAAATTAGTTTTGCCTAATACACATGCTTTGCCTTGCCACACGTACAGAAATGCTGATGGCCGACAAACAGCCTAAAATTAAAGGAACATGGCTTCAAATTAGTAAAATTATCTCCCATTTTACTCATCCAGAGCAAAGAATAATTACACAGAAAACAAAATAGTGAAATCCAAAACATCCAAGGGAAATTAAGATGATAAGGGTGTTACTAAAATTAAAATGTATGCACAGTAGTGTAATAACAAATTCATAAGATACTGTAAATCTTTCCCAAAACCAGACTAAGTTTATATCAAGATCACCATACAACATATGCCTGAAATAAGGCTGTAAATAACTATGATTTAATCTGACCATCACCTACTTTAAGCCATTGATGCTATAAACAGAAGTATATCATAATGACTAGTGATTAAAATAAAAAAACACACAACAAACCAACACACAGTTTAGGAGGTAAAAAGAACAATATGTAAAGTCAACCATGCAAACAAGAAACAGTAGAATATTAAGACCCTGAAGGTAATTACCAAAACCATCTTAATTTCTATTCTGATAGTCAAAAAAAATCCCCACCAAGTACTGCAGCAATGACAATATACACAAATACAACTCCTTGATCATTAATATTCTGCCTCAAAAGTCTGCACATGTGCAGAACTCAATGCTTCCACAGTCCCATCTCAAAAACACAAGTTAAAGATTACCAGCACTGTTCCAGCACTTTACAATTGTTTTCTCACACACGGTGACGTTCTATTCCATGTCCATACCTGCTCCTAAATAGGATGGACAAGTGAAGCAGCCACACAGTTTCACCAAACTTCAGTTCTGCTGAATTGCTGTGCAGCTCACGCCCAGTCGCAATTTTAGTCAACGCGGCCGTTCACCTTACTAAGGTTACTACAGCTTTGAAGCATTTCCTAGGGAAAGACACGAACAACTCGGTGAAGACGCCTTCTACAGCCACAAATATACGCGGGAAGCTGTCACACGGCTTTTCTCTGTCACACCTCTCTGTTTTAAATACCGGGAAAATCACCTGGCTAGACAAGAAGGCGACGACTTTTGAAACGAGGTTCAGTCTCTGTGGCTCCATCAGAACTGCCGCAATAAATACATCGGGTGAAACAGGAAAAGAGCCTCACGCCTATGCGAGAGGGTGGGGGACGCACTGACACGGGCAGAGGCAGCGGCAATCATTACCCGCACGCCGGTAATCATTACCCGGAGCGCCACCGCCACTACACACACGCCAGTTCGCTTCAATTTCTCCGTGCCAGCTCCCGGCACCGAGAGCTGGCGGCGAGGGGGAGAAGTGAGGCTGTAAGACGGAGCTTCCTCCTTTCTTTTTGTTGTTATTGTTGTTGTTGTTGTGGCGGTCGCTGCCATCGCCCGGCAGCCCCTCGGCCGAGCCCCGCGGGGGCGATGGCCGCCCTCGGCCCGGCCCGGCCCGCCCCACCTGCGCCGGGCCCCGCGGACCGGGCGGGGCAGCCCCGCCGGGGCAGACACGAGCTCCCCGCCGGCCGCTCCGCCGCCCCCACCTGCGCCCCGGCCCTCCCCGCCTTTGTGCCCGCGGCCTCCCGCCGCCCCCGGCCGCCGCCCGCTGTCAGCCGCCGCCCGGCCGAGACCCCGGCCCGCCCGCTCCGTACCGTGCGGCTCCGCCATCCTCCCGTGGCGCGCTCGGCACCCGCTCCGCGCCCGGCCCTGCCCTGCCGGCCACCGTCTGTGCGCACCGAGCCGTCACGGGACCGCCCGCCCACGGCCCTCCCGCGGCTCTCGGGGCGGGCCCGCCGAGCGCGGACACCGAGCGCTTCCAGGTTACGGCGGAAGCGCCGCGTTGCCCGTGGCGACGGCGGGAGCGGAGCCGTGCGGGGCCGTGCGGGCCGGCTCCCCGCGGGGCTCGGGCAGGGCTCCCCTGAGCTGTCCCATGGCGGTCTCTGGGTGGGTGCCCGGCCCCGCAGATCCCGCTGAAAGCTGCCGTCGGGCGAGCGCTGCCGGGATGTCCCCGGGGCTGAGGGCAGCCCGTAACTCGGTCGGTGACCCAGTGCAGTTCATTGACGTGTTAGAGCAATCAGGAGGTGTTTTCCTGCCGTTCCAACAGCTGGATGGCGAGTTGGCCCCCAGCGCAGCCAGGATCGGGAATTCTGGAGGGATGGGCTGGTGTGGAGCAGCTCTCCTCAGTGCTGGACGCTCAGGGCACAGCTCCTGCTCCAAGGCGCCTTTAGCTGCTGAGACACCGCCAAAGAAATGGGCACCGCGACATTCCCGTGTCTCCTTTATCGACAAAATCGGGACCATCTCCAGCTGGCAGCTACTGTAACCTCGGATCAATCTGCTGGCTCTTCTTCCTCTAGCAGACATCTCAGCCTAAGCCTAACCAAGCTGCCTTCGCAAGGGATACCAGAAGGTGACAACCACACCTCTGTGTAGACAAATATACCCAAGTGTGACAAAGCCCCTGCCATCAGTCTCCCTTTCTTTTAGGATGGGCTTTAAAACCAAGTTCCTTGACGACTTGGAATAACAGATCTTTCAGTATTTTGCTGAGAAAGGTTTAGCTTTTTAATGCTAAATTCTCAGGTGGTTGCAATCAGTTCTCCTTTCAAGCCTTGATGGATTCTACACTGCAGTAGCATCTCAACTTTATAATTTCTAAAATACGTTCAAATTAATAGGAGTCTACTAATTGATCTCAGTACTTGCTAGTCTGGACTGGGCCCACAGACTCACGTTCAGCAGCTACTTCAGCAGAATCAAAACCATGAGTAAATTTGGGAGCCACGTCAGATAGTCAGATCTGAGTATCCTCTATTTCCATCAGATTTTTTACACCTTTTGCCAATCATCTGGGCTAGTTTCAGTGAAATAAGGCTATTCACATTCAATTATCTAATACCAAAATTCTGCCAATTGCCTTTGTGTGAGTCTTTGGCAAACCAGACAGTTCAATGTGGTTATGTGGGCTTTTACTAATAAATGCTGGACAGCATTAAAAACAGAATTGGATTTTTGGCTGTTGGGTCACAAGACAGAAACCAGTTGAAATTTCCTAGTGACAATATTTCTTACAATGACTGGATGTTTATTTGGTGTTATTAATCAGTAAAACTTCATTGTGGGCTGTGCAGGATCCTCTACAAGACATGGAAATACACACTTTGCTCTGAGAGCTTGGAGTCTGAAAAAAATGTTTCTTGTGTGACTTAATTGAACACAGTCATTTGCATTAAAAGTCTGTAGTGTTGTAGGGAGGATCTGAATGTTTTGTTGTGTACCTTTACATTTCTCAGGCCCTTTGTGTGCAAAGTGTCACTGCCCAGTTGCCTTAGTATTGAAATATTTACGAAGGATACATTCTACTTGTACTCTGGTTCTCTTAGAGAGTCTGCTTCTGCTTCCACTCACTTTGCTTTAAAAAAAAAATATTATTTGAAATCTAAAGAAATGTTACTTTATACTCAAAAACCCAGATTTGTTCTGAAAAGCTGATATAAAGCAGAGCAGGACAATTGTCACAAGAGATAAATCAGCCAAGAAATTTACACTGC